>NC_081251.1:92788433-93096100 GCF_030490865.1 Poecile atricapillus
ATAGGATTTCTTGGCTAGGGTTATTTGGTTGGCAGGTCTTGTTAAGACCATATAGTTTTGGTAGCTACAGTCAGAATATTTAATTACCTAATTTGCACTCAAGAGAGGCTGTTTTGATAGCAACTGTTTAAAACAGAAAATACGCATTGAAATATTTCATTTTTACTATGACACTGGTAAAAATAAAGGGAGAAGGGAAAAGCACCCCTAGTTCTGAAGGGCAAATACAGGTTGGACAGAGAAAGCTGCAGCAGGCGCAGTTCTGCTCTCCCCTCGCTGAACGAGCCTTTACTGCCGCCTGCCTGAGGCCCCGCGAGTCCCACCGGGGCTTCCTCCCGCTTTTCCTTCGGAGAGCGTCAAACCGAGAGGTCCAAAGGAAATGCTTGGACCCGCCAGAGCCGCCCTTTCACGAGGGCTGCGAAAGCTCCCTCGCACCAAACCCTGTCCGAGCCCCTGGCCGTCGGGACCCACGCTGCTCCGCACCTCCTGTCCAGCAAGCATTGAGCATTAACTTCATCTTTGTCTCCCTGTAGCCTCCCCCGCTACCCACGCACGTCCCGGTTTATTTGTTTCTCTCTTTTTTGCCAACCTTCTCGCGGTGCGGGTGCCGCACGGCAGCGAGCCCCCCAGCCCCAGGGCAGGCACACCTTGCGGGCTGCTGACGGGGACGCGGGGCCAGCCAGCCTCACACCTCGCAGGGCAGAGCCTACCCCGGTGCTGACAGGCTTCCCCCCTTTCTCTCGCCTCCAGGGATGGGAAATGCGGGGCGGAGAGCGCCGGGGATGACTCCGAGCGAGCCCTCGCTGCGCGGGGCAGCGCGGTACTTTACCCGTGCAGAAGGTGGCGAGCGCCGAGGGGTCGCAGGCTGCGGCCAGGCAGGACAAGCTTTCCTCCATCCCTCCGGCCGCCAGCGCCGCCGGGCCGGCCCCGCCGCGCCTCAGCGAGAGCTCCCGCGCCGCGACCCGGCCGGCGGGCGCCCAGCACACGGTCCCGGAGCACCGAGCCCTGCTGGCGGCGGCCGGCCCCGCCGCCCGAGCCCCTGCCCCGAGCGAGCGCGGGAGGCCGGGGGCGGGCCGGGGCCCGGGGAGGGGCCGCCCGCAGGCGGCGGCCACGCGCTCCCTGCGGCACCGGCCGGGGGCCGCGGCCCCCGGGGCCTGCTCGGCAGCGACGCGGAGCCCGCCCGGCAGGGAAGCGGAGCCCGCCGAACTGCTCCCGAACGGGAAAGCGGCAGCTGCTCCTGCACGGACAGGGTCCTGCACTCTCCCCACAGGGAAGCGCAGCAATCGGGAACCGACACCGCCGCGCCGCTCGGTGTCACGGCCGGGGGCACAGCGGTGCACGGGCCATAAACATCCCACAGCCATCCGTCTGTCCGCGCTCGGGGCATAAAGAACCACCTCCAGCGACTAACGACAATACCCGCGGGAGATGCAGATAAACCATTATTGTTCCAAAGCATGTCTGTCTGTCTGTCAGAAACGACACACATCTATCGTCGGCCACAGCGCGACATGAGGAGTGACAGGAGCAGTGACACGGGGAGTTCACACGGCGGGGGAAGAAGGCGGCAGCAGTTTGCTCAGTATTATATTGGAATATTTTTCACATGACATCGTTTCGAGACGAAAAAGCAATGACATCACTGGCACTACACTCATATCCATTATATGAAAACTAAGCAAAATATGGCTTAAAAGCATCAGCTTTGCAAAGTTATCATTCCGTTCAGAAGAAGGGAACTCGTATTACAAATGCATTACAATCTATTTAATGTGATCATGATTTTGTCTGTCTTGCAAGACGAAGCACAGCCAGATGAGAAGTAATGAATGCAACATGTGTTCATTCTTTTGGTAGCCGTGCCTGAAGCCAGTTGGCAGAATGACTACAGCAAGATAAATGTCAAAACAAAACTATTTGTGAATATGTACTGCATGTATTTTGACTCTTTTATCATACTTGAAATAGTTTATTATTTTCGAGATTTTCAAGCATATTAAATAAGTCTGGATTAAAGTTTAGATTTCCAGACAACAGTGAGATTTTTTTTTAAAAAAGGGGGGGGGTGGGGGGTGGAAGTCCGTCTCTCCATTCAAAAAATAAAGAGGGGCAGCACTTTTTTCCCACCATCAGAAATGGTTGATGTAAGGTTAATAGGTTCATAAGAACACATATAATTAGGACAGCACACAATTGGTTTTGTGTGTTTTCCCCAGGATTGACAATCTACATAACCACTGTAGTATATTTCTTTTCCAGCAGCTCCTGATCGACTGGAGGAATTGACCTCTGCAGTGATCTAAAAAAAGAGATGGCAGTCAGCTGAACACAGCTCTGCAGTATGAAGTCAGCCAGACAACTACTGTGATTAATAAAAAGGGAAAGGACTAGGAAACTGCCTGGTGGAAGATGATAAAGCGTAAAAGGCAAGGGCACACAATTAAGGACCCTAATGAAGCCATGGGCCTCAACACACAGCTGTGATGCTGGGATTGACCAAGAACCCACATTCCCAACTTGTCCCAACCCCTACGTTGCATCAAGTTATTAAACGATCTTAACTGCAAGATGAAACACTGAATCTTATCTCAGGAGGGCTGGGCAGACAGAATAATCTAACACACGTACTTTGGTATCCTTTCAAACTCAACATACTTCCCAATACAACTATGAAGCCTTGGAAGAAATGACAGGCGAAATGCCCCATGAGGCCAAACAGACATTGTATGCACTGGTTAGATCCATGCCAAGAGCAGGAAGAGGCTTGATTTGCAATCCTAAAGACACCATTAGCGCTCTGAACAATGACACATTACATGCAACTACTGGCAAAAAGCATCCAATGTAGTTCACACCAATAAATTTATTTTAGACTATATCGATTTTTGAAGTAAGTAATGCACATCATATTAAAAGAAGTTAGCCTGTCTTACTATAAAATGAGTATGAAACACTGCTATTTCTGGGTATCTTAAACTGAGCTTAGTGTCCGCTCCATCAAAAGCAGACAGGATGAGGCAGCAGGAACCAAAGCAAATGTCAGAGCACCATCAGAATGACCCTCAGAACTCTAACTTTTGAAACAGGATTTCAGAAGGCCCAGTGTATATAGCTCACCCTGAAAATGGCAGAAGCACCCTCAACCCACTTATCTCCTGTTCCCTTCCTCAGCTGAAGATTTGATCAAAATTCCTCAAGTTGCCTTTAAATCCCTCATAATAACCTTATCTCCTTTGTTAGGATTTTTCACTCTTCTGTCTCTGGCCCTTCTATCATACCTGTCCTTCTAAGCCACCTATCTTCAGCAGTTGTCTATCTCTACACTATCCAAGCTGAAACACCATCTCAGGTCCCTCTTCCCTGATGTTACTTAATATGAATGGTGGGTGATGAGAAAGTGCTCTTTTTAAGTATTTTAGATAGGCACAAATAATGAAAAAAATACTTAAAATACAGCACACACCAAAATAAAACACATACACGATGTAAGCCTTTGCTTAGGAAAAAATTCTCGGATTATTAGCAGTGCAAAGTGCATTGCTACACCATGAAAAAAAACAAATAAACACTCTTCAATCTAACAAAATAAAGCCTGTTAAAGACCAGGAACGGAGCTCCGTACACTGTACAAGTACAGATTAGTTCATTGCTTGTTTTTCTCCGACATACAGATATTTAGGAACACCACACATCTGGTGTTCAGAACAGTGAATATCCCAAAGACTGCAGCAGCACCAGTTTATCACTGTATAAAAGGAATTATTTTAGACATCAGATTTTCATGGGTCAAAAAACACTCCAATGTGCCTTTTCTTCAAAGAAGGGAGCAAATGGCTCCTCCAGATTTTAAAGACAGCCATAGGAAGGCATGAATGCTTTGGAGTCACCACTTCCATGTGAAAAGGAGGACAAAACAGGTCCCCATGGGTCCACACCTGAAAAACTACCTTACCCAGAGCTAACTGGTGACTAAAGTCACCATATCCCCAGCTGCAGAACAGACATTTGTCCCTAGGACATCTTTAGTTAAAAAAAAAATAAAAAAAGAGGAAAATTATCTATTGAGTTTCCTTGGCAAGTGATACTGCTCCTAAGAAAGTACCTGCCACATGAAATTTGGAAATTTGTTTTCAGAGAACTAGGGTTTCCTAATTTTCTTAAGATTTAAGAGATTTCAGATCCAAGAGCTGCTATACAAGGCAGTCACAGTGTTATATTCCACCCAGAAGATTACTGGAAACTCTTCCTATGTACCTTTTATTCATGAAACCTACAACTGTACCTAAGCGTCCCAAAGTGGTACCTGTAGTGACACTAGTTTAATGACTGTCTTGCCGTTGAACTGCAAGAGGGCAGCACTAGTTAATTTTGTTTCCTCATATATATGAAATCAATCATGTTTCCACTAGCAAATGATCCTTCGATTATTTCGCTTTCTTGTTTCTGAAAAGAAACTTCAGCAATGTTTCAGCTGGCAATTAACCTCTCTGCCAAAGACTATCACCCCTCAGCAGCTGCATTCATTAGCTTTACCCCACAGAAAAGAGAGAATAAAAGTAATTTCTTTAATAACCATCCAATTCCTAAAGCCTTTTATTGCTTTATCTTTAGGGGAAAAAAAATATTTCAGTTTGTTTTTAAACCCATGTTATATCTGCTATAACTTGGCAAGCAGAACAGACCAAAACCATCTCATCAGGTGAGACGAAGTAATTAAACAGTTTTACAAGACACACTTCAGTCAAGGATGCTCATTGCTTTAACCCTGCTTCCAGCAGTACTTGTGAGGTGTTCACAGGTTGGTTAGTGAGCTAAAAAGGACAAGGACAATCTAGCAGGATCCAGTGCTCCCACTAACACCTGTGGGATGTGGCTGCCTCTGCTCACTCCTCTTAACTCCAGATGTTGGGCACTTTAATAAACCCTAATAAAGTTCCATTCTCCAAAGTATTAATTCCAGGTGTGATGAAAAGCAGGACCTTTGACTAGGATTAAGGTCACTTACAGTTGGCATACAGCAGCACTACTGCTAAAATAAGCATCCCTGCCCTTCTCCTGCATCCTTCCCATTCTCATCCTGCTCTTGCCAACACAGCTCATGGGGCCACATAAGGAAGCACATCAGGAGACTGAACAGCGTGAAACTTAATTCATCAACATCAAAACAGGGAAACTCACCAGACCAGTCATATGGTGTATGGCACAATGAGCCGCGCTGCAGCAGCAAGGGAAGTGGCAGCACCCTCTGGAAAGAGTGGTGGGAATCGTGTCTGTCAACAGCAGCTCTGCCCATGGATGACTTAAGGAGATTGTGAAACAGCTACACTTGTAAATCACATTTCATTGCCAGAAAACTGAGCAAAATAAGAACTGAAACAGGAGAGTGAAGTCCCCAGGCAAGCAGTGCTACGTCAGGATGTGACAGAGAGCACACAGCAGTGCCTGAGCCCCTTCCCTCATCACCCCTCTCCCAGACTGTAAACTGAGCTCCTTCATCCTATGGTATTTTTCTCAGATGGAGGTAGCACACATAAAACACGAGATACAAGAGGTGTACAGTGGATCTTAAAAATCATGCTGAGGCAGTGCTCCGCAATTAAACTGTACTCAGCTTTAAACTAAACCATACTAAATCTAGGTTAACTGGCCGAGGAAAGTGATCCAAAAACACATTGCCTAATTTGAAAAAGAAAACCTGCAAACAACACAGAGCCCTCCAAATGCAAATGTGTATTTTAAGAATAACCACAGGAATGTCTATTTTTGCCGGGGGGGAGTTTGCTGCTGCAGCAGCTCTACCAACACGAATGAGGTGGCAGCAGGCTGATGTGGAGTGTAGGAAGGGTAGCTTTGTGTAAGGCTGGTATTTCACTGAGCATAACATCAAACCACAGCTGCAGCACGCCTTCCGCTGCCGGCCTGGAGCACTTGCACGCAGACTGCTTGCGGCTGCCTTCCTGCCTCTCCAGCAGACAAGATGAAAAAGTGTTAAATCCAAAACACAGACACAAAAAGGTTTTCGTCCTGCAAATTTCGTGTTAGGCATATGTTTCAGACCATAGTTCAGACCACATAACCTAGGTGGTCACCCATGAAAATGTGCATGAGGAACAAAGATCTGAAGAGCAGCATCCTTTTTAGATAAACTCTGTATCTTTATGGCGATAATCAGTTTCATCTCTGGTCAAGAACTAAGCTTTAAATGGACAAGATTTGCATAAGTGGTATTTTTAAAAGTACAGGTAAAATTGCACAGGGTTGTTCAATATGACTCATTTCCATTCTCTGACAGTGATCAGCAAAAGTTTAATTAATAATGGCAACTCGTGGTCTTATATCAAAGTTATGGTTATGGACTAGCTACGGTGAAATAACTGCTGTCTATTTAGCTTATGCCAACAGAAAGACAAATATTGCTTCTGCCATGCAGAATTGGGCAAACAGCAGTGCAGAGAAATTTTAATAAAGCACTTTCAAAATAAAATACCTATTTCTAGAAGTACAACAACTGCTGAAGAGTTGTGTATCCTTTCAGAAAATGATTAAATGTCATTCTTGCATGTCAAAACATCTCCAGGTGCTGGCTGTTTCCATTAACACATTGCTGCAATGGTGATTATTTTTACTGCTTTTAAAGTAGTAAAAAATAAACTAAGAGTTAAAAACCCAAGAAAATTTGAAAGAGCACACTATTTATGACAGAGACCAACAAATTTCTTGTTTACTCTGAAGTGCTGAGGAGGTAGAAAAGCCTTTATGAAAAACCCCCACCAAAAAGCACAATCCTTCCCACAAAGCTAGTTCTGATTAAGGACATCCAGCACAAGAGATGTGGATGCACAGAGGGCTTGCACAGTGGGTGACCAGCTCAGCTGTGCACTGGGGTGACGTGTGACTGCACTGCCATCACCCCACCCCATCCCAAAGAGTGGCTCAGACATATGGTAAGCCATGGAGATGAAGGACAAGCCTCACAGGTGCCAGTCTGGCTTCTTCTAGACCAACAGGAACACCTTTTGGCTTCTAGACTTTTGCATATGCCAGCATAACCCAAATCTTCCACCCAAGGGGTGGGGTGATCATTTCCATTTGTGATCACACAGCAGAAACACAGTATGGCTTATTTAAATATTACCTAGTACATGCAAATGTAATATAGGTGTCAGACCTTAAGCTATTACTCCACTTCAGAGTCTGACCTTATCAAAAGATCATTTACAGCCACACAGTTTTGATATATTATATACAACAGCTGTACAGTCCACAAATTAATTACCCTTCTGATGGCACAGACTACCAAAGTGGTTCAAAGGGAATCTGCAGAAAAAGTTTTATATCTATGTCATTCTTTTAAATTTAGTTGACAACAGATTTTTGTACTATGAAGGAAAATGGGTCACAATAATAAACACCATGATTTATTTACAAATATAGGATTGAACTATTGTGAAATCCCCAGGCAGGGTTTAGGACCTATGCTATTGGAAAAACACACAAGATACACATTAATGTTTTTTCAAAAACGCATGTATAGAAATTCCTGTTTACTTCTCTTGTTTTTCAGTAGTGTTCTCAGTATCCTAAAACTTGGTGAATATAAAATGGGAAGAACAAGCCATACTATTTCCACAAATTGCTTGATAAAAAATTGTCTTTAGAAGGAATCACACTGATACATACACAGAAGCCAGAAGAGACCTTTAAACTAGGTTAAAAATAAAATCTACCAGACTAGAAGTCATGCTTACTTGAAAGTCTGAGTAACACTATGGACATTAACACATGGACATTAACATTTTTTCTTCCTGTAGGACTAGTAGTATTACGAAAAACCTGGCACAACAGATACCTTTGCCAGCCTCTCTCTCTGGATGGTAACCAAAGAACAGCAAGAAACAAGCACCCCACCATTTCAACTGGTAGCTCTTTCACAGAAGTCGAGACCAAGGTCAACTTTTGTCTACAGAACTGTGTTGGTATTGCCAGAAAATAAACATCCAATAGGCCAGAAAAAATAATTTCTTCCTCTGGATTCCCAATCCTATTGTGACAGCTAAAGATCAAAGCAAGGAACAAAGAGGCTAATTTCAAAGAGGGAGAAAGAGAGAGGGGGAACTGCGATGTGCAGTAGAGGTCTAGCAAAACTGACAGACTAAACGGCTGTGTCAAGACAAGGACACACCATTCTACAGGGGGAAAAACACCACACAAGAAAAAATGGAGAAGACCCTTAATGGCTTTAAGAAATGCAGTCATATTTTTCAAGAATCCAGCTTACCAAAGATTCAGACACTGACTAAAGGTCAGAAGCAAGCAGGAGTTTGATAGTACCATATTACCCAAGAGGCATTTCCACACACTGTGGAACCACAACTGCGAGGTGGCAATGGTTATGGTAACATATGATCAAGCTCACTATGTCCTTACTTCACCACAAGAAACTCCTGTACTACAGATTTGCCTAATTATCGTCAAGTAATAAGGGCTGAAAAACAGGAGAACAATCTAGAACACACTGAAATTGCAAGTTTTTAATTTAATTGAGCCTCAGATGAAGGGTTTACCCATCTGTTCCTTGAGATGGATAAAGTTCATGAGCTAAGTGAATAGAATACTAGGGGTGATAGGGCTACAACTAAAAGCAGCTTCCTTGCTAGCAAAAGACAACAGTACTGACTGCTCTAAGCTCCCAGCATCTTAGGATAAGGAATAAACTATATATATTTGCATACTACATAAACTAAACTAATAAAAACTATTTTAATGCCCTTTTTTTTTTCTTTTAATTTTTAATACAGATCACAGAAGCATTTAGGTTTTTTTAATATGCAAGTGTATGAAGTTCACAGGTTTCATCTAACTAGCTGTAACATGCATGTTTACACAATGAATATCACAGAATGGTTTGGGGGTTGGAAGAGACTTTAAAGTTCATTTAGTTTCAACCCCCTGCCATGGGCAGGGACACCTTCCGCTAGATCAGGTTGCTCAAACCTCCATCCATCCTGGCCTGGAACACTTCCAGGGATGGGGCATCCACAGCTTCTCTGGGCAGCCTGTGCAAGTGCCTCACCACCCTCACAGTAACAAATTTCTTCCTAATACTGAATCTATACCTACTCTCAATTTGAATCAAAAGTCTCTCCATTGTTCTTGTAGGCTCCCTTCAGTGACTTCAAGGCTACAATTATGTTACCCCAAAAATTTCTCATTTCCATGCTGAACAATCCCAAATCACCTAGCCTTTCCTCAAAGGGGAGTAATGAGCACAATTCTAGCAAAAGGTTTTTAGGCAGAAACTTGACAAACACTTTTACACATAGCTTCTTTTAATCCAAGTTTTGGGGATTTGTGTGTGTTTCTTTTTTAACACTAAGTTCTGAACATACAACTTCCATTTGAAATACATATAAGATATGAAATGGACTGCAAATACTCTCTCGTATCAGCTTGCAGCATGCTTAAAGCACTCCACAAATGGACTGAAAACACTGCACAGAGAATTACACAACTCTTAAATGCACATGGTTACACAGATTTTAAATTATGGACATAATAAAGCATCATTATATTTACAGTCTGTGATGCTCTCTAGTATTCCAAGTTTTTAAAGTAAGTGACACTTGACCTCAAGACAGTCCTGAGATAGAAAAGATGTCCAAACCTTAGTAAAGTGATCTAAATTACTTAACAGAAATAGTTTTTCTAAAATCATATGCACCAGAGGTTACACCTGACCATTTAATTATTCAGTCCAATATACAAGCTCCCAAAAAAACCCACATTCCACTTTTTTTTTTATCCTTAGGCTGAAAGAATTTATAGCATATTCAAGAGGTTTTAGTCAAAACAAGACAAGAAGACAAACAGTTACGGTGATTTATTTATCTGCAAGTCTGTAATCACCAGAGAAGCTTATAGGACACTGAGCACCAGACAATGTTACAATTTCAGTGCAAGTTTTATTTAGTAGCAATGTTTTCACCTGCTACATCTATAAACAGGAAGACTCAGTTACTTCCTTCAACCAACTGCTAGTGACTTACCATCTTAACACAGCCCACAGGAAAATCTGCTTGACAGTAACAGACCTGTGATACTGGACATTTTATTCTATTTCTCCATGGCCTCTATTTACAGCATGAATATGTGTTGGTTTGTTGGGTTGCTTGTTTTTAAGGGTTTTTCCAACATAAAATAAGGCTTCTACAGGAAAGCCTGCATTACCAAACTTTATTCAAAAGCATCAGAATAAAAGGAATGGCATTACATATCAATGAAAAGATTGACATAAATACAGAGAAAATTCCAGTCCCCGTTTCTGAAGTTTTCACTAAACATTGCATGTTTCTCTAGGAATCATTTGAGGATACATCCTACTGGCAGTGTAACAGATTTGAAGCATGTTCTTCTTCCCCATCAAATACACAGCTTTTCACTATTCTGTCAAATTGTTCAATATACTGCCACACCATAAGAAAATAAAGTGTAAAAGTTTACTGCAGCAATCAAGAATTAATGAATTGTTGCAAATCACTTGTGCAGCTTTCCTACACTTACAAAGCCCAGATATTAAAAAATGTACATAGACACATTTGTATTGCAAAACTAACCCTCAAAACCACCTCGTTGAAGGTCTGTCACCCTGCAAGGTGGCTCACAAGGAGGAAGTTCCTCTTAGCTCTTTCAAAACAAAGTTAAGAGAGAGCAGCTGAGGACTGTAAATGACTATACTTCATATCCTTCAAGATTTTTTTAATGGAAGATTTTTACCTCAGTATTTTTCTTTGTCATGCTCTTGGCAGAATTCAAATCACTCATTTTGTCTCACCACAGGAGAGCTACTCGATTTAATGAGTAACTCATTTGATGGGTAATCAGGAAACCGATTTCATCTGCTTCATTGCTATCAAGAGGTCAGCACTACCTTCCATTAAGGCAAATTACAGGGTTTCAAGCATACCTGCAATCAGATGAAATCAAGTTTGTTCTTGCAGCATCCTCAAAGCCCATAGAGGATATGTGCATTGGAAGAACACAGGGAGAAGTGGAAAGAGGAGAATTAAATTAAATAATAATTTGGAGGAAGCATCTTACTGTTTTCACTGATGAAATCAGATCTACGGCATTAAAAAGGACATGAGAGAACATGGGTTATTCACATTATCTCCTTCCTTTTCTCATTTATAAACCAATTGTTATTTTAGGCAGGATAGGAAGGAACACTGGAAGGAATGTAGCAGCAAACAGTAAACTCAGCTTGTAATCCAATCTTAATCACCCACCTGAAGAGCCATACAAAGTGGCCTGCAATTAAGCTGCACCTGAGACCACTGAACAAGTACATCACGTGTAAACATCAACATATGATGAGTCCACTTAAAAAAAAAAAAACACCTTTTTTTTTAAAAAAACGCTGTTTTAAAAAATAAAAATTGCATTAATCTATAGTCACAAAAATGTTTAAATGTTAAACAGCTGTTTATTTCCATGAAACCCTCTAGCCTACAAGAACATAACTCCAAGCAATGCCTTGGGCTGTCTGTGCCCCATGCACATATGTGGTGTGGAGCAACTTGATGCAGGAGGGGACAGCAGAGTGGCTTTCCAGCACAGATCCACTCTCCTGCAGACAGGATGGAGTCAGGCAGTGGCGGTGGGAATGGAGCCGACCATTCGGAAAGCAGGCCAGAAAACACTTGCAGATAACTGCTTGCAAGGTACCACTCTCCACTAAAAGGATTAAGAGTGGAAATAGCACGTACTTGGCACAAATCTCTGAGTCAGGAGTTTGGCTTAGATCATTAGCAAATTTGCAGTTTAAACAGGATTCAATGTCGGAAGATTTGATTTGGTAAGAAAGTTTGAGATCCTGCTGCACGATTTAGCAGAAGGGAGGAGCCTGGCTGGCAGCTGTGCACTGGGAGGAAGGGGGGCACAGCTCTCAGCACAGACCACCTCGTAAGCGAGGTGAGGGACAGGCTAGAAACCTGGGAGAAACTCCAGCTGATGGAAAAAGGAACCAGGACTCATCTCCAGACCATTATACCCTATGCTCTGATATAATTTAGCATAACATGACAAATTTCAACGAGTTATTATTGTAGGTATCCTCATAGATACAAAAGTCTTTAGAAAAACAACATTTTATCAAAAACACACCCTAACAGCATTTGGCCAACTTGGGCTATATTAAATATTAAATGATGCTTTCACTGCTTCACGTAAGCCATCGTGTTCCCAGTGACTATCAGAGCTACTTTTGTAAAAATAATGGCTATTAATATTGTTACTCCATCAGTTAAAAAAATTGCTTTTCCAAATTATTCAAGTACTTTGATTTCCCATACTGGTTTGCTAGGAAAAAAAAAGTTTCATAAATTCATAAAGATGACAAAAAAAACCCAGTAGTATGCTGACTTAACTGAATTACAGACAAAAAATTGCTTCAGTGTACAGTACTGGATTTGCTTTTGAAACAATCTGTTGTTAAAAGAGAAGGGGTAGGGGAGGAATCTCAGCCTCCTATTAAGAGGTGGTAGTGGGAGTTTATTCCACAACAGCAAAAGTATATTTTAATATTTGGTGTAGCTGGAGGAGAGTGAAGGCTCCCATAGTTGAGTGAGGTTGTCTGCTGGGCAGAGCCACTGGGTAGCAGGATCTGTTCACAGAAATGCAGTTTGAACAGGACAGCCAGACACTGTCAGGTTAAATTAACTATCTTTGTTTAAACTGTGTTCTGAAGCCAACCTCAGAACCCAGCTTACTGGGAAAAAGGCAATACTTTTGACCTCGTGTAAGTTAACTCAGGATCACTTCCCCCATGCATATGTCTGATTTTCATGCTTTTTCCTTTTGCAACTTTGAGGGCTGCTAAATTTCCAGTTTTGCTAAAACACACAAATTTTCTTCCTTATACTTCACAGCTTCTTCAAGCACGGCCTTAAAGAAAACCAAACTCTTAAAACAGTCCTGATGAAATCATAGCCATTAGCAATAGAACTGATGATGTAAAAAAAACAAAACACCCCAAACCAAAAAAAACAACAACACCTCTGGAGCTGTACAAAGCCTCCTCTGCCAGGAGGTTAAATCCCTGGATATGCATCTCTTGGTAATGTTCACTTCACTTTGGCTTACTTGAGCATTCATGACAAAAATGAACAAAAGCCTCTTATTTTATGGGCCCCATCGATTGTTCCAATGCATGCTGATCCTATCTTCTACAAACAAAGGCAGGATTTAATTGCACTGGAGCATTAAGCAGAAAGCCTTTAAAACTCTTTTCTGTTAAACCTGTGTGAATTGCAAGTGGCTGTCAGAAAGGACTGAAGCATGTGCCATTCTGAAAAAGAACCTGCAGTTATATATGGGCAGGTCCAGTATCAAAGTCACTTCAAAACACATAAGCGATAAAAAAGAATTATGAGTTTGCCTTTCTAACTTTTACAAAGATTAACACAATTTTAGGTTCATAAAAAAAAATAATGACATACCTTGCTCTAGGCATTGCTGACATTGCTGGACTATTCCCAGCATATTTAGGAGGGGCTGCACAATGACAGCAAATCCACATGTCTGAATTATCAATGCAAAATTCCTAAAGTTCCAGTTTAAGCCAGAAAAGACTCTGTATTTTTTGCTTTTACTCATTCCTCTAGAAGTAAGCTGAAATTTTGTGCCCAATGCAGTTTTATAACTTCTTTGTAAATTATTAAAATAAAGCGCATCAATGAAAACAAATTCATGTGTTTTTCCCATAGAAAGAGCTAAATTTCCAATCAACTGGAAAATCCAGCAAGGTAGCAATTTATTAGCCATGCTGAACAAATCAGAGGCCCACAACAGGGTTCCAGACACACAAACTGAAAACCAAAACACAAGCCACATGAACACAGACCACCCTGCAAACTCTCCTAGTGATGGGATGGATTTCTTTACTTCGGCCAGTATTTTATTCCCCAAAGCTCGCACTGACCAAGGCCCTTCTAAGGAACCCTTGGCTGCACTGATTTTCCTGCCACAACAAGACAAGAGCTGCTTCCAGCTCTGTGGCAGACATGAATGACACACAGCAGCCCCATGGTGTCTCCAAAGCAAGGACAACCTCCTGGGGGAACCATGGAAGGAAAAGCCACAGATTCCTTGCACAAAGGGTCTATTTCTAAATTCTTCCAGGGATTTCCTTTAAATAATGACATTAAAACTGTATACTCCTCTTTGACAACATGCACAAAGGTGGTAATTTCACAGGTTTGGGAACAGAGAAAGTGTCATATCAGCATGTTTGACACTAAGGTCCAGGCAGGAAATAAAATTAAGGGATGTTAGCGAAGAGGAGAGAACAGATGGCCAACAAAATACCTTTATTTCCTTTAAAGATTTCCTTTTATCCTGTTTTTGCTTTTCTTGCCTATTTAAAGCATGAATTGTTGATGACAGGAACTGTTTTGAGGCTGTTATTATGCTAAAAGAGCTGCTTACATGAAAGAATATTTTTTACTTTTTAATGGAGTAAATTTCTCCTAGTATTTCTGCCTAGAAAAAAATAATCTTAGTCCAGGATTTTTCACAACATACACAATTCCAGTACCATCTGCACATTAAAAAAACTGAAAAAAACAAATTTAAAATTTACACTTCATTTCACTCTCCAAAAGGACCTTGACAAAAATGAAACCTACCCCTGGAACAGCAAAGATTAAAAACATTTATTTCAGATTCTTATTTCTTGTTTTTCTCTCTTTTCCTTAGTCTAAAAACAGAGTTGAAAGATCTGGCAACTAATCCTTCTTTTGTCAAGTGGCAAATAATAGAACTCAACAAGATCTGCACTTCTCCAAATAAAGGCTAAAGGCTTTTCTTGACAAAACAGGACCTGATTACAGTACTCCCTAGATCTCAACATGAATTCATCTTAAAAACAACCTGCTTGTGGGGTTAAGAGGTTCCTTAGTGATAGGAGCAAACAAGATCCCACCCGCACAGAGGACCAAAAAGTGGCGCTGAAGATTGGTTTGTCTGTATGCAAACCTGCACCCACGACCCACAGAGCCAGGCAATGACCTGGCCCCTCAGAACTGCCCACTGAGGGTCATAAAGGACAAAGCAGCACCAAGATAGCAGCTGATTACTGCAAAATTCAGCTGAGTTTCAACATGGGCCACACCTGTTCAGTGACCATAAAGGAATTACTGTGTCAAGTGAAACGACAAGATGATATTTATTAATGAGTTGGTTTGGGGTTCAAAAGTTTTGATATCCTTTCTCTGGCACAGGAAGATTACATTAAAATTAAAAACATGCTCACCTGTTAAGGAAGCAGTAGCAACAATATGCCTGAGGCTACTTGAATACTAAAGTCTATATTAGACAGACAATATTAGGCAGATGTCTCCAGAGTTGACAGTACTGAACATTTTTCACACAGAAAATAGTCTGAACAATCTTACTGCACATGCTGCAAAGATAAATCGTGGAGCATTAAAAGAAGTTGTCAGACAGGATGTGTCCCACTTCCTCTTCCTTCTCATTGAAAACTAAACAACATAAATCACAACCAGTTATTTCAAATGTAATCAACCTGTGCTAGGCACCACTACTTGCTAATGCTTTCCCTCTGCCCATCTCTCCTCATCATTAACTCATCAGGAAAAAGAGAAAAAAAAATAGAAAAGAGTCAAGCAAAAAATCCCCCACCCTCTGTACACCCTCACCTACAGAGACCCATAACCAGCAGACAGACCTAATGATGTCTTCCCCTTCTGGAGCCTAACTAAAGCTAAACAAACAAACACACACACAAAAAAAAAATACAACAATAAGAACCCAAAAAAAAGCTTTTTTTTTCACACAACAACAAAACAAGCTTTTTCACACAACAACAAAAAAACAATCAAACAAAAATTAGAGGGAAAAAAAAAAGGAAAAAAAGGAGGGGAAAAAAGCAAGTGGAAAAGGGAAAAAGAAAGTAAACACAGAGAACAAAGCCACAAAACCCCAGCAAGCATGGAAGGTCTGGGCAATTAAATGAAAGCAACAATCTCAACAATACAACAATATATGTAACAGATCCAGATATACAATTAAAATTTAACTATTCAAAGCTTACATGGTTTCATATCATCACTAACTTCCATCATTCCTCTTAGAGGGAGGAACCATCCACAACTTACACAGTTTCACATCACCATTAGCATCTGCCATCCCACTTCCACAGAGAGGAACCACAAACACTTGCCTATACAGCACAAGCACTTTTAAGTAGATGCATTACTGTGCACATAGAATTAGAAAACAAACTGAGTCAATAATTGGTGTTGTCAGATATTTTTTATCAGTCTTTCCATTCCTAAACCTTCTCATATCCTAAAATTGCAATTAAAGGTAAAGGGATCACATCTGGAAAAAGAATCATACAATTTCTTGTTTTTAGACAGCCACATTCCTCGTATGGCAGTTAAAAACTTGCCAGAATTTCCCCTATAAACATGTTTCCAGCAATTTCAGCTCTCCCACGCAGTCTTCAGTCCCAAAGTAACAGTCTCCTGCAGAAAAGGTTGTTTTTCATAAACACACACACACAAATAATTTGGCCACACATTTCTCTTGCATGATGCATTGTTTTCCACATGCTAGCACCAGAGTGTCCTACCACAGCTGACAATTCAGAGACTCAAAAGAAAAAGTATTAGCCTCACAGGAAAACAAGTCTTTGCCACATTATGAAACATAAGAAGTAGGCTAAGAGAAATATAACCTTTGAGAGGTGGCCAACACTTACACACAAAGGCCAAAATTGCCAGGTAGGGTAGTGGACGAGGGAGAAGAAAGGAAGGAAGGAAAAGAAATACTGAAATATAAGGGCATCCTACAGACATTCACATCTGTGGTCCACAGATTCTCTCTCATAAAGTCAAAGAAAAGTGTGAATTCCTGAGACACCAACATATTTTATTTTTTAAAAAACCCAAACGAGCATGAATGATAGCAGTGGCTTGGACACAAGAGCTGAAGGATTCCTTGGGTCAGTGGTCATGATCAGTCACAGGTCAGCAGGGATGCTGTCCACTCGGTTCATGCTGCTGGACAGGAGAGATGACCAGCAGCTTAAGCAACCACAGCCCAACCCTGACCATTCCTGATCAATTCCCAGAGACACTGTCAAAGTCTGGCAGAGGATATTCAGTTTCTTTTCCAAGCTAAGGAACAAATCTCGAGGAACCCAGACTACCTGGATGAATAAAAACCTGACCTGTGATGCTAAAAATAAGCAGGAAACATTTTTTTTTCATAAGTGAAAAAAAAGCTTAAGAAAGAAAAGCATATTTTAGAGGTTACAGGGCACCAACAGAAGATTAAAACCAACTGGGAGCCTGCTTGAGCTGAACCAGCAGAAGAAGTCTTGGGGCATCGCTGTTGCTATGC
The DNA here is from genome assembly GCF_030490865.1 of Poecile atricapillus. Classification (NCBI taxonomy): domain Eukaryota; kingdom Metazoa; phylum Chordata; class Aves; order Passeriformes; family Paridae; genus Poecile; species Poecile atricapillus. Next base: position 92,805,861 of record NC_081251.1, read on the forward strand.
ACTGCAGCTTCAAAGGAGGGGGAGAAAGACAGCTACTACATACTGAGGTGTAAGAGATCATTTAGGAAAAAAAAAAAAGAAGGAACATACACCAAAGAAAATGTTTTGCCTTCCATTTCAAAAAAGATAACAAAATGACACACTGAAAATGAGGATAGGATAATGGTTATTGCCACATACAGTTTGGAGACAAAATGGGACCACTTGCAAATAAAGAAATAAGGGGATCTGGATAATCTCCATTCCACAACACTGAAATAACTGGCACTCACAACAGTGACAGATATGCCAAAAAATTACTACAAGAGGCAGGGGGAAAGGAAGTAATTTGGGAGAGAAGGAAGATCAACCTTGGTGCTACAAGTGCAAAAGCATGATCTTGATAAGACAAGATCTGAACAAAAGAAATCGGAGAAGAGTAATTGAGCAGTGAAATGAAGATAAAGAAAATTTTACTTGAGTAATTTATTCCTCAAAAAAGGAACCAAAGAGCTTGCACCAGTGAACTTATTCCAGAATTAAAGCAAGAGCTGATGTGATAAACAGTATTATTTAAAATATAGGCATATAACATTATAAAGATGAACAAAGCGCTAGTTTAAAGACAGGCAACAGAGAGATAAGATATCCAAACAAAGAGAAAATGTATGTTCCTTAGGTTTTGTGACATCAGGGCTGTACGTAAGTTACACAATAACCATACAAAAAAAGCAGGTATACAATAATGACTTCTGGGAAACCAAAGTCTGGAGAATTATCTGTTCCCAAAGGCGTCTCTCAGAAGCTGGACAGTCTTTTGGGCTAGCTGGAGCAACACTAGTCCAATGAAATTTAAGCATATAAAGTGAAAGAAAACTCTGAATATTAACTTTTGCTACGATCCAGTAACAGGAGATGAGGGGGAGAAGGAAGCACCAACAGCTGTTTGAGACTCGTAATTTGCAGTACTTCTACACATGCACACACAATAAATGGGTATTTTCAACAGAAAACCAGAATGATCAATTTTATAAGGTATTGGAAAACCATTACTTGTCATTTTATACACGTAGTTGTGGCTACCAAGTCAAAAGCAAAATGAAACCAAATAATCTGCCCTTCCCAAAACCAATTTACCAGAAACAGGTGCAGAGAAGACAACTCAGAAGATAGATCACAGAAAAAAATTTATACTACTGTTTTATAAGGGAAGCTAAAGCACATGGGATCCTCTAGCTTAGCAATTAAGAGCTGAAAGCAACAGAGCTCTGTAGGTATGTTTATGTAAGGCAGGATGGATCTCAGGAAAAGGAAGGGAGTGAGGGGGAAGCATAGGCTGGTGGAAGGACTCCCACTGCCCCAAAGCTTGAGGTATTACTCCATCTGGACTGGCAAGCTGTACTTCAACAAACTTGAAAACTTCAGCAGGGTCTGCACAGTACCTCATTTATATATTCACTACTGTTTGAATGAATTTTTCCTGGGTGAGACTTTTGTAGCTTAGGTATGGTGTGTTCCCCCACTAGCCAGGCATTTACATTTAGTACATTCCCTGCTATAACAGAGATGTAGGAAAAATCTCTCTGAACTTTTCTGTTGCCTCCCTAGGGCACACTATGCTTTATTCATGCTTTGTCATTTTATAAAGGCTTTAAATATGTTAGAACACATGGAGAGTGGGAGCAACAGGCCCACCTAGATTTCAACTTTTCTTTTTTACACTACTATTTGGGGAAATTGTCCCCTTCAGCCCTCCATTCCAAAGTCAGCCGTACTTTAATAATCCATTACAAGAGAAGAAACAAGTCTCAATATTTACTTTTTGTTGAACTATCAGATAAACGCTGGGTCTATTTCTGTTCTATTCACATTCTCCCACAATTTCCATTACAAGGTATGCACTAAGCATTTTGACAAGAAGTTCCCCCACTGCTAAAAGTCTCAGTGCTAAAAGAAAAAACAGAAATGTTTATTTAGGTTTTGGTTTCAGACTCAAATTTTCAAAGTTAAACTGAAATTCCCTCCAGCTTATCCCACTGCAAAACAGGTTCACACAGTCTAAGAGCTCACAGACACAAACTCAAAGGTTGGAAAGTGAACTTCAATCCCATTTTACAGGCAACATCCTTTGGTTTTTTTAACCGTCCCAGAATACCAACAAAATGTACACATCTTTTGTATTTCTTTGATTAGAAATGTGTCATGATGCCTTTTGTTCTCTTCCCAAGTTTGCAAGGCATCCAGTAAACAGGACTACCTGCACTGGGTGTAATACAGAATATAGCACCATTTAAAATTCATTGTTAATCATTAAATTGTTAGATTATGAATATATGCTATTACTTGCTTTGATATTCTGGGTAAAGCAGGCATTAAAACCTAAATAGGATTTACGTAGGATACTTCAACAGCAATCATATGCATGCCCAAAATAACTTGTTTTCAGCACATTTACATATTACTTTGCATGTGTCATACCTCGAGTCTCTCCCTTTACTTGGAAGCACGACATTATTCTGGCAAACCACCCATCTTTCCCCCACCCCACTTCTTCAACCTTTCTTGGCTTTTCTTTTTTTTAAAGACAAGTTCAGCTTGCTGTATCCTATAATGTTTTGGAGTTTTTTTGAGTTTTGAAAAGTATTTCAACCTTTGAAAAAAGTTGCCTTCTCCAACTGGCAAACACGCCCCATTTAAAAAGCAGCAGTCTGCTCCCAAATCTATGGCAGCAAGATGAGCTATGAAAGGAGGAAAGGACTCTTGATTTGAACAACTGATTATCCCTGCTACATGGCAGGTTCACAGTCAATCAAAAACAAAATAAACCTACCTGGAAGGGCAAAAGTTATATTAAACCTACTTCAGCTTTTTTAAAAGTTTTTTTATTATTTCCCATGTATGAATGATGTGGTCGAAACCTTACTGAAAAGCTCTGGTATATAGTATATAAGAAAAGATAGCATATGCATGTAAGAACCCAAAACTACAGTCCTAGAATTAACATCCTCTTATATTTCAGTTTATGTTCAAGTGTTGCTGTTTGCAGGGCAAAATCTGCCTCTGTCTCACATTTCTACTGTTCAAAACCCGATCAAGTAAGCAATCACACAAAGAAAAGTAGCTGTGCAGGACATGCAGCTTAAAAAAAAAATCAAGACTTTCTGACTGCAGGAATTAGTTTTTCTTTTTTCCTTGCCTTTTAGTAGAAGCACTAGAAATGTTTCACAGAACTTTACTTACAGAGCAGTGGTGCTCCTTTGCTGGTTTTTTATTCAGAAAGGCATAAATAAGAATACACAACCTAATCAAAATGCCTCAGAGTAATATTTTTTTCTAACCAGCTTTCTCTGCCTTATAAGAAAGCAGTTAGACCTGCTAACAAGAACTTTGTCCTTTACTTACTTCTCTTTCTTCAAAGGAAGATGTGGTTATTTTGGACAGCATGTCAGTATGTTCTAGTTGCTATAAAGCAGCTTTGAAAATATACTACAATAAGTTAATTTGGTACGTAGGCAAAAGGAAACAGGACAATTACACAAACCCCAGGCCCCCTCCCCCCTAGAAAAACTCATTCTGAACAAAGCTGTTAGTGTCACATAGCAGCAGGAAGAGAAGAAAAATTCACTTGATACTCCGAAAGTTTTCACAGAAAACTGATATATAAATCTTGTTTTCTTTGGATGCAAGGGACTAAATAAGGGGTTTATTAACACCACTGTTCAAATATAGAGACATCTAAAATTCAATCTAATCAATCACTCCCACCATTTCTTCCACCAACACAATGAAGCATCCTTCAACTGATGGATTTGGCAGACAGAGTTAAGGAAACTGAGTTTCAAAAAGCACCATCTCAAATCCAGAAACCTCAGTGAGAACCCTCTGCCTTCCAGCCTGAACCCTGAGGGATGCGCAGGTCCTTGGCTCCTGCCAAACACAGCCAGCCCAGGCACACAGAAAGCTCAGAGCTCTCATGTGCCACCTAGGGAAGCCAAGTAACACCAGGAAGCCCCCACTCAGTGGACTTGGGAGACAGTATTGACAAGAGTCAACATCCTATTAGCGAAGCTGCTGAGCATCTCCCTCTCAGCCTGATTAGTGTCATGGTTTTAACCAAACTACTCTCTCCTAGGTTTCCTGGAGCCAGGCCCATAAACCAAGGACCCCAAGAGCATCATCTGTGTCTGAAAAGCAATGCAATGCATTATGCTAGCTTTTCCTATCTTTCATGACAGGCATGCTTCTCTGTGCAGCATTTCAGTTTAGCGCTCATTCTAAGCAACTTTCATTTCAGGCTGTGGTGATAACATGGCAATCCCACAGAAAAATTCTTCTAGGAAATACTTCTGACAGCAACAAGATATTAAGACATAATTATTCTAGGAGTTCTCCCATCCTCCTCCCTAGAAATCAAGGGTAAAACTCCAAAAGGAGCAGGACCTCTCATTTCTTAGCCTCAACTCAAACACTGTTACTAAAACTGAAGCAGATTTGACCACTGGCACTACAAAAACCTGGTGAAACAAATGGCACCTTGTGTTTGATGGTGTTTCCCTCTTCCCTGTCCTCTGCTCAGACACAGCCCCTCTGCTCCCTACCATGGCTTCCTCAAAGATTGAGGCAACCCTAATGCTGCTTCTCTTCAAATTTTACAAAAATGGTTTAACACCAACAAAAGGCATTCTCAATTGTTACTGGAGTAAGCTGGCAAAAAAATTACATATATAAATATTTATCTCATAAAATAAATACACACACATATATATAAAAAATACATTACATACATACACATTTTATATGTGTATTATATATATTTTATTAGGTATTATTATAAAGAACAATGTATGGTCAAGATTTAAAATACTCTCTTCCTATTCCTGCCTCAACTTGTGGGTTTTTGGAAGTTGAAGACTTTCAAGTGAAAGGTTACATCATGGGATGCAAGAGTCAAGGGAAAGCATATTATTCTTATTAAAGCACAGAACCTATAGCTAAGTTATTACTCCTATAAATAAGGATTCTAATCTAAAATAAGAATTATCTCTTCCCAAATTTTAAAAAAATTATTATGCAAGTAAAGGAGAAATGACATTTTCCAGAAGCCCTACAGCAAAGAGATAGGCATCTGCTACGTGAATTCATAAAAACTGGGCATTGGTTTCCTTAAGCCTTCAAAAGCCTGAGACCACAGATAAATAAAAAATTTTAAAAAGTGGGGACAAAATGGTACTTGCTACCCCTTGACTCATGACCTACACAAGTCACCTTAGCATGGTCAGGGCTTTCCTCCTCCTCTCCCATTCTCACCTTCCAGCTGAAAAATATGATAAAAAGATGCACTTCCCCCAAATACTGAATTCAACCCACAGTCAGTTTCTTTTTATTTTTGAATAAAGCTAAAGAATATTTTGCATCTTGACACATGGAATGCCAGCAGACAAAGATCCCTGAATAGGTATATTGATCAGAACAGGTCTTCCTGTTGAGCACTTCTGGACATGATAAACTACAGCCACTTCAGAACTGTCCACTAAGTCTTTAATAAAAGCCCAGTTTTGTACTGACATGGCCACAAACTGTGAAGATCTCTCAAGTGTTTTCCAAGTCTCTTAAACACAGACTTACATGCTATTAACAAAAATGTCAAGAATTCCCAATATAGAGTATATATAAAGCATTTCCTTAGCATTGTCTTTTGTGTGCCTGAGCACCAAGCCCCAGTGCACCACAAGTAGCAGAACAATGTGTCACAGTCTATGCCAGAGACTCCTTCTTGTACACACATTGTAAAACGACCCATTTCTTTTGACCATGATGAAAAGGTGACTATCTTAATTGTTAGATGCCTAGCATTGCCCTATCAGCCCAAACACACACCAGCATCATTTTAATCTAGACACTCATAACCATATAAATTTATGGAAATGTTCACTGTGTAGAAGCAGCAGACATATGTTCACACAGATTTTCCAAATGTATACACACACATATGCTGTCAAGCAACCCGCCCTCTCCACCTGAGGAGACAAGATACTCCTAGAAACATTGTCTCTGTCATTTTACACATTGAAATGTACGTGCTGAAGTAAATGCTTCTTTCCCTGGAAAAACAGGGAATACTTGTTCTAATTAACACAGTACCTTAGAAATCCGCTAGCAGCAAAACAGAGTAAAATTAGCTCTTCACCCACGATCAGGCAGCAAAAAAAAAAATATCTTTATTTAAAAGCCAGGTATATTGTTCCAGCTAAGTGCAAGCCAATGACTTCAAGTGACATTTACTTTGGCAACCTCACACAAATCAAGATCACCCACTTTGCCTTCAAAAAGGGATTTTGGATCAACCACATTAATGGGACACTGTTCATTCCAAGTACACCAGTTCACACAAATCTGGTTTTCAATAGAAAAAGTCACAGACTAAAACCATTTCAATTCTCCTTGGAAGAAAATAAGCTTTTTGTACAAGTTGGCAGCGTCACTGGCCTTTTCTTCAGTTAAGAGAACAAAGACGATGTAGGAGAGGTAGAACTCACCATGCAAGAAATACCGTGAGAGCACAGAACATACTGTTTTTTGCCAGGATCTGTAATTTCATGGACACAAGTACCTTTTTTAACCAAAGCACAATGAAGTGGGCAAATTGCAGACAAAAGGCAAGGGCGTCTGAAGGCTGTTCAGAGAAGACACAATAAAACAGAACTAAGAAGCTCTCAATTACCTCAGCCCAGAGATAAAACAGGGGAAGGTTGTATACAGAGTGTACAGAAAACTGCTGCTAAAGAGGAAAAACAACAAACAGCACAATTGCCCAGGAGAGCAGAGCAGTTTGGGCCAGCGAAGCAGCATCCTGCCTTTCCATTACCCCCATGAACCAGAGCCCGAGCAGCTCCAGCTCACACCACGCTGGCTCTCTCAAATCCTCCTGCCTTCCAAGCCCAAAATGCTTTGGGCTGCACGTCTCCATTCCTGAGGAGCTGTTCCACAACCCATGACAACTGAATCTCAGGACTAGAAACATTTCAAAGGCAGTTGGGTTAAATCTTCCTGTCCTCTCCTTTTTAAAAACCAGCCCTAATCATGACTTACACACAGTAAGCTTTGGTAATCTTCATGCAAATGTATTTGGGTGTTAATTCCTGGGGCAGGTAATAGAGATGGATGTTCTTGCTGTAACTAGAGAATTTTCCTTCAGCTAATTGAAAACAGGCATATTTTGAGAAATGCATTCTACTGCCAACAGTCTAGCAGGGAGGCAATGCAAGAATGAGTTATGAGCTGTGAATATCACGTAAATCTGTCTTCAAGTAAAAGGTTCATCTCTGCATAGAATAACGTTAGGTACTCAATTATCAACACTCTTAAATTTACCTATTTCCTAACAAAGCACAAAAATCCCACTGCACATCCCAGCCCTTTCTCAGAGGTCATCACATACCAAATTAAAAGGTAGCATTTATATCTAAATGCAGCCAGAAACCTCAATTAAAAGGCCTCAATTAAAACATTCTTAAATTAGATTATTTCATGTTTTTTTCCAAGTCTTTTACCATCCCATTTTCACACTACTCTAGCATTCACCACTTACTTAGTTACTTTGGAAGCTGAAAGACCTTTTTTCATCTACAACAGCTGTTGTATACCTCTTGCCTTCTCCAGAAAGCTTTTTAAAATTAATTTCAATTTGAAGCCTACATATTACAGAGACAAGAAAAAAATTTGTTCTAGGAAACTCTCAATAAAAGTCAAATATTTGAACAACTATCCCCAATTCTTGATGGAATTACATTCATCAACTTCTTCTGAGGCACAGAGTTTTCTTTTGTTTATCATTAAGGAGAAACTGCTCTTGATCATCTGGATCTCTCAGGTATCTTATATTATGTCTATCATTACTTTACTTCAAGTAAAGCTGAAGCTATTCTTTCTGCAAATACCCACTCTCCTATCCAGACCACACTGAACACAGATGATGTTTATTTGTATTGCAGCAGGAAAATCTGCATATATCAATGCCTGAAAATGCATTCAATGAGGAAATGTAATTTTTTTCCCCTGATGAAAAACCACACTAAATACTTCAGCAGCCATATTAGAATCTTTTCTTTAAAAAAAAAAAAAAAAAGTTTTTCTGTATTTGGTGACTGCTACATTGGTTGGAAAGTGCTGCCCATGAAAAAAAACTGGGCTTGCAAGTTTATTTTCCTAGCCTGTGCCTAGTGGAAAGTAGTTTAGTCTCTCAAGGTACAGAATATGCATGAATCCTTCTCCAGCACCTCCAAGAGACTTAGGAAAGGAGTGGTGCTGATTAGCTCTGGAAGTCCTGTCAGAAGGCAGGCACAGGAGAGCAAGAAACACAACAGTAGTAGCAGTTAGAAGGGAGGAAAAAAAGTCTATTTTTGTAAATGACAAGTTTTGCATGCCCATTTTAACTCATAAGCAGTGGGACATGATGATAAATGCAGTATTGTACTCAAGATGGTAGAAGATTACAAACTGCTTTCAGTGAGGGTCTTTGGGAGTTGTCCCATAATTTGGCAGTAAATCAGGCGGGACAAAGATGAGGCATGGCTGAATGAAGCAACAGTCTAAAGAGGCCCCACACACCACTACTATAATTTCTTCACAAGTCATTTGTAAAATGACTGCTTCATTTACTTTTGCTGTAAACAAAGATTTGACCCCTGGCATTGCATCTGACTGGGGAGCAGTATTAACAAAGCTCTGAATGCTCTCCAAGACCATGATCCTTGATTTCAGCCCTCTACACTCAGAAAATGTTCAAACATGATGCTTAAAGCACTTTGGAGCTTGACAAAAATTAGAATTTGCATCCAAGGGTGAAATTCCAGAAATCTCAGTACGAAACTTTGGTATTTGATAATTAAGGGCCGTGTGTATGCACGCGCATAAATATGGATGGCTCCAGGCAGAAATGGACAGATCTGCTTTTGAAATGCTGATCCTTCAGGATTTAATTTCAAAACTCTGCTGGGGTTTTTTTCCCCCAAAACAGTTAAAACAGCTAATTTGTAATTAAATGCTTGCTTGCAGTTTGATAATGGTGAGAAGTTGCACTCACCAGAGACTCGGTCCTGAGTAGAGGTCAGTATACACAGCCAGTACAGCACAGGGACCAGCTTGGCACATTAACAGCAATACACACTGTAAAACTGTAATTGCTGTCCTAAACCTATTAATTTTGAAGGGATTCTTACAAATCCATAATTACAGAAAGGCAAATCCTCATCATAAAGCAGTGAAAACCATATTCACACAGTCCTAGAGGGAGCACTTTCAGCAGCTTGGCTCATTAGAAATGTATTCTTGCATTAAACACCAATATCAAAGACAAATGTTAATGCAATACCTCAGAGCCACACTGAAAACAGCATTACAGTGGTGAAGAAGTACCTATTTAATTGGATTCACTATCCCTTCACAATGGAAGGCAACTAGAGCTCAGTGATAGTGTTCTGCATTACTTTTCAGGTATCAAGCATAGCATTGTAAAATCCTATTCTCCAAAACCCACACCATCTATACCATTCAACACTTCAGAATATTGTGTGTCAACCTTACCACAATGATCAGGAAGAGAATTCATTTATTCTGCTACCATCCAGTTGCCTTAGCACAGAGGGGCTGGAAACCTCAATAGTACTTGCTGCTGCTTTTCCTTCTAACTTGGCATTTCTTTAGCACAGCTTCAGTGCAAAAGAAAGAAAGTAAATCACCTCAGAAGTTTTGCTGGAAAAGGAATATGGCTATGAACAAAGGTTAAAACTGAGAACTTGAAACTGCTTAGCAGAGGTGTGGCTGCTGAAACCTGACATAGTTGCGTCACCAAGATTTTACTTTGGCAAACACAGCTTCCTGAATTCAAACAAATCACAGACAGAACTATCTTTTGTTCCAGCAATAAGCAATTATTGCACAGACATGCTTTCAAGGTCACTTGCGGGAAGAGCAAACTACACCAGGATGTGTCAGTCATAAGTAATGCTTTAAAAAAGTTAGCACCAAGCAATGCATGTTTAAAGCCTTCCACACTTCGCAGGAGACCAAGTGCTTACTTCCTTCCAACTGACCACAAATAAACATGAACAAAAATACCCTTACAAAAAGCAATTAATATTTCATATGTTCATATTCTTCTCTATTACATCTAATTCTTAATTTTTCAACCAAAATTAGTTTTTATTACTTTGGCAAAATAAAATTAAATGTCTTGTTTTAAAGACTTTGGTAGAAGAAAATGTTGCCTTCAAAATGATTTTAAGAAAAGAAAAATGTTAAACGGGGACTTAGTTTTCTTCCGAACTCTATTGCAAAAGAAGTATTTTTGTATTTGTTAACATAAATCTATATAAGCTATATTAATATTCTTAAAAACACAACAACATTTTAATTGCAAGTATTGTTGTATTTAAGTTAATAAAACATTTACCTTAAAAAAATGTAACATCAAAGGTTTCAACCATTCCTAAAAATGTCACTTTTTCTTTTCAGGATGGCAATAAATGGATTCCCATTAATAAATGGATTACTATTGACAAAAATAGGCATAAAGAAAAAAAAAAAAACACAAAGAAAAGCCAGTTTTAAAAATGGACATGGCATGCAACTCTTCTTTAGCATGATAAAACAACTTCATTGAGAATGAGGAGGAAGATCATCCCACATTTGTCTGGTACAGAAGTTTTACACCCTTTTTGAAATAGGCTGCTGATGCCTGAAGCTAGATAAAAGACACCAGACTAGACAGACAACAGCATGTTCTCATACTGAAGGTCACCAGGTGTGAGGAAACTATTACTATGGGCTTTACCACATTATGCTTAAAAACAGCACCTCCTTTTAATTCACCTACCTTTGCATCCTTCAGTCACAACAAACTGAATATTATCAACCGAACACTAAGTGAAAATGAAGAAAATTATGTGATTCCTGGGGGCATTTCACCTTCAACCAATGTATGAGTTGTCATGTCTAATGATAGATGCAATTGTATTTCAGAGTGTACAACCATACATCAGCTTTACTGTGCTTCAGACTATACACCAATTACTCAAACATTGCAAGACCATTCTTTGTAAGACACTGTTCACCCGTTATTACTGTATTTAAAAATCCTTTCAAAGCACCTAACATGGGAAAAGCATTATTGAATATTGCACTGAGTGCACCAAGCAGAAGAAAACATCTTGAACTGTTAGATTTACTGCCTTCAGTGAACACATTCTCTCTCAATACACACACACACGAACAATGATTAACTCCCGTAATTCAGCACAAATGGTAATAAAAGAAAGGTTTCTTCCCCCAAGCAGGAAAGTCCAAGTTAAAGCACCTTCCTTTCGCAAGCCTCAGAAACATTTATTGAGATAACACTGGCACAGGGCCTCGTCTTGTCCCAAGTACTTTACATCCATAACATACAGACTTTGAAGTGTGGGGTTTCTACCTGAACACATCTGCAGAAGCAATTCACACATCAAGGATTTACACATGCCCCTCTAGGTAAAAAAAACTATCCAAAAAAAGAAATCCACTATAAATGCAATAGGCATGTAAACTGCTTTGCACATGTTCTTGGTAACACACAGTGAACGAGAGAAGAACACTTGTTAAGTGCATTATAAAGTTTAAAGCCCCTCTGAAAAAGCATTTCATTGCATTTGATGCTTACTAATAAGATTTAACCTGACCATCAAAAACTTTTAAAAAAGGTTAATTTCATAAGCATGAATTATGGAGCTCCCTGTGCCACAGGAGGGAGTCATGACCACCAGCCACCATCTGCACCACATCAGCTGGAAATCTCAAGGAGTGACAAGGAGATCCAACATGCCCAACCTGATTTCAACTGACTTGCATTTCTCTTAATGAAAAAAGAAACAAATCAACAGTTGTATTTGATAGTTTCAGGACTGACTCTCTTACACCAGACTGTCTCAGCCCTCAGATTTTTCTTTGCATATCTGAGATGGAAATTCTCGTGTTATGGGGCAGATCTCAACTCCTCAGAAGTATTTTCCCTGGTGACAGCAGTGGCTGCACAGCAGGTGGAATTGGGCAGGTGAAGGCATTGTGGCTCCAACAGCCACCAGTGCATGAAAGCACTTGAACTGCTAAGGGAGTTCAATTTCCAGACAGAGCAATTCCTTTTTAATTCTGTCTATATCCACAGAGAAAACAGCCCACATCATCTCCATTGATGCTACAGCCTCATAGCAGCTTCTAAAACACTGGAGAGAATATACTCCTATGTTCATAAGACAAACATGTCCTAGTGACTTTCCCAAGCATGAGTCAAACAAGATAAAAACCAAAGCATTTGATTTGGGAGTTTTGTTTGTATGATTGTTGCAGGGGGGAAGGTTAATTGTTTTTATTGTTTCTTTCTTAAAAAAGAAGTAAACAAATGTTCATTCCATCCCCCCTGACATACACTGAAGTCAGAAGCTGCTCATGTGGTAGGGCTGTACTTCAGACAAACATTCAATCTAGTGAGAGTCCTGGTGAATCTATTCTACAGCATGTACCAGAAAAGGGGAAAGCATTTGCTTCTCCATTTATGTTGCTAGCACATTTAGACATACTCTATTATGGAGGGGGGTGAGGGGGAAGAACCACAAAAACTAAAAACCACACCTCTGAAATTGGCCAATGTCCAAAACCATGATAATTTTACACTTTGCTAAAAACAAAATGTTGTTTACTGTAATACTTTTTACTTGCCACTCATACGAATGTCTAAATAGTTTGACTTCTCAGAAGATTTCTCAGCTTCAGTGGCCTCTGAAAGAGATGTGTTATTCAATGTAAACACAGATTCTGTGAGAACAAGGATAAGAAAAAAGAGTGGGTGGAAGTATTTCCTTTTCCTTGGATTTAGTTTTGCTGAGTGTTCATTGTTCACAGGAGATGTTCTACCTTTCCATTGTCTCATATGTTTCCCCCACCCCACCCCCCCTTTTTTTGATACCTTGGAGACAAGCACTAAGATAAAGCATTCTAATTTCCTCCACGTACTTAAAATTTGGCTGCCTGGTTCTGGATTTAGAATCTACATCAAGGTCCTCTTTAATCTGTAAACTCATGTTTGTCCTGTTCCCTTGCTTCATAAACTAAGACAGTAATTAAGCCTCAGTAAATCCTCTTAGCCCAACATGCTGTCCTTGTCTCATTGCTCACTCATGCTGCTTCATTAGGTTACTCTGTATTGTCTCCAACTTGTCTAGTTTTAGCCAAATAATTAACTTTCCTTATTCTTTTTGTCCTTTCACCATGCTCACATTGACAGCAAAATGCACATTTGGAACAGAACAATCTCCTTCATCCCTGACTTCTCCCAGAATTCTTTGGCATATCCAACTGGTCACAACAGTTTACTGTGTTTCAAGGCACCAGCCTGAGTATTGCTTTATTCAACATCCTAAAGTGTGACAGTGATTCCCTCTCACTGACAAAAAAAAAACCACCACACCACCAAACAAACAAAACAAGACACCTCCATAGAATTACTTATCTACAGCCCCAGGGTTTTTTTTTGTTTTTTTTTTTTCCTTTAACTATCTATTGGAGAAGGAACTATTTCACTTCCTATTTTTGTAAAGTGACACATTACAAAGTAGACCATCTGCTTCATAGACTTCTCACCCTTCTGATTTCCTTCCCATACATTTGCCTGATGCATTTTATGGCTTTCTGTATTGGTCTCCTCGGGCTTGAATTCCCCTTTTCTGAAGGGCCTCTGTTGACTCAACTTTGGTGTACTTCTCTCTCTTCCTGCTTCCCTTTTGTCCTTTTTTTTTTTTTTTTACACCCTCCAGACATAGGTATCCTTTCTGAAACCGGATGTTACTTAAACTTTTATGACCTAAATTTAATTATTCAAAGTTCTTTGCTTCCCAAGTCAAACTGTTGATGGCCCACTTCTGTCTGGAGAGGTAGGCAGACAGGAATTATGCTCCTTCCTCCACAAATTCACTGGGCTTGTTTGGGCAGGGCAGAGTTATCAGCTCAGGGTGATCACTTCAGCAGTACTCTTTTAGCTTTTATTTGGGAAAATATCTGGAAAAATATCTCACATGTAAAAACCACAAACATCATGGCTTAGTTCCCTCTACCACAAAGGTTTTAAAAACATTTTTGTCTCAGAGGTAATCTGCTTTTACTTTAAATAAGGGACAGAAGATAGAAGAGCAAGACCTACTTAATTTTTTCCTCATCACAGCTGGCATGTGTAAGTTTAGGTAATTACAGTCAATGTAGCAGAACTTGGGCAACCCTAATCAGCTGCCTCTGTATTATTGCATACAAAAGGCAGGCATTCAAAACAGCAGGAACCTGTTAAAGCAGGTTGTGCACTATAGCTCATCTTTCCAGTTAAGTACATACTGCTGAAATTCCCTAAATACCTTTTAATGCAGGATTATATAAAACAGTTCTTATACTGGCAAAATATAGTGCTCCTTCATACTCATGTGGTAAGAAACACAGAGTAGCAGAACACAAAAAAGTAAAAGTGTCATACCAAATTAAGAGTTCTAAAATTTTATGGCTAACCAGAATTACGTATGAGAAAATGGCATATCCTAAACAAAAACAAACAAACCCCAACAAAAACAAAAAGAACCCTAAACTCTACAATATACAGCTCTAATTATACAGTCTGATAGTCTATGTTTCAGTTTCAGTAACTAATTAAGGCTGAGAACATTCATTTTGTATACGAAGGTTACTTATTTATTTTTAAAAGACCCTGCACTGTACACTAAAAAATTGAGTTAAAGATCAACAGGCTTGTGATTAAGCCTCTTGTAATATAATTTGATGTAAAATTCAAATCACAGAACAAAAATTAAATTAATATTAATCAACATTTGATTAACTGTAGGCTAGTACAGATCATGAAAATATCAAGAGCCAATTAGATGCAGTATCATTTCTACTCTGCACATTTATACATGGATTTGGCTTTAATACAGTTTAACAGAGTACTAATGGTAATTTCAGGCTCCTGTGCGCGGCAGGATCTGGACATCTTTAATTATTTAGAGACAAAAACCTATTTTGCAACTAATTGAGTCTATTCTGTGGACTACACTCAAGTTGAAATTCTGACTCAAGTAAGGAAAATAATTACCATCAAATACCTGCAATCCATTGTCTCAATTCACTTTGCTAGATGTGCCAGACTTTTACAAATGCTCAGACAGAAATGTCAGCTCTCTATGCAAGTTTTGAAAGCACACACACATCTTCCTCAAAACAAACAAAAACCCCCAAAATAAACAAATTGAAAAACACCACACCAAACAAAACAACTTTATTCAAAATTAGTTTCTTTTTAACGTTTTAGTGGATGAAGACTGCCTGCTTCATGGCTGCCTATTCCCTGAGTCCAAGGCAGAATAAACTACCTGGGTAAAACTGCAACTGTGCCTCTTCAGTAGTATTAGAATCATACTCCAAAACATTTCAGTCAGCTCCTTTTTTTTTTTTTCTTCCAAGTTAAATTTAATCTTTTTTATTCAAGCACACATATTCTACAGTTCAGTACCTTCCCAAAGTAACATACAGTACAACCTGGCACTGCTATCAACTGATGCTTTTAAAAGTAATTCTACTCTGCAACTCGTGTTTGCAGTGTATTTCCAACAGCTGGGTCACTCAATTCAGAATTCAGATATTTGTACACATTTCTAAATCCACATCATCCCAAGAAATGCCAGAGGAAGATCACAGCAGTAAGTACTGGACAGACAAAAGGACACTGGGACTTCATAGATATGGTTTAGCGCTAGCTGCCACCTGTCTTAGAGGAAATGAGAGACGCACTGGAATGAGCAGTGATGTTTCACACCAACCTTGGGGATGAATGCCTCTAAGGAAATATATGCATAGAAAGAAGCCCAAGCAAACTTGTGACTATCTTAACAGATATGAACGACATTTTCATTGCTTTCTCTTCTTAATGATGCCATTACTTTTAATTTATACCCACAGTGTAAAAAAAACCAAAAACCCACAGTGAGAAACAGAGCAGAAAATAAACAGAAGTCTCAAACATTGAAGCTGAAAGTTCATTTACAGAAGTCATACTTTCATCTCACATCTTCAAAATAGGCTTTAAACACTTAGGTCAATATCTACTTAGCCTACTGGAACAATCATATTGCTCTCTCTTTAAGTATTAACTATATGGAGGCAACACAAAAAAAACACCAAAGCAGAGAAAAAAAATATTATTCTACAGCTAAAGTGAAAGACAAAAGAGGAATACAAAGTTATTTCTAAGCATCTCTGTGCTAGAAATACAGCTCTGTTGTACAAGACATGACATACATTACTGCAGTAGTTTAGCCAACTTATGAGCACATACAAGAAGTAATGCATAACTGGGACTTGGGATGCATTTATTGCTGATTCTCCAAGAGTTGCAATTGAGAGATAGTCTCTAGTATACAGAATTAAAGAGACTTATGATTTCAGATTATTCCTGTTAGAGTAAGTTAAAACAAAGAATATCTGTGAGTCTTTCCATGAAACGGGCTCATTCTGCTCCAATGCCAATGTAAAAAACATTAGAAGCTGTTATCAGCATTGATTCAAACATCAACAAGTGCAAGCACTCGCTCAATCTGGCAAAGTTATAATAAAAGCTTTTTTACAAGGTCTCTCCTCCCTAAAGAGCAAACTTCAGTGTCATGGTGATCTCTTCCCCACCCTGTACCAAATTCCTTAACTTCTTTTTTGTTCTGCCCAGTTTACAGGTAACAAGATTGCATAATTTCAAAAATAACCAGTAAAATAAGCTTTAACTTTCCAAAACATCTATATGTGATTTCACTTGTAAAAAAATCCAAATAAACAAACAAAAAAAGGCATCAATGCACACACATCAAAAAAAAAAAAGTTTCATACACATTCATTCTCCAGTTCCCTTCCCTGTGAAACGAAACCAAAGAAAGTAGATGGACACACAAACAATCTTTCCAGAAAGCACTTAATTAGACCAGCGCTCATGCCAAATCAGAGTACAATATTTCAGTTAAAGCTAATGCTACCTCTTCTCTTCCATGCAAACAATCCAAATTCCTCCTAAATTTAGACCAATGCATAAAAATTGATGAGTTATTTTATAAGATAAATGGGTTATAAGCTGAATGATATTATTTCTGTGTCCATACATGGCAGGGTGTGTGTGTGTGTGTCTCAAAGAAGTTAAACTTGTCAATAGTCTTTAGGCAAACAGCTGAAGGACATGTTCTTGCACAATACATTATTTTAAGCTCACTGAAAGCTGATGCAATATGCAAAATGCACATCTTCCTTTCTTATTTTTAGCATAGGGATCCAGCTGCTGCCCCACACTACACCAAGGGAATAATAAAATAATCTAGTAAGGAATAATTCTGCATGCTTACTAGACAGGATAATTACACTGCCTGTACAGTACATGCTAATTGTACTTGGCTACAGACAATTAAACAAATACACTCAGAGGCTCCCCATCTGACTTTCGAGCCACATACAGTGAAATTCACATTTTATAAATCTTTAACTGGAAGTAAAAATGGTAAGGCTTATCACAGCTGTCACAGCTTCATGCAACTGAATCAATTAACAATAGAAACCCTTAAGACAATACAGATAAGGGAAGCTTGCAATTACTCATGAAACCTAACTGGAACAGACTGCAACACAATTTCCCAGCTCCTGGAGCAAGTGCCCGCATGACCTCATCAAATCCCGCCAACAAAGAGGAAGAAGCTGCTAGTCCCTGCCAGGACCTTGTTTAAAGTACCTGCCTGCACCCAGGGAAATAAAAAAAAATGCAGCAGCCAAGCCACAGAAGCAGAGGGATGGAGTAGAGCAAGAGACAATGCTGGAGAAAATGCCAATGCATCACAGAAGGACATTTCCAGCTCTTCATTTCTGATGGTACAAAATATTACTTGCAGTCTGAACTTTATTTATAGACAGTCACAAATAGAGCTGTGCTCAAGCTTAAGTCTGCACTTTAAATCTGCAAGGAGAAAAAACACTGCAGAAAGGAGTGGGAACTTCTTCTGTATTTCTCTTTTGCTTTGTGGTAGAGGTGACTGCAGTGTCAGTTGGATGAATCTTGGGAGCTGAAGTTGAATTGCTTTGTCTCCACTCAACTCCACTAACTCCATCTCACAAACTCACAGACCAGGATCAGATTTTTATCACAAGTTTTTTGTGCTTATTTCTAATAGCACAAAAGGCAAATTAACCAACAGCTCAATACCAGTGAGTAATGACTACATTACTAGTAATTATTAAAGGAAATTATATTCTCCAAAATTAATTTGATAGTTGAATTTCAATCAGACTGACAGACCAAGAAACACCTTTATAACTGCAAATGTAAGGTTGTGCCCAGGGGCAGAGATGAACATCAGAACTGCCTAAAAGTTAGTGGTTTTCTCCAAACTAAAGTTACCGACTTGTGTCAGAAATTTAAAGATTGCACGTGATCTTGATTAGGTCACCGCAGAGACCAAGATCTCCAGCGGTTGCATACAGTGAAAACAGAACACATGATTCTTCCCTGCAGCACCATAAGGGAAATTCCCAACTGCACATGAGCTTTTCCCTCTCAAAACCCTGCCCCAATTTTCCCCAACACCAAAGTCCTCTCTCACTGAAGCAGCAGTTTAAAGTGAACTTGCAGCCCCTTCCAGCAGATACACTTTGCTGCTCAATTCTATATTCAGCTTCTGCAAGGTATCAGACAACCTGTAGAGAGAGGAAAAAAAAGCTCCCCCAAAGGGCACCAGAAACAAACAAAGAATGAGTGGGGAAACAAACAAACAAACAAAAATCACCCACTTGCCACTATCAACAATGAAAAAAAAATTAAAATAATATAAACATCTTCCTTTAGGTTGAACTAGATAGCATGTTTTTCCCTGTATTTGATAGCAGATTATTTTCAGAAGAGTGATCACTACTCAAGGTATGGTGAATGTAGGTATGAATTCCATTCAAAACTGAAGGTATTCTCTTTATTGTAAGACTCCTGCTGGCATCATCTATACATCCAGCACCTTGAAAAATGGTTCATTATTTTCTGTGCTTTCAGCAAACTCAAGTGTTTAAGAATAAAAGGGCAATGCACCTCCATTTGTATTTATATTCCTTTACATTTGACAAGTAAATGTCTCCAGTACCATGCACAGCTGTATAAATTCATAGCTGGAATTTTTTCAACATTCATTCCAACAATTCTTAGGTTTTTATTTTGCTTACATAATCAACAACAACAACAACAAAAAAGGGCTATTTTTTATATAACCTTCAAAAACATTGTATCAACACTTAGGACAAAAAGCAAGCACATGCAAATTTTCAAGAACAATTTTTTGCTCATTTCCAGCACACTAGATCTGATCTCTGCCACCACCACATTATCTTTTGCAGGTGACGTTCTGATCACTGCATTTGCTAATACAAGCCACCTACGGTGTACTGAAAATGTATGTTCATTCATCAAGGTGCCTCACTGAAGATACTTTTCTTTCCAAAGATTTTTCTGGAATTTAAGTCGTCTACCAAACACTTATCCACTAGCAAAGTCAACATGCTTGTATATTTTTTTGATAATCAAATCTGCTTGGCTTAATTAAGAGGCAAACAAACATCTCTGGTTGTGCAAACCTTCTCAAGTTCAAAACAAGAATTGGAAAGAACATGTAAGTAATAATGGAGTGAGATTTGCAAAATCATTGCACTAAGGCATGATGTAAGGTTAACCTGACTAATACAGAGCTATGGGTATATATTTTAAATACAATATACCTGTTTGAACATGTCTGTCAATGTAGCAGATTGTGGTGGGTGCTGGGTGAGTTTGACAAGGGAAAGGAGAGGGAGGTATCAGGTGGGAAGAGCAGGAAAAGAGATATAAAATCAGTGTAATCACCACAACAAAGGACTAATCATACTAATCCCCCCTTTTGTCAGCAATGTTGGACTGAATTATTCCTGCCTTAAGCTGCTGTGCAAAACTGGAAGCCCTGTTTCTGCCCACACAGTCATCTCCCCTATTTGCAACTTCATTCCTCACGCTGACACGGTGGGAAAATTCTCCACAAAGCTCACAGACATCCCTTGTTCCTGAGCTGGAAACACGCTCTCCAATCCCTGTTTTCTCCCTAGCAAGTTCACAGCTCCCTGGTGTTCAGCTGTGACTTCCCAACACTCAAGTTGTCCCACTGCCCTATGAAACAGGACCCCTGCCTCTGTCTCCACCAAACCCTGCCCAGAGCTGCATCTTGAGGCTCAGATGAGCCCAAGTGTTCAGGATGATTGTGCTTATAGTTCCTGGGCTTATCCAAGCCAAACATGAGCTCCTTTTCAGAACAGTTTACAAAATGAATTCTGAATAACAAACAATAATTTACCATCATGTGCAGAAAAGAGTCTCACAAAGTGTAAAGAAAACAAAAAAAGAAAAAAAATAAAAAAGTTGTACATTTAACAGTTTCAAAACTTCAGTGACTTTAAAGCAAAAATGATGTAAAAATTGTTCCAATATGCTGAATGCTCCTGATATTTGTGCTTTTACTGCCATTCATTCTCTTTAAAACCACTCTAACTCAGCTGCTTTTCAGGAATCAATCAGGATCCTGATACTTTGCAGTTTTACTGTCATGCATTCTCCTTAAAACCACTCAGCTGCTTTTCCTATAAATGGTCTCCGCACGCAGCCAGTGCAATAAAGTCTAAACAATGTAAATTAGTACAGAATAAATTGACTCAAACCAATTGCAGTTCTCCCTTTAGTTTCTTTTCAGCTTAAATCACTTTGAATGTGACACTTTCACAAATCTATACTGGTTGAAAAAACAAAAAGATTCCTCTGCTGGGCTCTTGGTTTTCCGCAAACAATTCCAAATTCCTTCTTAAATGCAATAATGCATTTTTAGAAGTGTACAATATTAATAATGTCCATTCCACTAAACTGTTCATTAAATCTGCATTGCTCAAATGTAAGGATTGGGTGAGAGAAGAAGATATGTGATTATTTTTAGGCATGGGATGAAAAACTGGCTGGGTCATCAGGCTTCAAATGCAGTGTTTGTGGTCTAATAGTCCCACTGGTGGCTGATCTCAATGGTACCTGCTCATGGGTCAGTAGCCAGGTAAATAGTGCCTCATCTGACCCATGGGATGAACACACCCTCATCCTGGTTAAGAGTAATCAATACTCCACTCCTAATGCAGTTTAAGGGAAAAATTCAGGTCACATTACATAGATAATTTCTGGGTTGAATCACCACCCCTGGAGATATTTAAATGTTATGCAGATGTGGCACTAAGGGATGTGGTCTAGCAGCGAACCTGGCAGTGCTGGATCAATGATTGGACTTGATCTCAGAGGTCTTTTCCAACCTGAATTCTATGAATCCATGACATCAGCCTTGGGGAGGACTGAAATATTGGGGTGTAGGGCTGCTGCTCCTCAGCATCAGGACAAACTAGAAAAGTGGTTTGACAGAAGTCTCACGATATTCAGCAAAGACAAACACAGTCTTGCAGCAGTGCAGGAAAATCCCACACGGCCGTTCAGGCTGGGATGACCAGCACCAAGAAGCTGAAGATCCAGGTGAAGGAACTGGGAGGGGTCAGCAAGGGACCCTTGCAGCAGCCAAGGTTGCCCACAGACTGAGCTGTCTGGGCAGAATAGCAGCCAACACGTTGGCAGAAATTATTATTCCTGTGGTGGGGGGCAGCTAGACACATCTCCAGCTGGGTATCTCCCAGTACAGAGGAGATGAGAAAGCTGGAGAGAGTCAGCGGTAGGGAGGCTGCAGCACACCACGGAACACCAGAGGCTGTGGGAAAAGTCAAACCATGAGCCAATTAAATCCTTCACTACCTTGGGACTAGTGAGGACTACAGAAAAAAAGTGAATCAAACTCTCTTCAGCAGTGCAAAAGGAAGGGGCAACAAAGCCAACTCAGCCACCTGTTTTACCTGTTGAACACCCTCAACCCATTTCTTTTCCTTTGTAACCTGAGTTGTAACCTTTTTTTTTAATTCTATATATTCAAAACTCAGCTGGAGAAAGACCCTGACTAACACTATCTGTTTCTGAAGCCATCACTGCTGGAGCTGGAGGGTGTTGGACCAGATGACCTCCAGCGGTGACAACCTACATTTTTCAGTGATTCTATGATCTATTCTAGGACAGCATGCTTGGTATAGGATTACAAGTGTAATATACCAGCAAGCCAAAACACACTGCCAGCCAAAATGCAAGAATAGAAGATAGTACTCTATGCTCTTTTCACATACTCTTGTCAGCAGATGCTCCCAAAAATGCTGTGTCAAAACTCAGGGAAAAACATAAGTGGAAAAAAAGAAAAAAAAAAAAAAAAAAAAGAAAAAAAAATCCAGAAATGCAAACACACAGTTGTAACAATTTCTGCCTTAAAAATGGCAAATCATACCTTTCTGTGGCTCAGCATTGAGCAACAACACAGGTAGTACACGAGCTGGTGGCACTGATCTGGCATGAAGGGGAAAAAAACATCTGGGACAAAAGGTGTCTTGAAAACGGAAATTTTTAGAGATTCTGGTTGCTGTTCTACTGCCATTAGAACCTACTCTGAAGTCACAATTCAATGACTGCTTTATTGATGTGTTTGAACAAATCCTGATGTCACTCATTGAATACATATGTGTCACTCGTTTTGTCTCAGTCAGAGGTACTTCACTGCATGACATCTTGAAGAAAACCAGGAGAAGAAATTTGTTTGTTTAAACAGGAGTATCTGATAGCCAGCCAAAGTCACAATGAATAGTCTGTAACAAACAGCCCGGGGAAAACAATTTTCTGTAACACAGCTGACACAACAAACTTTCCTCCAATATAAATGTGGCACTGGCATCTTGCAGAGCCAGTAGGGCTGTGTTTGGGAATTGAGACCCTGGACATGCTGGGCCAGAAATTCAGCTGATGTTAATCAACAGAACCCCATCAAGGAGAGGGGATCTGGCCTGCTGTGCTTCGGCTACATATGTTGAAAAAACTTCAGCAGAATCCGATGTGATAACTTTGATTTATGTTGATGGACAGTCCCCCTGACAGAGAATCTGTTAAAAACAGGGGAAGGGATTATTACTTGTTTCAGTATCTGATCATTTAAGCCAGAGGTTGACAGAATTTTCCCCCTCTCTGAAAAATGTGAAACCAGTCTACTCTACATACATGGAATACAGAAGAAAAAAATTACTTTTTGCTAATAAATATAATAAAGACACTGTGTGTCTAAAGTTCAAGTTAACTTTAAAAGTCTAACTGAAATTTACTTTGAAGGCTGGAACCTAGGTGGAACAAGATGAATCTACAGTGGTGAAAAGCATAGGTGCTAGTAGAACCCAACAAGATAAAACCCAGCAATAAACTGTCCCTCACACTGATCTTCCTTCTTCATGTAGTCACAAAAACATCTCTCATCTACTCACTGAAAAGTCTATTCTCATAAGAAAAACTAATATTTTTAAGAATTTAATTTTCAATGATGGCCTGTGGGGAAGAATGAAGGGAGAGAAAAGAAAACAGGCCCATCCAACAATACACCTCCAAAAAAAATTCACTTGCTACATGTGGTTAAAGTTGTGGGCATTTATAAACAAGCCCACAAGCTTGAAGAATGAGATGAATGGACTTGGGTGAAAATAACTTCAGACGCTGAAATACCGGAGAATTTATGCACTAATATATAATTTAAAAATAGAGGTTGAGACACGTTGCAAACACTCAACCATTACTAAGAATGCGTTTCTGACATTTGGAGAACAGCCTGCATTGTAAGAGTTTCTTCATGACCTGTAAAAGTAGCTATTGAACTGAGTGCAATTTATACTATCATACATGTAAAAAGAAGAAAATGCAAAAAAAATAAAAAAATCTTGAAGAGAATGGAAAAGAAGGGGAAACAGTTTCAGTAGAAGATTCCCTATTTTGCTGGCCCAAACATTAAGTCTTCCGGAGACTTCTGATGAAAGGAGTACATTCAAATGTGTTTGAATGTACAAAAAACATGGCAAAGATGCTAAATGTTGAACTCCATTCTTGCCAAGCTGCAAATTAACATTTTGGGTATGCATGACATTGTTGCAAAGCAAAGCCACCTACATAGATAGTTTCAGCTACATGCAAACACACATGCACTGAAACAGTTTTTGTTAGCTCCCTGATTGCAAAGAAATACAACACAAAAATAACTAACATGTGTCTGAAAATCAGCCAACAAGTGAAGAATAAGCTCTGCATGGACAGATGCAAGGGGAGGAAACAAAACCCCCACACCTATAAACCTTCTGAGAGGGCATGTGTGGCACAATGTGATCAGTAACTAAAGATGCCAACACTTATCAGTTTCTAAATTCCTGTCTGCTGGCTTGTCAAACACCATTTACAAAAATGCAGCCCAAGCAAATGAGACACCATGATGCAAGATAGTGTAGCATCAGAAATATAGGATTTAAACAGATACATCTGGGTAATTAATTTATAAAAGAGAGAAAAACTGAATAATCACTCAGACATTTGAACAAAGCATGCAGTTGCATCTAATATTGGTACCACTGTTCATTAAATTAGGAAGGTAATACAAATAAGAAGTCTATGTCTATTAAAAATAACAAGAAAACTTAATTGTACAGTTGCACTTTCTTGATCTAGTCATCTCCATGTCACTTTAGATTTGCTTGTTTAGACAATTAAAATAAGCAGATTAGACCATCAAAAAGAGCTGGAGAAACCATTATCTATCTAGCCACAGAAACATAAACCTGAAACATTTATATTTAAGCATTTTAACCATTTACAGGTGTTTACCTGTAAAAGGAATTTTTAAACAGTTAGAACCCCTACTTAGTGGTTTTATCCACTGGTATATTAGTTGTTTTACTTAGTAGCATCAATGTTTTGCAGAACTAAGAACATACCTACCATTTTATTTTTCACTCACACTGAAAATGTCAACTCACTCATACAGAAAGTGCAAAGTGATCAAAAGGTGACTTTCAGACCAAAAAATATCCATTTATAGAGATATCAATGCCAAAAGCCATAGCATGTTTTTTCGAGTAATGTGGAAGAACTTCTCTATGAAGAAATTAACTGTATCACTGAGCTTTAACACTCAATAATCCTCTAGATTTTTATGCAATGCATCACCTTATCTTTCAACACATTTTGGTTATTGCAATCACCTGTACTCCTAAGGCATCCTCTCCTCCACCAACATCTGCTTTTAATTAAAGATTTAAGTATTTATCTTGAGCTATAATGCTGTCTCCTGTCTTGTGCCAGCTGACATTTCACCTGAAGAAACACCATTAGCTTGTGTGAAAGGATATGCTGGGGGTGGCAAGCACACCTTCCATTTACAGCATCCCTCTCCTTTTTCAAATCTTACATCTTCATACTTGCAGCAAATCCTTTCCATGTGGGCTTGTGCTCTTCATGCCTGATTTCTACTCAAAGACAATTCCTGCTGAAAGACTGAATAATCAATTCAGTCATGTTTTAAGCTGATTATGCACCCACCCCACACCATCTTCCTCACACTATGCACAGAAAATTGGTGCTGATGTAACCGAGTGACCTATGCATTTCTGCTCCAAAATATGGTTTCCGTCAAAATTAGCTCCAAGACATGACACAGACACCCCACCCCAGCTTTCCATCCCTTGCAAGGGCACAGGTGGCAAGGTTTTGCCCACTTGCAATGGCTTTTCTCATGGGCTTCTGACTCCCGAGCACAATCCAGTCACCTGGGAAAACAAGTCAGATTCTGAACGGCTGAATCTCACAGGCAACATAGGAAATACCAGGAAAAGGAGTCCCCAGAGAAGAGGGAGCTGCTGGTGGGTGTGGTGACAGTGTCTTCCTGAAACCCTAATGCAGAGGAATCATCACAAACCTTAAGAAATGCCGGATGGTGCCTCGCTACTGCTACATTAGCTCTTTAAAAAATAAAAAAATGCATGCAAAGAGCACCACACCACGCAAGCTAACCGGCCTGACATGTCAAGGCAAGTTCTCCAGGTTAAATGTCCACCAAATAGAATTCATTTTAGAATTAAAAATAATTAACAGAAGATAGGGTGTCATTTACAAAGCAGTAGTTCTGAGGGGGTTGTTATAACAGCAACTGAGCAAACAAGCCTGATATTGCAAAGGCTCCTTCACTCCCCTATTTTCTGGAAGCAACTGCAAGCAAACACCCTCCTCGTTATACACAAGGGCTTGTGAATACATTTCAACTTACTCTGTGTGAGAAACAAGCCAATTAATGGGAATTTCTAGCTGCAAAGGATGGTTTTCATATAAAATGCTAAAGGACAGGGCAAAGGTTTCATAGAAAAGTGATAAAATCCCTTGAAGTATAGAACTTGAACCAAAAATAAATGACCACAGAAGTGCTTGAGCCTAGGAGAAATATCACAATATCCATCTTTCAAAGACTCCTGCGTATAAATGGTACAGTCACAAGCATGAGAAAAAGCTTACCATTAGCAATCCCAGTCTTCCATACTGCTAAATTTTGCTCCCCTTCTAATCCTGGCCTCTTTCCTAACAGGATTTCAGAAATAGCACTGTACAGGAGGTTCTGTACTCCAGAAACTATTTTACTCAAATTGCACTTTTCAACAAAATGATGCTTTTTGAGAAACCAAGATGATTTTTCTTAAGCTGCACATACTTGAACCTGATATGATTTTTTTAAAAAATACATATATTTACACTTATTGTACAAAGCACACACCACAGAACTCACTTTGCATGTATTACAAAAAGAAAATCCCAATTTTGCAGAAACAAGCAGTTAATACCTCAGCAAAGCACACAAAGAGCACATCTTTAATTACACAGGCCACTGGGGCAAGGTTCTAAAGGCTTAAAACCAAGGGGCCCTGAAGCATTTTGTATTTCACAGGACTCCTGAATAATCAGTAATTTAATCAATATTTAGCCCCAAGAAGTAGTAAAAGAAGGACAAAGTTTCCAGACATGGAAATAAGTTTTCCAGATATTTTGACTTTGTGATTGTCATGGCCAAAACGAAAGCCCGTACTTTCCTCTGCCATTATGTAAATACAGTACATAGCCTTTCTTAAAGCCCTGACATTTGATTGTGGGGAAATAAACAAATAAAAACAAGGAGGATACAGATGAAAAAGCAACTTGGAACAGGCATTTTATGCCGAGCTCATCATCTGTGTTATTAATACATTGCACATGGACCCTGTGTGACGTTTGAGTGAAATTAAACATAAAGAATCTATTAACAAAGCTACAGTTATTATTTCCTCCAATAGTGGCTTATATGGTTAAAACTGTGTGAGAAATTAGTAAATAAAAAGAAGCAAGGAAAACACTATAGACACAGATAGTAAGAATTGAAATGACCATCCTGAAATAACTTGATAGTGCACTATGATAAAGAGTAAGCAAGCAAGGACTAATAAGGACCAGAATCACAATTCAGGCATCCCACTTGGGGATGAAGAATGATCAAGTTGCCCCGGGCAGGAGGGTAAGAGGATTACTACAACCCACTCCCAAAGGGAGCCCCAAGTGACCTCCTAAATATAACAATTACAACTTCATTGACTATTACCTAAAATTACATTTTTCTCACATTGCCATGAAAGTACAGCTGCAATTACTGAGCCAAAATATTTAACTGCTGCCTTTGACAAGATGAGCCAAGCTATGCCTATTTCTAAGGTTCTTTTTGTAACACAAGGCTGTTCTAAAAGAGGTCTCATGAAACAGAATGAGCTGACAAGCTCTTAAGAGTATGTTCCTTTCCAAAGGAGTTCCATGCTGCACTACTGTCAGCAAACAGAGCCAAGGTTGCAAAACCACTTTTACTATAATATTTTTTTTTCATGTCTTCAGAGGTTTGTAACTTTCTCAAGTTTTTCCCTTTTTATTTGAAAGGTTTCACATTCACTCTGGGAACTGTCTCAATAAGCATCTGAACATGCTTCTTAAAATACATATTAAAAAAGAATTGTACTCTAAAATGGGATCACTTAGAGACTACATAATATATTAAAAAGTATGTATGACCAATTGGAACCTGGCGTCCCTGTTACTTAAAGTACACAATCAAAATGTTGGGGAATGGGATTTACACACCTAGCAAGTGAAATACAATCTCTAGGGTCGGAAATGACCTTTAAGATCATCAAGTCTGACCATCAACCCACCACCACATTCCCCACTAAACCACGTCCTCAAGTGCCATTCTGTTTTCTGAACACTTCCAGGGAGGGTTACTCCACCTCTCCCCACGCAGCCTATTCCAATGCTTTATAACTCTTTCTGAGCAGAAATTTTTCATAATGTCCAGCCTAAAACTCTGCTGGCATAAACTATTATTTAGCACTCTCTATTTTATTTTTTTTTCTGCTTGTAATATATCTCTGGATTCACAACCTATGTTCACAACAACAAAAAAAGAAAGGAAAAAGAGAAGAAAAGAATTCTGAAGAAATGTAATATAAGATAAATTATAAACCAGCCTTCCATCTGGAATTATTCAGAGGCACATATGGTCATATTTTTAATGTAGAAAAGTTTTGTAATCTGATACTTATTTGCCTTTCCTATGATTAGCTGCTCCACAACATACTAGCTTTATAATATGAAGCTCAAAATCAAGTCTTATAAATGAAGTATTAAGTTAAAATTATTGACTCCTTAATTTCAGATATTTCCATAAAACCTACATTCTAAGGAAATATATGTTTTCCATAAAATATACATTCTAAGGGAATTAGGCTGGCTTATTTTTTTCATTTTAGTACACAGAAACTGTAAAACAAAATTAAAACACATTTTCTTATCCAGAACATATGCATAACTGCCTCAATAAGGACAGCAAGACAAACAACGATAATTAAATGGGATAATTATATCATTAGCTAATTTCAAGTTTGAGGTGGCATTTGTTTGGTTAAGAAAACAGTACTATGTTTGCTTATATTTGATTTTTGAGAAGACACAGTGACATAGGTGGATGTGAAACATTAGGCTTTCTCAGAAGGCTTTGAAAAGGAAAATCCATTCTGTCTTTTCACACACCTTTTTTGAGAATGGCAGGGAAAAGGAAGAAATGGAGGAAAAGCAGCAGAGGAAGAAAAAAGTTGCTTGGATTTGGAGAGTAGTGGGATGTTCAAGAGCATCCAGCTGTCTCCCCAACTGCTCTACTACCACACCAAGTTGTTCTTCCTCCCTCACAGCATCTGTCCTGCAGCCACAATACATCTGCAGTTATTTTCACCTCTGGGGTGTGCAGTGAACCACCTCCACCCACCATGCTGGCAGACAGGAGCTCCACAACAGAGACAGATGGGCCTTTGCAAAAAAGGGGAACTGGACCACAGGCTGGCTGTACCAGGCAGCACACACCAGCCAGGCACCTTCTCTAACTTCTTTACACGATGTTATCTTTACAGTTTCCAAACCAAGTTTTCAGACCACTGTCTGCCCACTCACTTCCCCACATCTCTAGTCCTCCAGAGATACAGTAATAAACTGATCCTCCCAGTAACCCCCCACACAGTGACCCACCAAAGCCAAAGGCAGATGTGGTGCCAGTGCAGCCCCCTGCCCCTGAGCTCCTCGAGGACACCAAAGCTGAGCCCACAATGTTCCGCATCTCAAAACTCCTCAGAGAGACTCGAGGGTTTCTCCAACATGACTAAAAGAATAGAGCTATTGCAGTCACCCTGGACATGCAAGAAAGTGGTTACCATGAGATAAACCATCTAGCCTGTAACTTGGATCAGGAATTAGCTGATTTTCTGCAGAAACACACACATTATCATGCTGATGGGCACACAGTTAATCCTAAGCATTTTGTACAAGAAATCATTTGGACTTCAAGTGCTCACCCTTTGTTTTCCTTACCCTACTGCCCACAAATACAGCCAGTACTCACTATTCACCTGAAGAGGCATTATAAAAGGAGGCTAAAAAACCAAATAAGTAAAAAATTCTTTGCTTCCCAAGACAGAAGAGTCACATTCAGCTGCCCTCTACTGCCACAGCTGTCTCACACCAGCCCCCTGCAGTCCTCCAACACAGCTTCATGCACCACGTGGTTGGAGCCATGGGATGGGTCCAGCTCTTCCCCCAGCACAGCAAGGTACCACGCTGATGAGCTTGCACACAGAGAGCAAAGCCAGCTCCCACAGGCAGCAGCGCATTGTCCACCCTCCGAGCAGGGAATGCAGTGAAAACACCACCAGAGCTTGACTCCATCTCGTTTGCTCTTGCTGCCACTTTCACAAATGTTTTTATACAAACAGGAACACTGACCTACTAAAAGACTACAAATTACTGCCTCAGAACTAAAACGGAGGGATCTTTATGGTAGGTAGAAAGTGGACGAACTGCTCAATATGCAGCTTACTCAAAAGGGAGTAGAAAAGTGAAATGCAAAATGAGAGCAGAACAGCACACATGGCAGTATAAAGATCACAATATGTAACAGAAGAGCTGCAGTACCTCTTGGTACTTATAACTTATATATATATATATGTATATTATATATACTTATATAATTACCTCTTGGTAATTATATACTTTATATGACTGCTACAAGTCACTTGTTAGATCAATAAAAGAGACAGCACTAGAAAGCACCTAAATGCAACTGTGTGTTCAATTACAAAACCAAAGGTAAGTTTCCTACCAATTACATTGACGCGTGTGGGTTCAAAAAAATACCCTCAGTAATAAAGCAGATACAATATACACTACGCATGTGAAACAGCCAGCACAGCCAGAAATCATTAACTTTAATAGCACAAAACATAAAAATTAACTGTAAAAGCAGCAGAGAATCTCTAGTGATCTGATGTTGTACTTCCTTCTAAGTTTCATGTGTAATTGCTGCAATAAAAGTCCTTGGAAAAATAAGTTACGTCAAACAAAATAATCAAATCAATAATGATTAACAAATATGTGGAATGTACCTCAGAGTATAAAAAACTAATATAAATGCCTTTATGATTATTTTCTGTACATTAAAATGTTTCTAAATAAGCAGAAACTTACCTACTTTCAGTGTTTTACAAGCATGGAAGATGGTCCCCTTTTAGTACATAAACACACATGAAAAATTAGAAGAAGAAAAGAGGGTAATGAAGAAAAGCATATGGCAGCCATTATCTTATTAAATTAGAGGGTGGTTCTTGTTACAAGAGAATTGAGGAGCAGAACCATGGTGGACTGAACAGCCAGTAAATTGCAACAGCTGCAGCACCCTCCTGCTCCAAGATCCTTGGAAGTGGCCCAGAAAGACATCAAGCTATCAGAGCATCAGTGTGCTTGGTTCTCATAACACAAGAGGTAAATGACTAAAACCTATTCCAACACCTGTTTCCAAGAGACTGAAAATTGTTTCTATAATGCTGAAGTCACTAGAAGTCAGCATCTGAGGAAAGCACAGATTAGAAAAAGGGTGACATGACAAAGTAGCCCATGACAAGCATGGTGAACATGGCAAGCATGTCATATATCACCTCAAAAGCTTTCCGGCAAAAAATTGAAGTTAAATGGCATTCAGTGAAAAACAGAAAATAATATTCTACTGGAACAGAAGTTTTTAAAAACCCCAAACATTCACAACAAGGCAGCCACAGAAGTACCTGAGAGGGAATGGGTGATTCTACAAAGCTACATAGCGTTGGACAATCCAGGTATTCATAGGGAGGAGCACATGTCACAGCAGTCTAACACAACAGGAAGAAAAACAAGTTGCTCTGCAGAGCATCCCTCCAGCAGCTATAGCTTGTCAGCATCCCCATGAAACCACTCAGAGTTCACCAGAGTGGCTCCTGCAGTCTCAAATTAGAGGCCTTCCTTCCAAGGGCAGACATTTTCCTTTCCCTTCCATGCTACAAACCTTCTTGTTCAGCGAAAGTTAAAACTGTATGTGATTACCCCTGTTTTGTACAACCACATGGAAGTCTCTGCTGTCACACCACCCAGCTTCCCTATACACCACTCAGGACCACACCTACAGGGGAATCACCAAAAGAAGCAGAGATGGTTTCCATCTCAAAGGTCTTGCCCCAGAGGGTTTACCCCAGATCCCACGGGGATCTGGCTCGGCTCCCCAGCATGACGGTACCCACAGGCAGCACATGGCTCAAGGCCACCAAGCAGCTGCTCTTTGTGGAGCTTGGAGGAGACTGTAGGATACAGCATGAACTGTGCACGACAGAGAAGGGGGAATGTTAGCACATACACATTAAAGCTGATGAGGCAGATGAAAATCACTATGAAATGGCTGCTTCTGCACCCCTGTTTCTCAACAAAGAAAGATGCAGATCAAAGGCAGGAGCCAGTACCTGAGGCTGTTAAGCCAGTACTGCAACTCAAGGGATGGTAAAATCCCAGAGTAATTAAGCTGATGAAGAAAACTGGAGTTAAGAGTCGACAACTCTTAGATGACATGAACCCTACCCATTTTTCTTCTAAAAATACATACCCAAAGATTGTATGATAGTACAGAAGAGCCGTTTGCCAAAATACAGCTTCTTGCTCATCTTAGGCAAGTCACTTCTTTCTAGTAAAGATTTCTATCTTCTTCTGCCTGCTAATTAGTTTAACTTTGAAGGTATTTTGAGTTTTAACCCATATGCAGTATGAAAAAGACTCCGTAAATAGCGACATGGCAAAGACAAAAAAAAAAAAGCTATTTCAAAGTTTTTCAAAACCGAAACTTTCAGCTTTCAAAAGCTTAGTCTTTCAAAACCAAAATACATACTGCAATGCAAAAAGATAATCAGGATCCAGTAATACTGACAGGAAGCCAAAAAGTGCATTAATCAAACATACAAAAAGTAAGTCCAGATAGGGCTATATTACATAAGAGAGATGTTATATATAAGGTGGGGGTCAGTCTCCCAGGAAACAAGTCATACAACACAGGAAATTGCATCAGAACAGGTTTGGATTTGATATTGGGAGAAGTTCCTTCACTAAAAGGGTAGCCAGACTTTGAATCCTTTAAATGAAACTGGGGGGAGAGGGTAGGAGGATATCAGTGGGTGTGTTACTATATATATACATATGCAGACACCAGAGTCTGGAAATTTCCCAATTAGTTCTGGAAACTAAAATAAGGACTATTAAAATTTTATCTGTTTAAATTACCTTCAATTAAAGGCTGAAAGGCAGATGTAAGTGATCTTATCAAACACAAATCTGCACAAACTGACAAATACAATTTAGGCTTCAAATACTCTATGCAAGCTTTCTTGTCAATTCTCCTTCACTTTCTGGCAATTCCCTGCCATTTTATCTATAGCTTTGGAAAAAAAAATCACTTTGTGATCTACAGAAAACGAACAGCAAATTTTGCCATTCACAAAAGCCAGCAGCCAAGTTAGAGCCCTTTTGCTGGTAAAGCTGCCGTAGCTATAGAAGCAGGAAATTGAAATTTCTACTGCAAATAATAATTAAGTAAAAGCAGATAATTAAAAGCATGTTAGCAAGAATCTGTACACACAAACCTGTATTGTTTAGCTAGGTAATAACTGAATTGACAGGCAGAGAGGGAAACAAGGTAAAATCTCCAGCCTAACAATGCTTCAAATTCCTTAATCCAGTAGTAAACAGCTTGCATTCTTTGTTTCTGAGGTGAATGATGACTTCAACATTTGACTACTAAAAGTCAAATTAAATGCTCTTCCAGTCTCATATTTCTCTACAAATAGAACATTATACACACATACAAACATTCCTGTAGCAGAGCCACAAGCCTGGCATGCACACACAAAATGAATGATCAAAAATCTGTTCAAAACTCAGATGCCTTGATATAAAGAAAAACTGGTCTCCTATCTCCTGTTCAGTAAGGGTGCCAGATTAGAGTCCCACACCAGCTCACTGAAAAATTATCCCAATGAAAAAGCAATATAAGATTCCTCTCAACACATATTTCCTGCATTTGCTAATGCACACCATGACATTTAACCCATAATAAACCATTCTACAGGACACTAAGATCAAATACTGGCAACATCTACCAACCTGATGCCCACAGCTTGAACCCCTCCAAAGTTTAAATAACTTACAACTATTAACATCTAAAAGTTTGGCATCTAAAAATGAAAAATGGAAGTCTATTTCAGAATTAAATTTGTCATCAGATGAGGCTTGTAGCAACCTGGTCTAATGGAAGGTATCCCTGCCCACAGCAGGGGGGTTGGACCCAGATGATCTTTAAGGTTCATTCCAAGACAAACCATTCTGTGATTAAACAGTAACTTCTACTCTGTATTTTTCCACATCATGAATAAAGTGGGATTGTTTTTCAGTGCTTGTCTGGGGTGGTTCTAAACTTCAGAGTTTACAAATTTAAAGATTGCCAGGTTCTATCTGTTTTCTTTGCCCCTAAACCAGCTAGCATGCAAAAGCTTGAGGTATCATGTTAATCTCACACCCACAATTGGACAATTCTCCAATTGAATCATAAAAATGTATATCAGTTTGTAACACCGTTACTGCCTAAAATGCTGGAAATGCACCACCAAAAGCTCCACAGCACTTGTGGGCCAGCAATTGTTTCTTCCTATTTAGAGTTTGTACCAACAATTCAGTTAGTACTGACAATAACAATTAGTTATTCCAGCAAATAGCACTGAAATATCATTTCTAATGACCCACTAATAAGCCAAATAAAGTGTTCAGGGGGAAAACAAAGTGTTTTACCAAGAATCTGAATTGTTTACTGTTTTCTACAACTATGCCTAAGACCCACTTTTCTCTATGTTTAAGAGGAAGAGAAGCAATTTCTATTTTTAAAGCTCCTTTGAAAATAACTCAAATCACCCAACTCTTTGTTTATAACCAACATTTCATCTCTCCAAGCATCTTTGAGAAAATACTAGTCACAGATCACAGAAAATACAGAAAAAAATCCAGATCTGGAGAACAGCGCTACCAACATGTCATCTTTCTTAAAGGTCATACAATTTTCATGGAAAAATGCCATCATTAAATGCTTAGAAAATAGACATGCAGATGGACTCAGTGCTGCTTCATGCTTATCCTGTGACAGAGTATTAAAAAAAAATTAAATTATTTTAAAAAACACCTGTCAGAGTTTGTACTGTCTGTTATTGTCCCTCTTACCTCATGGTTTTAATGGACACGTTTAGAATTCAGAAAGCAAGCACCACAGCCACACAAACCACTGATTTCCTGCCAGGACTCTCTGATGGCATTTGCACAGGACACGCTGGGAGAGGAGGGGATAGCAGTTCAATGCAGAATTTCATAGTTAAACAAAGTTGTAATTACCTCCTTGTTAGAGCTCTTGTTTAAAGAAGCTAAGTGATACTATGCAGACATGAGTATTGCCATGTCTCTGAACCTTGCAGCTGAAAAAGTTTAATTTATGGTTCTTACCCCTAGAGGTTCCTCCTTTCCATGCCTCTCTTTGGAAATACTAAAAAGCACATTTTTAGATATACTCTTCTGAAATTCCATTCAATCAAATTGCACCCAAACAACTCCCAAACCGTACCAGCTGCAGTGCATATTCACATATCTGGAGTGGACTCTCCTCCCAGAGAATCCCAAATGGATGTGTGTAGCAATCACCTCGGAACTGCTCCTCCTCAGAGTGATTTCACCACATCTACACCAAACCAGAGATGTGTGAGAAAATCTTTAACAGTAGACCTTTTCCTTCCATTCCATGTGGCCAGGTCTCCAACATCTACTGCTTCTGGAAAGGAATTCAGTCAGTTGTGCCCTACCTGAATTGTCTACAATATCTATAATTATATCTACGATTCAAAGCCACTCCAAAGTTTGCCTATTAGTTACAGAAGCCAGAAGTGCTGGAAGATATATAATAAAGACTAAAAAGAAAATTAATCTGGGGAGGTGATATCCTTCCTCAAAAACTGAACCTGTGAGACTGGGCTCTACTCTGCTGTGTTTAAACAGAGCTTGCAGTGCAAATCTTCAATTCTAAGGAAGGAAAGATCTAAATAATGCACACACAGCAGGAAATGTCTTGAGGAAGTGGCATGGTCTGCTTGTCACCAAGAATAAGGGGAATGGAAACAAACTTGAGCCCACCCTACTGCTGTTCTTCTCTACAGTGATGGGCACAAAGCTCATCAGAACCCTGATGCAAAACCAACATTTTTCTTTTGTTCTCAAAAGAGAAAAAAGTAACATATACTAAACTGTAAGGAAACTAACAGTTCTACCATTCATCTTATATATGTTTAGGATTGTTAAAATTTGTGATGCATGTGCAGGCTTGCTTACCTCAGCCACTGACTGAATTTAAGCATTTTAAAACAATTTCTAGTACCCTTATGTCATCATTTCATTAAAAACCATAAAAAGTGGTGAAATCATTACCTCTTTGCTTGGACAGCAAATATAAATTTCTTGTCAACAGCCATTTTCTCACTTTTGTGTCTCAACTCAGAATAAATAAATCCTACTCTTTTGTCTTTAAAGTTGTAAGGTTCTCATGAAAACACATTTCCATTTTCTTTAACTAAACCACATTTCTAGATCTAACTAATTTACAGCATCTCTTTAGGGAGCCAAATCTGGGGCTTAGAACCATTTCTTTTTTTTTTTTCCTTTATCCGCTGGGTTTCAAACTCCCAATTTTCCCAGAGGATTATGAAAGCCTGCCAATTTAGCTTGATGCCTTAAGACTGTTTACACAAATCCAAAATGCAATCAAATATAAACCAGCCTGGTTTCAGCCTCCCCCTCCCATATTTTTTAAGCTCAAAACTGGCCAGAGAAATGGGAACCAACTCCAGACAGGAACATTGCATTTACAGCTCTGAGTGGAGCTTCAGCAAAATGAGAGAACCAGGTGACACACAGCAGTATTTTTCTTCAGTTTAATACACTGGAAATTCCATGTAATTGTACAAAATATATCACATCTAAAATACATCATATCTATTTACATAGCATAGCTGTTGTTTCTCCTCTTGTCCCTCACACTGCATTTCTACTATGCATAAGAGTCATTCACAAGTATAAGCAGCTCCAGAAAGAAGAGGTATTAAATACAAAAAGTAGGCCTACTTCTACAGTAGGACATATTTGCACTCAAAAATATCTTCCTTAAGAAGGTACAAGAGCATGCAATCCACATCACTAGATGGGGCAGAAAGGCAGTGAACACCACCAAAGAAAGAAAGAAACTGGATTCTCCAAACACGTGGTAAAAAGTAGCTGTCCTTCCCTATCAACAGCACTGTCATGCAGAGCAGTGC
Source organism: Poecile atricapillus (assembly GCF_030490865.1). Classification (NCBI taxonomy): domain Eukaryota; kingdom Metazoa; phylum Chordata; class Aves; order Passeriformes; family Paridae; genus Poecile; species Poecile atricapillus. The sequence continues at coordinate 92,843,199 of NC_081251.1, forward strand.
AGCCATTAAAGAGTCAGGAAAGGGATCAAGAAACCAGCAGTCAAAGAACAACAAGACACAGCTATATTTAGTAAACAAGTTAGGCTGAAACTATTGAGGATAAGAAAAAGAGGCAACCCACTGAGAGGCAAAACAGTCAAAAAACTAATTAAAAAACATCAGCTCGTTCAACCCAGTAAGAAGTCTTCGGGCAGAATGCTTAAGAATGTTGTAGCACTCACTGATAGTCTGTAGCACGAATATTTGCATCATGGAGCAAAAAAAAGCTAAACAAAAAATAAGAAAGGGAGCAGGAAGGAAGAAAAGAAAAAGGCAAAATGAGAAGAGAAAAAACTTTCTGTATGTTCCAAGTTTTAGCAATAAACTGATGTTTTTAATGATGATGGTGTTGTGCTCCACATCCATCAGCACCACCCACCCACTCTCATTGACTGAATGATCAGTTCAGACTCCAAGCTGCCCCACAGACACAAGCTTTTGCAATCTGAATGCCCATACGTGTGCTAAAGACCACTCACGCTCTCAGAAAAAATTGCACATCACCATGTGGTGTCCAGTTATCCATCCTTCAGCAATCAATTAAAGGAAAATCCAGAAGACTAGAATTCTGCCTCAATTTAAACAAGCAGATGAAGAAAAAGAAGGAAGTAATTCCTATATCAACTCCTGGTGCTTACTTGTTTCCAGAGAGGAAAAGCGAGGTGAGCAGTGGTTCCATCTGAGCTCATAAGTAAGTGCAGAAAGATTTCCTGAAAAGGAAGTTAGTGAAGCTTATGGAAAGTTATTTATCAGGTGTTTTTCACCTCCTAAACAGAAGAATGTCCCTACTAGAAAGACTCAACACCAGCAAAAGCGGGGAGGCTTGCACTGTCATCATACATGCCACGTGCTATAAAATTAATTATGCTCTAACACCCTTCCCATTACATTATGTGAGAGTAAAACAGGAACAACATTCTTGGCCTTACGATCACATTCATTAAGGATTAGGTTTAGCAAGGACCTGAAGAGAGAAGGGAAAAATAAACTTCACTAATTGATACAAACCACACCAAGAAGGGAAGCAGCTCTGAAGAGCAAGGACTGACGTGGATCACCCTTACTAACAATACAATTATTATTAATAATAATACTTACTAAACAAAATACTGCTTCAAAAACTTCTAAGAACACTGTTCTCGACCAATTTTTTCCCTCTTGCATATTTCATGATATAAAGCATAGAAGGAAAAAATCCTTACAGAGTAGGTTCTTCAGGCAAAAGACAATCCTGTCATATAACTCTACTGCAGTATCAAAAGTATTAAAGAACATGAAAAACCCATTGTAAGGCCAGAAATGATTCTAAGCATCCCAAGCATTAATAATAGCTTTTCTAAGGGAGAGAGAAATTTTGAGAGGGAGTTCTAACAGTCTCCTGTGTTTGAGATACTACTCACAACGAGACCAAATATTACCAATTACTCTGTGCAAAAACAGGATTGTTTTTTAAACACACAATCCTTTGCTTTGCAGCTGGCTAGAGAGCAAAGAGTTCCTCCACTGCACATGAACTGAAGACCTCTAGCAAAAGGTGAGCCGCCGCCACCACCAACTTGCTAAAGCAAACAGCCTGTTCCCTCCTTGCTGCTGGAGTTTAATCTCCCCTGGCACCAGCCAAGGCCATCCTTCTCAGGCAGGGGAGAATGATGTCCTGCCAAAGTTTTTATTTTTAAGAAGACCAGCACAGTGACAATAGCACACAGCAATCCCACGAGCAAGCAGAGCACTGTGAATCAGGCTGGGCTCGCTGTTGCTATGAGCAATTGTATTGCAGCACCACGGCCACTTCTGCAGTCTAGACGGGCAACGATAAAACTTAATATTCTAGCCCAAATAAATGACAAATACCCCACACACTCATTTTTCTCGGTAGTGAGCCCAGCCAGAGATGAATCATCATGTGCACACGCTTTCCAGGCTCACAGCACCAGCGACCACAAGATCCTCTCTGCCTGAGCCACCTTGAGCCCTGTAGCAGCTCTGCCCGCACAGACCGGGGGCTCTGGAGAAGCCTTACTGGGTTTCAGCAAAGCCACAGGTTCAACAGACACTGCTGGTTCCTCCAGGGCTGAGCAGCAGCACATACTCATAACGCTGCCTCAGAACCGACCCAGAAGACAGAGAGTTTCTGCACAATACCCAGGAAAGGAAATGGAGAAAAATGATATGAACCATGTCACCCCTCCAGTAAGTGGTTAGCATATAAACTGCAGTTAGTAGCAATACAGTGACAGAACAAAAGGTAGATACTGCACAAAATGATAAAGAATCTTTTTTATTATGTCTCCAGTTCTTCTTCCAGTAACAACAACGGCAGAGCAAAGCATTGGTCTCCACTTAGTAATTTCAGCTCTCCTTTGCTTTCTATTTCCCTGAAAACAAAATGCACAGGCTCAAAGAATCTTTTTTAAAAAATCCTAAATTATTCTTCTTGCCTGAAACTCCAAGACAAGAGTGATTTTAATTTATCTGTGAAACTATTTTCATCCATAGAGAATCCTTCAGAAAGATTCCTTCTAACCTTCAGGGCATCCTGCACAGCTGCACAAAAACCCCGGTTTGAAATCAGAAGTTGAGACTTCTCCATATTTTTATGAGTTACTATTCTGCCACAGACATCAATAATGGAGAGAGTCCTTTTGAAATGCTGTATTCCAGATTATTATCACACACTGGTGAAAAACTTGAAAAAGGCTGTAGTGATTTTTTTAATATAATCTGATGAATGTTTCCATATCTTTGTTTACCATGAGTTATTGTTACAGAGTTCAATTAGCAGAAGCCTTCTCAGACAGGAAAACAATGCAGCTGCTAAAAGCAATGGAAAACTGTCCAGCAAAGAGCATTCACTCCTCACCAGCCCCAGGCAGCCTGCCACGGCTGGCTCTCCTTAAATCTAAGAGATCTCACATCTTAGACGAGACCCAGCAAAGTCACTCTCAGAGCTGGCAGCTACACACAGCCCCACCTGGTCCAACCTACCCTCAGCTGAAGGCTCCCACTGCTTCCCTCCCACCACCTGGCATGCTTCTCCTACTCCCTAACAAGACAATTTAGGCAGAAACCCATCAAAACAGTAGGGGCAAGCACCAAAGCAGAAAAATAATATAATCCCCGATGATACCTAAAACTCAAAATTATTATTGGCAAAACTATCAGTCTTCTGCAGTCCTGCAGCCCTCTGATGGGCATGTCTGAATCAGCTCACCCGGGGCTCACAGGCACCAGCGTGAGAGGGGAAGAGACGCAGGGCAGTAATGCAGAAATAAACAGGAGCGAGGGATGAGGCAGGACAACACCTACTGACAGCCTTAGCTGCACTATTTCCCACATGGGCTTTTTTATTTGCCTTTTTCATTTTTTCCTTTTGCTAGAACTCTCTGCTTGACTCCTTTGGCAGAATCAACAGTGCTTTCTCTGCCCTGATGCATGTCTGTTTTGATGAGGACCCTGAGGGGCAGGGGAACTTGGCAGCATCAGAGCCAGACACCCATGCTGTGCTTCTGTCTCAGCCAGGGCACAAGGCAAGAGCCCAGGCACCCCAGTCCAAGTTCACAGACTTCTTGTTCCCATTCAGAAGCACATTCTTTGACTTCGAGGGATGAATCCGAAAAAGCAGATGGCCAGAATCCATTGAGCCCTCTGAGAGCCATCACTTTGGCAATGCCAAATGTGAGATACAACTGTCCTATGTGAGACAATAAATGGGATCCAATTATCACTGTGATATTCTAAAGGTACTGATGTCACAGCAAACGGGAAATAACTCAGTGCTTTATCAAAATAATCAATATCTATTTAAACTGTGCAAGTTAACTCATAACATATAGATTTTTTTTTACTGTATACAGTAATTGTATACTTGTAAGTAGAGTGCTACATAAGCACTTACTAAGCCAATAACCAAAACAATTTTCTAAATTACATATAAAATGGTTTCTTTCATCTGTTTATTCTCATAAAAATTTCAATGTGGAAGCCAAAAGAAAACAGCTGCGTAAAGTATTTTCAACTGCAAGAGACATGCAAGAAGGTATTTCTGCCTGTGCTAGAGGGCACAATCTGTAATAACATTTTGCCTTCCAGATAATGACAAGAGGCATTAAAAGGACAACTTGCTCTCTAATAAGCTTGCTTGACTGGTTGAGCATGCACATACATAGACAGCACAGTTTTGCCAACAATAATTTTAATTAATTTTTACATTTCATTCTAAATTACATTAATTTATGGCCTTCCTAAAAGACATTTAGCAGACAGCTGATTAAATTCAAGCCATTAGATTTTAATTAGAGACGTTTAAAAAAAAAGGTCTCAGAACAATTCACACATCTTTGTGAACACTATGTGCTCATTAGCAGCTAGAAAAGCCAACAAGTGATTAAAAATACAGAAGAGGACTGAGCAGCATGATTCAAACCTGGAAACAAAAAAGTCACATAAAGTTTCATACTTCAAAGCAAAAGATTCTGGGAATGCCGTCCCCTCAGCCCAAGTCCAGAAAACCTCTGCGCATCAGTGCTTACCACAAAAGCAAAATCAAAGGCCAACTAGCAGTGAATATCATAATACACATTTTAAAAGGTTGAGCTGAGCTTAATCCTCATTAAATTCACATAAAATCACAGCGTGTTCCTGAACAAACAGTGAAACAAATTAAAGATCCAGATGGAGCCCCCCTTAACAAGACACATGGGATGCCCCAATGAGCCCATCATGGCTCCACAGCACAAGGTGCTGGCCCACCCAATGATCCCGTGCCACTGTCCACTGAGAAACTCCATGCAAGAAAGCAAAGCTTAATTATCTCATAATTGAGTTTTTTCCTACTTCCAACAAAAAAGTTATTTCTAAATATCGACCTCAGGGGACCAATACTGCACGAGTTAAAAGCAATATCGGTGTGCTTTGATATGGTGATCAGTTCCTCTGCTGGGTTAAGAGGTTCATAAATATTAACCACGGCACATTTGCATATGTCACCCACAGGCACAATCTTCCCTCAGAAAACCGGGAACAGAACCCGTACAATTCCTCCATGTGTCGCTTTCTGATCACCAGATCTAAAATGGCCATGGCAGTTACTCGAGCAAGGACAGTATATCTGGCAAAGAGCCAAACTACCAAAGCATACTGTTAATTATGGTGCACCAGTTTGGTTTGGAGAGATGCCCAAAATGCTGGAGTTGACATTTCAAAAACCTGAAAGGTTAGGATCAAACTCAGAAGTATTCAAATGAGTCAATTTTTCCAGAAAATTGAGAACTATTCACTGTTACTACAGGTTTTACGGGAGTGACGTAAAAATAAATTAATCTTGTTTTTAAGAGGCACAGATTTATTATTCTACAAAAGATGGAGTGAGTTTGAGCACGAAATGCCTGCAATAGATGCAGCAGCACTGAATACGATGAGAGCAGCAGGTAGGCAGCACCTCAAAGTCAATGGCCTTAAAATTTGCAGAAATGGAAACTTACAGGGTTTACAAGTGTTACATTTGGATACATGGTCAGTTGACACTTGTAATCAGCACAACCTGGCAGCACATGCGATCTGTCCCCCAAACGAGTCAAAAACTGGTCTGGTGGAGTATTTTTGCTTCAAGAAACTGGTGACAATTTGCCGCAGCCTTCATAAAACTGAAGGGAGAGCAGCCTATCAGTTTTCTGGCAACAAAAACAAGCAGTTAATATTTTCGCTCACGCCACGGCTCCGGCAGAGGAACCTGCCGCCCAAGCAGCCCGAAGGGCTCCTCGGGCGCACGGACGGATGCTCGGACACCGGGAAGGCACCGACTGTCCCGTTACCATTCCCGCGGATGCCGCCAGCGCCCCCAAGTTTCCAGGGGTGCTGCGTTCCCCTTGGAGCCGCTCTGAGCCGGGACAGGGCAGAGCTTTCCGCGGCTCTCGGTGCGACACTGGGCCCGCTGCGCCCGGACCGACGGCGTCTCTCCCGCCCGGAGCAAAAGGGAGAGACAAAAATCAAAATAACGTCTAAAAAAACCCGAACAGCTTGAGCCAAACCATCAGCCCAAAGCCAAGCAACTAGCTCTGGGGAAGCGCAAACCCACGGCGAGTGAAGAACAAAGAAGGCAAGTGCAGCCGGAGCTCTCGCAACAGATGGTTTGAAGCTGACCAGATTTCGCGCTGGCATCCCCTCCCCTCCCGCCGCGGGCGGTGTTCGCACGCACCGGCCCGGCCGGCACCGGGCAGTCCCAGCCGGCGGCTCCGGCATCCCCGCCGGCCGCAGGTGCGCGCCCCGGGCCCCGCCGCAGGCGGGCTGCCCGCACCTCGTCCCGTCCCGTCCCGCCGCCACTCACCCAAACTCCCGGCGAAACCGTCCATCTTGTACGGGGGGAGGCTGGTGCCGGAGCCCGAGGCGAAGCCGCCGTCGTGGTCGGCCGGGACAGGTTCATTCACCCGCGGAGCGGCGGCAGGCAGCGGCGGCGCCGCAGCCCGGCGCTCACAAGCCGCCCGGGGCAGCGGCTCCGGCGGCTCCCTGCGCTCGGCGGCTCCGGCTCCTCCTCCTCCTCCTGCCGCCGCTGCTTCTGGCGCTGCTGCGGGGCCGGCGCTGCCCGGCTCCGTCCCTGCGCCGCGACCCCAGCACGGCAGCGAGTGCCGAGCTACTCCCGCCCCCGCCAGCAGCGCCGCCCCAGCGCCCCGTGCTGTCGTGCTTCCGACTCCGCCCGCCCTGGCAGCCGCCGCTTCCCCTGCGGGCGGGCAGCGCCCAGCGCCTCGGGCCGCGGCTCCGCCACAGCTGCGGCCGCTGCCCCGAGCACAGACGGGCCGCGACGGGACACGGGCTGCGGCCGGAGCAGCGCCGGGGCCAGCGCGCCTTCTCCCGTGCGGGTCGGCCAGGAGCCTCGCTTTATAGTCAAAACTTGTGCTATCGAGTAGGCTCTGGGTGGGTTAATTGGGCGACTTAATGTAATCACCCCAGCAATCTAAAACAGATCTTCTTAGGTGACTCTCAAAACGTTCGTTCAGACTAGTTCGGGGAAGTTTTTCTTCGCTGATGTTAAGTCAGAGGAACTATCACTTCTGTACTCTGGCATTTCTTATAGCTGGGCATAAGCAGTCACTCCCGCCGCTCCCAGCCGGGCTCCCGACCGTCTCTTATACCTTCCAGTCATGTGCTTGATGTCTGGGGAAAAGAGAAAGTAGGACCAGAAATTCAAGTCAGCTGTGCTGCATACTATCTAATCGCCCAGTCAAGGCGATTTCGTATGTTAAGCAACATCAACGAGTTGCATGACGCACTTTCTCCTCGGTCAGGAAAAGCTCCGTACCCATCGCAACATCCTGCTTTGCTGCAAGTATCTCCCCGTAATGCACTCTCGGCGAGTGCCGCAGTTACACAGAGGCGTGGGTAATTGCCTCACGAACACGGCCCTGGCATTTGCAGCTGGGCCCTCTAATGACAGGCTGTGGATGTTGTCGAACAGGACTGGGGAGAACTCGGAGCTGGAGAGCAGCACAGACCTGCTGGGAGCAGCCCACATTTTCCAGCACCTTTCATCCGCTTAGGCAAAAGCATCGTTATCTTGCTGATCTGCAGCATTCAATAAACCCAGAAGGTTTGTGCTTGCTCACATTAGAGAAAAGCGCCTTGAAATTTTTCATCAAAACCTAATCTCCACTGGATTTTCCAGCAAATTTTACTGAACAGCTGCCGCAGCAATGAATTTGAGTGCAGCTGCCTGCCAACTACATTAATAATCCACCATCATACATCCTGTAGTCTTGTCAAAAAACGATGTCCTGTAATCGATCTGCTATAAATGAGCCACCATTAGCCTCTAGGGTCTGGTCTTAATTACTACCAGGCGTTAGAGCTTCTACCCGCACTTGGAGTATGTTGTAGAATGGCTCTATATAGGCTATTTTCATGGTCTTTTAGCTATGAGAAATGGCCCCTGCAGTCAATATAGTCCAGTCAAAATCCCCTTCAGAATGCTTCACTTTACAAACAAAAGCAAGAAGAGCCAGGCTGCAGTCCTGTCTCCCCACCCCCCATTTATTGCTTGCCTCAGGGCAGGTTTCCAATATACTCAGAGCATTGGGAGTACACAGAGAAATTTCCTCAAGGTAGGAAAGGAAAAGTGCCCTGGGAATTCAGAACCTGTGCACAATTTTCTTCAGAAAAGGAGTCCCTTTCCCACATACAGAGCCTTATGCAAATTCCCCAGGTGGGATTTGTGTGTATCAGGTGTGCTGTTTTGCTAAACAAAAACTCCCAACCAAACAAAAAGCAAGCCCAGCTGCCTTCTTCAGCTCTTCAAAACCATCCTTCAGATACATCCACGAGTGAGGTATTCTAAACATCCTTATGTTTGTAAGTGTTGTCTCTATTTTGTAGACTGGAAACTGAGGTTCAGAAGTGAAGATGGCATCATAGATCCTTGTCTAGATGTTTGATCCTACTGAAATTGGTTAGGAGCATGAATGAATGCCTTTGATTAGCTGGGTTGTACAGAGCTTGTATGGAAGTATACCAAAAAGGTTAAAGAGCTGCAAAGAAAACCAGTTCTCCATAATCTTATATTGAGCATGAATATGGTACTGGAGTATTGTTGAGAGCCCAAGATTTGGTTCCAGTATTTCAAAAGTAAAGCTGCAGAGTTAAGGAAATGAACAAAACTGAGACATTTGGGAAGGAAGTTTACTGCAATGTGATTTGATATAGGAATTTCTGAAGATAAAACAGTATGCAGAATTTAACTAAATGTGGTAAACTCCAGCTTTTAAATTCTTATGTTAAATTCTTCAGTCTAAGCCACTTCTGTATGCTATGTAAATTTAGGTGGGGTTTTGACTGAAGCATTAATTTATTTATTGATCGTGGTGTGCACAACAGATATAATTGCAGTATAGATAATATATGAAGAATATGAAGCAGAACTTGAGCAAAAAAAATATGTAGTAAATACATCTATTACCATGTGTATGTAATCTTTAACAATTTTAGTTGGCTGATGAGTGGAAGAACTTACAATTAATGAAAAAAATATTCTTATTTGTGTCAGCTTCAGACAGGTAGTACTGGCAAATTATTTAACATAGCTGTAAACTGATTAACAGTATGACTGTTCCAGGTGCAAACCCTAAGGAAAAGGTGATTTCTTACCTCCAGTATAGTACTAATGTTTGACTTGGAGAAGGGAGGAATTGTACAGTGCCTTAAGGGGTTTAACTTCTGTTTCTTTGTTGATAGTGATTCAAAAACATGACCCAGAGAGTGGTTACAAAGTTTTAACAAGCTCAGTTATTGTCTCCCTCTAGTTTATGTTTTGATGCTAAAGAAAGATAATGCTATTCAAGATTGGAGTAAACTTGAAATATCCCATCTCAACTTCCAAATCAGCTAAACATCCAGAGCTTTATTGCACATATAGATAGCAAATAAGGAAAGATAAATGTGATACCACGGGGCAGTACTTTTACATCAGTTTGACAGAGTCACAGTTTGGGAGATCTAAATTCTTCTCTGCCGCTCTCCCTCCCCCTGCATTGCAGCCCGACCCCTTGTGACTCCCGCTGGTTCAGGAGGCAACTGGACCAATGCTGGGACAGGCAAAGCCTGAGCTCTGCTTCTCAGAATAGCTGGTGAGCAATGAGCCAGTGCCTCAGCTGCACTAAATCACTTTGGTGTTGCTGACTGCAGCAGGCAAGGCTGATAGACCCTAGCTGGGGACCTGAATGTACACACCAAGTCTTTCTCTTACCAGAGGGAAGTTATTGAAAATGCAAACCCCAGAAGGAGGTCACCCTGAAATACACAGTGGAGGCTACACACATTCCAGAGATATTTACACAGCCCTTGAAGGAAATAGGCTGGTTTTTCCCCATTGTTTCATTTCTCTGGCACATTTTCCTTGGACTGCAAGTTTGTGAACAGTACTTCTTGCAAGAATACCTGTTTGTCTTGGTGTTTTTTTTTTGAATTGACATAGTTTAGCAGCCTTCAGCCCGGAAATAGTTTATAACCTTTTGGTGGATTGAATGTAAATTACATTCAAGCATTTTTCCACTGAGGAAACATTAAAATTATTAACAACTGAAAATGAAATTGCTGAGATTCTTGTACATGAAGTTGTGAGTCTGAACTCGAGCCATTTCATCTTACTGTTTAGAAAGAGAAATGTTCATCCCACAGGACTCATCTTCTCCCTCCTGCAGTTTTTCTGATGCACCTCTTCAGGGTGAGTAGCAAAAGCCCAGACGGCAACAAGCAAAGCAAAGAAAGTCAGAAGTCTAATCCAGCCCCAGAAGTCTGATCGTGCCTCTCTCCTGTTCTACCTGCAGACCTAGGAAAAGTAGAAGAGGTGAGGTGATGCTATTTACAACCAGCTGCGCCCCACAGCTGGTGGTGTAATCAGTGTAGGATTTCTGCCCATGCTCATTTGAGATGTTGTCCTTTGCAGATAAGTGGGTTCTTTATGATACCTTGTTTTGAAGATCAACTTTGAGAACAACTTTGTTGGCTTGCCATAAGGCATGTGATATTGTTAATTCTCCCAAGTGAGTCTCAAGTACCCGGGGGTCACTGATGTAAGGGAAAAGATTTGATGCCTGACCTAGAGGAAAATTAAATTACTTCTTCCTGATTTATAGAGGTTACTTCTCTTACCTTCATCACAGAATCTCTGGAGGTTTTCTTTCTGGGCTGGGATTTTGCCTCCCCCAAGAAGCAGCCTAAGGTTCAGTCCCTCAAAATTACCCAGAAACACAAATCAGCACCTGTAATGCTGAATGGGCTGGAAGGCACTAAGAGTCTTGTCAGGAACTTGAAGAGAACTAAGAGAACTTCCATTAAGGCTTCTAATTATGTGTTTAACAAAAATACGGCCTAGGATTTTTAAAACAAGGATGAATTAACTGCTGTGTGTATCCTCATTCATTTTTGGTAAAGACACCAAGCTGCTCCTGTATAATGCATTTTAGAAGCCAAGTGTTTTTGATATTCCTCTGTACATGCTTCCTGCAGTTTTTGTAAAGTATTCCTGGAGGTCTGATCTTAACATATGCCTAATCATCTCCTGGTCTTCCCCCATTGTCTTAAAAAGCAAGAACAGAAATTGTCCTCCAAAACAAAAATACGAGAGTTTGCCAAAAGCTTTCCAGTGACTAAGTTCTGTTTAGGTAGACTTTTTTGTAGTAGTAGTAGGATGGATCATAGTCTTATTTCTATAGTGGCAGTACTTCTTAGCTGATTAGCATAAAAATTCATAGAGATTGACTTTTGAAGCCATATAGAGCTGATCTTTGTTTCATTTCTGCACATTTAGTTTTTCATTTTATTGCAAGTAGATTTCCATCACAGTATGCAGCGTTGTTTCCAAATGTTTGATGTCTTCATTTAATAGCACAAATACAATTTACTGTCAGTCAAAAAAGCCAAAATTTTTTTAAATGTAGTAATGATTTGTGAGAGTCTCCATAATGGAGACTGAATAGAAATGGCTTTATTTTGAGAATGTGCTAAGCATCCATATCCTGAAAAGTCCAGCTTACAGGTTGCTTCTTTGTGTTGATTATCCCAAAATTTCAGTTCCAAGCCATTAGTGAAACTTTGGCAAGGACTGCATCATTTCCTGGGGCCTTCATTAAATGCACATTTAGGTTCAGGTGTAGAACCTACAAATCTCTGTTAGCTTATGCTAAATTTCCCATCATTACATTAATGTGTTTAAAAAGTAATAGTCTCGTACAAATGTGACTACTGAGTAAAAGAAAAATAGAAGTGCTCTAGTGCTGATTCGTTTACCAGCCCTGGTGGGGAATGAGCAGATTCATTGTGATTTCTAAGCATTTAAAAATTGGCAGAATTCGAGCAGAGATAGTTAAATCCTGCATGTACAATACTTTTTTTTACTCATGAGGGGAAAGGCTTAGCATTGTAACTAGAGAGCAGCTTAAAAGTTTTATTCTACAGCTTTGTATTGAGCTTGTATTAAATAAGAAAATCTGAAAAACATTTCAGAAAGCTGAAAAAATAGAATTTATCTTCCTTCATCTCTCACTAATTGGATAAGTGGTCTGGTTTGTCGTACTGAAAAGCACACTCAAGTTGTTTTCTCAAATTAGTGAGCTCCTCATGAATTCCTACCTTGGTCCAAGTGCTATAAAAGTCTAATGTCTTACATAAGTGCTAAGTTAAGGATTTAGCTGAGGCATAAATTGGTTCATTGGCTTTGTATCAGCCATTTACATTAGGGTGCAGTTTATTCTCTGCCTTAGGAAAAAATGTGCTTCAGCTTGTACTCAGGAGCACTATGATGAGCTCTCAAACAATCCCTTTTCTGTTCTCCTTTCTTAGAAAAATTAGGAAAATGTAAGGCTAGCAGGTTAGTGATGTTAACAAGGAGTACCAACTAGTAAGTCTTAAAACTGCTGGAAGAGGAGCTGATTTTTCAACTGAGAAGTTTATGGAGATCCCCCCTGGGGACAGAATAAATTAGCGTAACATGTGGAATTTATTTTTTTTTTCCCCTGAGTGTTAAAACATCTCCTGTAGCTTTGCATTTTATACAGCTCATTTTCCACAATAAGAAGCTGCTCTGCACAATAAGCTGCGTGCCTGTGTATGTGTCTGTAAATAAATACAGATTTATTTCCTATAGATCATCCTCCCTCAGTGCTAGTCGCCCCTCAGTGCGGTTCTGGTTAAGCTATTACTGTGCCTGAACCATTTGTCAGGGGAAGGAAGTGCCTGCAGAGAAGTGATACATTGCTGTGTAGTTTCTTGCTGTGAAGTGTTGATTTTAAAACAGGCTGGCAGGCTGTAGCCCACCTCATAATAAAAAATGAACAGACATGGTTTAGGAGGTTTGTTTTTCTTTTGTCCTGTTGTTCTGCCCAGTTTAAGGAATCTTTTACTGTCTTTCAGCTATGCCATACTCAGCAATAGATTTATGTCTTATGTTTGGGTTTGTCCCCTCTGGGAGCTCGGGATTCTTTCCCATTTCCATTTCTACTTCTTAAGCTGTGACAGCCACTCTATTGCCTGGTTATTAGCCAGCAGGGCAGGTGTGTGATGCTTTCCTTTAGAAAGGATAATGTTAGCACCCTAATTCAGTGAGCAGCACCATGATCATTCTCAGTTCTACAGGCTGAGAGCGCCAACAAAGGTTTTAGACATCGGCTGGAGAGTGAAGACCAAAAACAGGTCAGCATGGGCTAAACTGAAATAAAGTGGAAAGAAACTCTACTGCCATTCCAAAAAATTAATTTTGCAATAATAGCCATCGATAGATAACTTGAATTAAGGGCAGAGCTGTTCTCTGGATACCAACAGTGTACAACTGAGCTTTTAGTTGTGGGCATTTTCGTATCTGCAGTGTCAGACATTTACTTTACTGCCCCAGGAGAAGATGTAGCTCTAGGAAGGAGTTTCTGCCAGGCTCAGGGACACGCAGCATTCAGATGTGTCATACAAAAACAATGTATCACTTGCAAAGTCTAATGAGGCAACTGATTGTGTCTTCGTGAATTAATAATATCAGTATCATCACAATTAATCAAGAAAGTAAAATTCTAATCTTGGTTTCCTAATGGTCATCAAAACCATTCATCTTAATATCTCCTGCTTTGAGAAGACCCCCAAGGTCATTCAGGCTCATAGTGAAATAGGGGCAGTGATAATTTTCTCTGGGTCAAAATTGTAAATGCTCAAAGAGGAAGCTTCAAACCTGCCTTGCACTGTGATTCCTAGTCATGGATCCCTAACAAATGTAACCAGGGCAGTTAGCTATTCTGTAGTCAAAGGCAGTAGATTATTATTTTATTCCTAATAAGGCTGTCTAAGGCATGCAGTGCACAGTTGCAGTGAATGAACTCATATTTACCTGTGCCTGAAGAATAGTTAATGAAGCACATTTGTTTTCATTTCCTTTACCTACCCTACATTTACTAATTATAGTTCCTAATTAATGATGTCAGAGGTTGAACTTCGGCTTTTAAAGCGCCAAACCCATGCTGTGCTGTAGACAAATTTACATTCCATTTATGCAAGTCATCCAATTAAAATTTACTCATAGAAAGTATATAATATGCCCAAATTAATTTTCCCCCCTATTTATCTGCTTTCTTTGCTTTTCTGTAGAAGTGGACAACCTTTTCCTTTATCCCAAATGGGAATTCATGTTAAAAAAATATAAAATCATAAAAAAAATACCAGAACAAAACCCTCCAAACTCATCCCTGAAATAGGCAGAAAAACTAAATTAAAGCAAATTATCTCAGGTCAATTTAGTAAATTAGAATTTTTAAATGAAGAATTGTGAGAAAGAAAGCCCTCCCTCTAATCTTCCTTATATGACTGCATTTAAAAATTGAAAAAATATAGTAGGGGAAAAGAGTAATTTGAAATTTTCCATACCACATGAAAACAGCAGATGGCAGCAGCACTGACTGTGCTTCCAAATGTGGGGCTTGCCCTCTTCACTTGGGGGGTGGGCTGTGAATAATTTCTTGGCTAATATCTCGTCAAGTTAGTCCTGAAAACGTAAGAAACTCAAAACTTCTACCTTCTTTCAGGCATGTGATCTCAATGTCTGTGATCTTCCTCCTGGAACAGCATTTCTTGGCTCAGGTGTCTCTGGACTGGCACTGAAGTATCCTTTGTCCTTTTATATGGTTTGTAATGCTTGGGAAATGGTACTGGAGGCAAAGGTGTGCGTCCAGAGCAACTTGGTCTTTTTGTTTTCTTTTAAATGCAATATTGGTGAATAAGGGCATTTGCCCTTCAAAAACATGCTTCTCTGACAAAATCCTTAATGTGTCAGGGCCACAACTCCCTGGGTTTACTCTGCATACAGAGAATGTTTCAGGCTGGAAACAAGATATGAGAAAATTGCTTCCTGAGCATCATGTGATAAATAAATGTTGTCACAGGCAAAGGCAATGCTTCTCAAAAGAGGAAGAAAAATGCCATTCAAAAACTAATATTGTTGAAGTTGTGAGCCAGGCACTGAAGACAAAAGTTTCATTTAATATCCAGGTGCTCATAAATTCATCCTTTGAACAGCAACCAGTGGAGGTGAGATTTCCACAGGTTGTTCAAGCATTAGCATTGGGTTCTGCAGCTCCATATTTTCAGAGGTATAATATGTTTTAAGGAAATAAATCTTGAACTATGAAGGGCAAGTTTCCTTTAGGACTTCATAGCTGAGAAAAACAGGGACAGTACTCAAATTTGGCAAAAATGTCTCAAGTTAACCATTCCTTTAACATTATGAATGGTGCTTCATGCTCTGTTACCACATCTCAGAACAGGCAACTCAGTCCTCTCCAATGGACATTTCTAAATGTTTCTAATTTTTTTTTCTCTCTACTCTGCCAATCCTTTCACAGTCTTCCCTTCTACTGTGAGATATATGAGATTGTTTGGCTCAGATGGCCCTGTCAGGTTGACTGCCTGTTTCTGTCCCACTTCACATCTGTGATATTCTGAAGGTTCTTTGTTTCAAATTTAAACAGTAAAATTTCTAATGGCTTCATAGTGACCTCAGACTTCCAGTATTCTCTGTTTCTGTGTAAGCCTTTTAAAGGTTTCCTCTCTCAGTCAGTATCTCTGCATGCTTTGGTTGAAGTATGCATGACACGCAATGAAATTTTGGTTTTGAATAAAAGATACACCAGACAGATTATATTGGCTATACATACTATTTTCCTCTGCCAAATCTAAGGATTTAGAGATGTCACCAGCATTTTTTTCATGTGGAAAATCATTGTGAGCAGTTCCAGCTGTTAAAATTTATGAAGATCAAAATCTACTTTAGGTGCTCTTTCTACAAAGTCTGTCAAACCAGAATCTTGCTGTAAGAGTATAGATGGAAGCATAGGAAAGGTGAAATTGACTCATCTCTCATATTTTTCTAATTTCAGTATGATTGCCATTGTATTTTGTAATTCAGATTATGTTCTAAAGCCCAGGAGTTTGGAATTGAATATTCTTTTTGTCATGTCTCTACCTACCTATGTCAGCCTTCTAGCATCCTTCAGAGCAGGGAGTACCAGTTAACTGCACTGACCATAAAACTGCAAAAAACCATTTCAAGGCACACCACACCAGTTGAGTGGATGGAACAATGGAGTCTGCCCAAATATTTTACCAACATGGAAGATGGGGATGAGCATCCAGTCCTCTGGTTTAAGAGGAGACTGTCAAGGTTCCAGGTAAGTGGAGAAGGCAAAAAGCATCAGGCAGTAGTAGATCTTACTTAATAGTTCAAATGAAAATACCACTACATAGACTACAAGGGTTTCAGGTAAACGAAGCAGTAGAAGTTTGGTTGTGATGGCAGGTGTTTGGAAGAGCTATTTGGTTATTCTAACTGTTCCATGTAATTAAAAGGTGATTGATTTTGAGGACTGCAAAAACCGTGTTGTAAAGCTAACAAGCATTAATAAGGTGACCAGAAAAGTACAGGACTGCAGGAACAGGGAGAAAAAAAAATGTGGAGGAAAACTTATTAATTATTCCTGGCAACTAGAGGAATAGACCAGACTCTCTTTAACAAACATAGAATCAAGTAAATAATATTTTTCTTGATTTCTGTGCCTTATGGGTTTATGTACATAGGAGGAGCTCTGCTTAAAATATGCTGTTTTCAGCAGAATGTGAAGAGCTACATTTGAATCATTTTGTATGTAGCTAAAAAAATTACTTGAGAGCATTTTGAGTGTTACTGTCTTTCCTCAAGGTCCAGAGAGGAACTGGAGGGCAGACATCAGTTCCATACTCCGCTCATCCATGTCCTTGCATGGACAGTTGCACCAAGAAAAATCAAAATACTGCCCTACACCAGCAGCAGCACTTCATGATCGTTCCTACTCCCCTGTCTCTTATATAATAAATGTGGGGTAGTGAAAATCCTTCTCAATAATATGTGTCTCACAAATAGAGGAAAACTACATCATGCATAAAGGAACTTTCACAAAAAGAATGGCATTTCTCACTGCATTTCTCAATGCAAATTCATTGTCTTTTAATAAAACAACTCTGGGCTTTTTAAATACAAGCTGTTATCTGTAAATGTCACTGGAACCATATTGTAGCTGGTGTGTGAGAGTATGGAATAAGCACATGAGTGTGCTTATTGAATGCAACGTGAATATACAATATGAATAAAATTCTTTTGCTGTACTTGGAATTGGCTGCATTTTATTTTTTCTCAGCATTCTTCCTGCATTTAGTTCCTGTATTGTCTTTACTTGTTATTTAAACAAATTTGGTCTGGATTTCACCTGAAATAAGCTAAGGAGGTCCATATATATCTTTTAAAATAAAATTACCTTTTTAGGATTCCTACTGCTTGCTGTATGATTGCAAGTACAGTTTATCCACTCATTTCAGGAGAAAAATTTGAATCACCACTGGAATGCATGTCTGAAGGAGAGAAACTCTACCAGCAGTGAAGCCCCTCATCAAAAACTGTTCCTAGTAGTTTTAAGAGTGTATTAAGGCTTGGATTGATTTTGTGGTGATTTTGGTTTGGTTTCTTGCCATTATTCCAGAAAATACAAAGATCAAAGAAAGAAAGACTTATTGATTGGCTCGGATCTGGTAAAAAACTAGATTTGTGTCTTCTAATGTAACTAACATTTTACAGATGGCTTGGTTCATGTTAAAGCTAGGGATGCATGTAGATTGAATTATCACAGGATTAGAACCAGCTGCATTTAGTTTGAAAATATTTTTGTGCGTATTCTGTCCAGCAAAGCACACAGAGCAGACTCTTCTTGTAAGAATTCCAGCAAATGCCTAAAAGAATCTCCCATGGAGAATAATTGAGAGTCTGCCCCTGTTTACCACTGATTACATTTTGTTCAAAGAAACCATGCTGTACATGGCTGAACTCTGGAGTTCAAGTCCATATATCTCACCCTTGACTATGAATTAACAATAAAAAGGATCAGTTCTGAAGAATTTAGTTGAATAAAATTAGAATCTAGCCCAGTATCCAAAGGAGATCCACAAGACACTGGAAGTAACTTTCCAGTTGCCTGCCTTACATTTTTAGCACCTTCATAAAGGGATTTGGAAAAGTATGATTCTAATTTTGTAATGTTTTGCACTGACTCTATGCATCCTTAAATGACTGCACCAGATGCAAAACAATGAAGAATCAACACCAGTGAATTCATCTGCTAGAAAAATTATACTTAATTATTTACTTCTTCATACTCTGAATATAGAAATATTTTCATAATATCTCAGGACACACAGAAAAATCAAACACAGAACAGTACGAAACCAGTAAAGATTTTCAGTTGAACTAGCTTTACCCCGTTTTATTCAAATTATTTAAAGTCCTTTGAAGATACTGTTACAAGAAGTCTTAAATTATAAAGTATATAATGTAAATATAATTTATTATCATTTATGATACATATCTTTGATAAATTATCTCTGATGGTTTATGAAAGTGTGTCATTAAAATACTGGCATCCACATTTGCAGTAATGTTCCTACCATTAACTAGATAAAACAAAACTTGTTTCTTCTAGTGTTAGTACTGTGTAGTTTATGCTATTCAAGGTTCTTAAGGTCATTACTTTTGAAATATTATGAAAAATAAGGATAAATTCTTGCTTAGTACCCTTGAAGGTTTTTTTTTAATGCTACTCACATTGAAATTGTTCTGGATGCTCATCTGCAAGGAAAATAATTTGCTGCAAAGTTCAGAATTTGTTTGCTAAATTAAGCTCTCTTTGCATATATGTGTTAGATTTTAAAATAAATTATCAGTGATGCTTAGTAAGACCAGCTAATTTTTAAGGGTGATTCTTTTAATATTTATTGCATGGGATATTCCCAACTAAAAAAGTTCAGGCTTACTAGGAAGAAATGCTTCATACTTCTATTAAGTAGAGGGGATATTTTTTTACAGAACTTTCTTCCTGAAGCACATCACTTATGGTGAAATCTGCATGCCTTTACAATGCATGTTTTTCTCATAAACTCAAGTCCCTTTACAGCTTATGCTGATGCTTCTGAGAAATAAGGCTTTGTCTTCAAAACAGAGCCAAATCAATTACTAACTTCTCATCCACAAAGTTTATGATGTAGGCCAGGCTCCTAAAGTCAAGTGCAATTTTGCATCAGCTATTATAGCTATAAGACTTTATTAAAAATGTAGCTTTAATTTTGTGTGCCTGTATTTGTATATCCAAGGAAAATACAAAGCAAAGTCTTAAGTCTGTCTTCATCTTGTCTTGGCAGTCTTTTTGACTGAATTGCATATGAGCTGTACAGATTCAATCCAGTTCAGCCAGCTAAGCATCTCTGCCTGGTTTTTGCTAATTACCTTTTTAATTCTCAGCAGTAGCAAATACAGTCTGACTTGCTGCAGCAAACTCCAATGAAAAGCATTATTCAAATCCTAGAAGACTCTATTCTGAAGTCCTATCGTATTTTTTATTTTTGAGTATTAGTTTAAAAGGAAAATATGGTTTTTAAAATTTCTCAGCCATAACAGAAAAAGCTAAAAGGCATTTGGGCCAGGGTTAAGTAAAAGCTTCCATATTTGTGCAAAAAATTTATTTCAGTTTTTGCTTGCTAGCAGTTCTTATTTTTAATCAGGTGTCTCACCAACTATTACCAGGCTTCTACTCACAGAAAGAAATCAGCTTGCAGATGTCTTTCACAAATATGTGTCTCTTTATTTCCTTTTGTTCTGTTCAGTTTGCATTCAACTTAGCTTTTTGAGCTTTCTTTACACCTGGGGATATGGAAATTGTTTTAACCGTTACATGAAATCCTCTTGTTATTAGATGTCTTATTTTCAGGACTTTGGAAAATACTTATAATTTACTAATCAATTTTACAATATTAATAGTTTATAACAAGAATAATTATAAGCTACAAATACAATGCATTGAGCCTTGTGTTTTAATATTGTATTACATACATGGTCTTTTAATACAATATATTTCAATAAAAATCTCTGATTAGGGCATACAGTCTTTCTAAAATGCTGATGTCTCAAAAAAATAATTTTTTGAGTAAATAATTAGACATCCACATAACTGCAGCAACTTTCAGAAGCTACAACTGCTGCACAGTGTTTTTATGCTGAAATTAGCACACTTTCTAATTTAAAAAAATACATCTATCAAGACAATAGATCTGATCTCAGATTTGGTTACAGAGCACTTAGAAAGAGAGAGCAGGGATCAGTTAGCTGAACACCAGCCTGGACTACCAAGAGCTGATCCCTCCTCAGCCTCTCCTGGGGCACCCTCAGCAAGCAGCCCTACTCCACATCCAGATCCAGTGGGGGGATTCCACCTCTTCTTCAAACAATCATGACTGTGCTGCATGAAATGTGGTCAGTGGCAAGGAAATACATCTTGGCTCACCAGTGTATTTTAAGAGCAGATATTTCAAAGTTTCTGTTCCTGCTTTTAAAAAGCAAATGGATTTGTGGAAATAATATTCCTGATTGATTTGGAGAGTTTTTTTCCATTTCCAAGCCATTGACTGTTGCTGATGGATCACATAATTAGGTCTAACTAACAGTTAATGTAATGTAAATTAAAATATCAAAGAAAGGAAAATACTCATGATATTTTAGCTCAGTCTGCTAATGAAAGTATAAAGTAGTAATGAGGAAATTTAAATAACAACTAAAGATGTATTAAAGAAAAAAGTCTAGGCCAGCTCTTCCTCTATTTACTTGCCAAGACTGGAAGACTGATTTCTTTTTGTTTTGTGTGCACTAGCCCCTTGGGACAGCATCACTTAATCAAGTCCATGAACCTCCCAAAACCTGGCTGACAAACATCTCTATCCCAAGTGACTCACACCAGAATCTAATTGTGCAGAGGTGTCAGTGAACATGCAAACTACATTTCTATTGCCTCAGTTTCAGGACTAGCCAACATCTTCAATGTAATAAACAGTCATAAAAAAAGATTAATCTGATGTTGATTAGCTAGAGGTTTTGTTATAAAGTAAGGCATAATGATTCAGAATAGCCATGATCAAGAAATTGCTTCACTGATTGTTTCACTAAGAAGGAAAATGGAGAATAGAGAAGGCCAGGTTGCACAATATAATGGCTTACACAATTAAATGTTATTAAATAATAGTATAATATGTGATGCAATTCTAGATTTATAAAA
Organism: Poecile atricapillus; assembly: GCF_030490865.1. Lineage (NCBI taxonomy): Eukaryota > Metazoa > Chordata > Aves > Passeriformes > Paridae > Poecile > Poecile atricapillus. Next base: position 92,864,372 of record NC_081251.1, read on the forward strand.
TGGATCCCAAAACTAACTGAAAACCAATAATGCTTGATAAATTGTACATCTGATTATCTACAGAGCTGTTCAGTTCTGCCCATGAGAATTCTCTAGGTATTCCATTGCTGTTTCTGTTTTATGGTTTGTTTTTTTTATTTGTTAAATCATGATGTGACATTTTCTGGGGTATTCACAGACTACAGGTATTTTTCTGATAAGGTTATATTTCTGGGGGCTGTGATTCCATTCGTGGATTTACTGATGAACTATGCCTGCAGGATACCCTATGGCCTTACCTGTGAACCAAGGCAATAGCGATAAAATGGTCAGACATAAACTGGTAAGATCATAGTCAAAGCGAACAGGTAGGAAACATGAAGCATCAGGAGTGTACCTGGGGAGCAGAGAGGTGTTCTGGAGAAAGAAGTGTGCTCATTTCTGTGGAGCAACACTTCATCTGCTTTATGGGCAATGTTGTGCTGCAGCTGAATCAGCTCTGGAGAGAGCCTTAAAGTTGACTTGGGAAGGCCTGGAGGCTGAATTGAGCTGGGAGCCATCAGCAGAGCAACATCCATCTCTGCTCACTGGTGCTGCAGCTCTGAACCCTCCACTGATGTGTTCCAGCAACAATATCTGTTGGAATAATTTAACAGGCACACAGGTTTATTTTCAAAAACTGCCTGAAAATAAGAACGGCACAGAATTTTTTAGTCTTTTGCAGAAAGACCAAATGTAAATTCAAAAATGAGAATCTGTAATATAAATATGGCAGAGAAACTGTTCCATATGGCTTGATCCCTGCTCCCTGAGATCACTGACAACTTCTTTTGTGTTAACTGAAATGGACTTTGGATAGGACCTGGTAATAATTAGAGTTCAAAATGTCTGGCACTCTTAGGAAAACAGGTGGATGAATCCATAACTAAGCAAAAAATGAACTTATGCATATTTACTGTGGACAGCTGCAGGCAAAATCCCAATGTTTTAACCCTATACAGCCTTTGTTATGTGCCTACATTCCTTTGCACTCACCACCTGTTATTTATCAGTTGCACCCCACCAACACTGCCTTATGAGGAAGAATTGGCCGTGATTGATATGGACACCATCCATGGACTTGCCTGAGGGATTCCCAGGGAAGTCAGGGACATTTGTTGTGAGAAAGGACTACTGGCTGGCTGCAGGAGTGTAGCCCTTGAGTCTGGATCTTATTTGGAATGAATACACGTGGATCTTCATCACTTCTTTGAAAAGCACAAATTTGCATAGTAACAGGATGAAAAGCAAAGACACCAAATCTGGTACCACACCCTCCACCCATGAATGTGTTTTTCCAGCCTCTCTTGAACCAATTAAAACTATCAGGTGAGCATTTAATGGAATGTAGCTTAATATTGTTTATCAGTAATTGTTTGAGATAATCATATTCTGCAATAAACTAAATAAAAAAGAAGCAAGGACTGTGTCTAGCACATTAATCATTTTCATGAAAAAACTTGCCATAGCATTACAGTTTTACCAAATACTTCATTATTTTCTCTGCTTTGCTACTTTATAAAGGACTAGGACTGCTTCCAATAAAAATGGGAGGTAAAAGTTCACTTGCTCCACAAGCAGAAGGCTCGAACTTTAAAGCACTCCTTTCATTCACACTTACTGATGTATGTCTCAATTGCCAATATACTATACAGAATTTGAAACAGATATTCTAGAAGATTTGGAAAATATCCTTGTGTATTTTCTGTTGCACCTTTTTGCATTGTTAAATTGCCACCTACTCCCACTAAATCCACTGACATCAGCTGCAGTCTTTTGTTGTTACCTTCAGAAGGTTCTGCATTAGGTCCTAAAATTGCCCTTGAAAAATATAATTAAGGATGAAATCCTTATTTTTTTGAAGTTAATAACAAAACTTCAATTTCATGTGTTAATGCTGATGATTGCAAAGAAATGGAATTTAATTAAATTTATATAATTGCATCCTTTTTTATGAAATGACTAATATTTCCCTATTATTTTCTTTTTTCTTTTTGTCAGTCTGCCAAGACAATGCTGGGATGGCCACCAATTGTCAAGATGATCTGAATCTGAGTCTTAGTAAATATAGTTGAGTTTCACATTTCAGGCACTGAGTGCTGTGAACATGAGAAAAAAAATATCAGAGTAGATTTTTACATCCACCTTCTAATCTGTGTTAGTTTAATATATTTCTCTAAGTGTTTACCTCTACGGAAAAACCACTGTGACTCAGCCTATGCCCTTTCATTGTTTGAATAAATGTCTTGGTAGAGCACATTTATTCACACTCTTCAGACTTCCAAGCTTCTATTTATCATTACAGTTCTACCTGCAGTTGGTAGGATAAGTAGTAAATTATTAAAATGATATCATGGAACTTTAAAGTCTTCCTTCCCTCCTTCCCTCCTTCCCTCCTTCCCTCCTTCCCTCCTTCCTTCCTTCCCTCCTTCCCTCCTTCCCTCCTTCCCTCCTTCCCTCCTTCCCTCCTTCCCTCCTTCCCTCCTTCCCTCCTTCCCTCCTTCCCTCCCTCCCTCCCTCCCTCCCTCCCTCCCTCCCTCCCTCCCTCCCTCCCTCCCTCCCTCCCTCCCTCCCTCCCTCCCTCCCTCCCCCCCTCCCTCCCCCATAAATACCCGATATAAATTTCCAGTACCTGTTTCTTTACATTAGTATTCACGGCAATCCCTGAAGTCCTTTGGGTGTTTTTATTTTGGGAGGAAGAATGCTCTTCTTTCTGTGTTGGCTGTCAAGTCAGGTTTTTCTATCTTCTTTTAAAAGAGGAATTTATTCCTCACCAGGAATACTGTAAGATGTATTTTTAAACCGCATAGAGTTTGGTTTTAGTGGGACAATTTTTTTTGTTTGGAATAGGTTTGAATTAGAACAGGATTTGCATGAAGAAGACACATATGATCACTAAAAACTATTGCTAGGTGAATTTTGCATTGAATGAACAAGTTTTGAAGTTTTACATCTCTCTAGAAAAATTGCCACCTTTCATATCCTAGAGGTCTGTGTTCCCACCAGTTCAAATTATCCAGTCCTTTCTCTTCACTGCATCATACTGAACCCTCCTCAGGACCTGCGGTGACCCCTTGCTTTCATCTAGGACAAGGGTGTGATAACAGTTTAGAAATGGGCATTTCTCTGCAAACTGCCTCTTCTCTCACCCCCCCACCCCTGCATCACTCTGTCATGGAGGGCAAAGTGTTGGATTTATGTTTTCATAGGAAAGCTTCCACTTCAAAAAGTGGAATAAGGTATGCCGTATCCATTATGCATTAGGGGTGTCTGGGCAGAGAGCTAGTGCTGGATAATTGGTGCTCTATAAATTGACATTCTCCATTACTGTCCATATCTTCCCTTTGTAGCCAGGCTACAAGTATGACATCTCCATAAACATTTTTCACAATCTTCTCTCTAGGTGTTATAACAACTATCTGCTTGGCTGTATCTTAACTATCTACATTTTCCTAAAGCTCCCATTCCCAAAGTTTTCTTTTTAAATGATGATTTAAATAATGACTTCCAAATCCTCCTAAGTATAGATGTTGTCCTTATTCTCGCATTAAGGCAGGTCTATCTGTGATTAAAATGGTGCTATAGAGTTACAAAGAGAAAAACAGGTAATGTTACCTGGAATACACAAAATGTTACCTGGCAGAAAGAAATGTTACCTGGCAGAAAAATCTGGGGAGATAATGGGTAGATAAAAATCTCTTTTCCTCTTTTGCTGTTGTAATGCCTTAATCATGTCAATGGATTCCCTGCAACAGCTACCCTGACAGCAACCTGAGCTTTATTCCTAAACCACTGCAGGAAGTGTGGCTGAACAATAGATCCCTTGTGCTTACTCCAAATGGCAAATAGATGGGAACAACACCATCAGATCTCCCTTGCCAGTTAGCTTCAAGTAGCATTGATAATTACCAGAATCTGGATCCACCTCTGGTGCACACAAACCTGAGTGTGTTTCAGCAGCACATAGTGCCAAACCAAAACTATGTGTTTATTTGTACTTCCAATATAATTCTCATTTCACTGTGAACGTATGGATTCTTCTATTTATCTATGAAGAAAATATTTTGCAAGAACTATTTCTATGCTGGCAGAGTAACCACAACTATTATTTAAACAATGTGATTTGGAGTTTAGATCTGGATGAACCAGTCACACCATTAATTTGTGTTTTCTTATTAAATGGATAAAATTCTTGGGATTATATCCTTCTTGTAGTGGTCTTTTAATTGTCCCTTCATTATTTTGTAAAGTCTAATGCTTGAATTTGAGGAACTTCTTAAAAAATAAACTTCAGTCCTGCTCACTTCATGCTGGCATCCTTTGGAATTTTCAGTGTTCTCTTCCACGAGCCCTTGGAGAGCTGTCTAATGTGTTTAGCACAACAGAGTGTTTTCTTTTTCCTGTGCTCTGCTTGTCAACTGCACATTACCTTTGACTTTTCATGTCTCCAGCAGACTGCAGACATAATTTAGTTCTCTCTCCCTCTTATAGTTTTCTGTTTGTTACAGAGAGACGGCAACAAATTCCTCCCTCTTCCCTTGTCAGTCATGTTCTTTAATGGTGTTGCTTGCAGCCTAAAAGGGCTGTTGCTCTCCCTGAGAGAAAGCAGTTTATTCCTGGCTCAGCCACTCTTCCTTTTCCATGCAATCATGCTATCAGTTCACTGCAGGTGCAGGAGGTGGATTTCTGCACAGGCAGACCCCAAGTGAAAGAGAGATGCCCAAACACCAGGTCCTGGTGTCTTTTTAGTAATGCCAGCCTGGCACCTGGCTCCTGGCCCAGCAATCCATGCCTGGGACACTTTTGTCTCAGCCTACCCCTTATTCTCTGGAACTTTCCAGTTACAAACTCCCACATCATCCCTTTATGAATTTCTACAACATTTTTATTTCAAGACAAGCAGTTTTAAAAAGAATATTTTTAGATGGATTTTTTTCAGAAAGAAGATCCAAAAAGCACGTGAATATAAAAAAGGCAAATTTGATTTACTTTTTTTTTGGAAAGTACATCTTGGTACCCTGCGTGGCTGTTCTTACCCAGCGGTGTCATGCACAGACAGAGGGAAATCATAGGTATTTAGAGAGGGAGAAAAGTATTTGGCTGCCTCCAATGCCTTCAGCAGACTTTTAGATGTATTAGCTAAGAGTGTGCTGTATTCCTGTCCAATTTTCTGTGGACCATAACGGCCACTTCCTTGCTGTTTCATGGGTGAATTGTGCTGCAGACAGGAGATCTACATTCCTATAGCTGCCTATGGAAATGCTGCTGGCATCAGGGGTCCCCAGGCACCTGGGGAGTTGGGAGGTTGGTGAGGAGCCCACAGTGCCATGACTCCCCTCTACCTGAGCTCCTATAGTGCCAGGGCTCTCCTGAAATTCCCTGGCAGCCCACTTACTGCTCAGCTGTGGTGAGGCTCTCCCAGATCTCTGCCAGCACTGTCTCCATCATGCTCATTGCCTTTGGAGCACTTGGCTCTGGTGCCAAAATGTGCTCCTGAAGATCCTGACACACACATACATGTGAGATGAGAGACACACTTCCTACTTCTCCAACCCAGAGCTTTTAGGATCTAATTTTGCTCATACAAAAGTGGGTGTTTTTTTCTCTGTTTTTCCTTTTCCCCAGCCCTGATGGCCGGCAGAAATGAAGTATGAGAAGAGACTGCACAGTCCCAGGCTTGCAGGGCTGGATGTCAGGACATGGACCCTGCACCCTCTCAACCTCACCATTTTGCAGAGACATCATTTCACTCACAAGAGACACACAAACAGAGGAAATGGACCTTTTCCTCCTCTCTGCAGTGCACACAAGCTCCAGAACAGCCAGACTATGGTCTTCTGGTTTTCATTATGACTAAATGTTGGAAATGTCATGTGCACTTTCCAAAAGGGGCATACTGTGTATTTAATTCTCTAAAGAAGAGAGAAAAAAATACTCATTTTGGTTCTAAGTGAGAGAACTGGGGTAGTGTTGTGCCATGTCTTCCAATAAGTATTAGCCAAATGTCTGTGTACATGCTGTCAAAAAATATTTTAAAAATATATAACAATATAAAAAAATATATAAAAAAGAGATGTGATACTGTTCTGTTTGTAATGTGGGTGTGTACAGAGTCTTACTAACATTTCTTGATAAGAAAGACATATACCTCGTGGGAAAAAAAACTGTAGTATGTATGTTGCTATTTCAGTTCTGAAATCTTGATATTTTTAGCACCTTCATTTTTGGAATAACTTTTACCAGAGCTGTATGAAACAGAGATACACAATACGTGCAGAGAATGCACGAAAAGACTTATTTTACTTCAACAGTGTATATGTACTGGGCTTCATAGTACAGTGTGTGTTTTGGGAACTGGCTTAGAGCTGAGACTTGGCAGCGCAGGAGTGTCCACAAGACAGATAAACCAGCAGTTTGTGCTGACAGACCCGGGGCTCTGCCTACAGAGCTGTAACGAGACCTTACACACATTAAAAAAAAACCAAAAAAAAACTCAAGAGAAACATAGGCTGTCATAAACCAAATTCATTCCTACTTTATAAAGATATAAATCAGGAGTCAGTTCCTCTTTGATCCAGTGAGGTTAAAATCTAAATTGCAGAAATGGACTATCCCTGTGTAATAAATGAAAACTCATGTTTGCTCTGTGTAAGCCTTTTGCAGTGCAAAGGCAGCGAGGTAAAGACTGAGGGAGCAAAAAAACCACAGGCAGAAAATTGATAAACAAGAATCCAACTACAGTTATTGGGGGAAAACCTCTCTTCCTTCATCTGGATCTTCTGTTGCCCAGCATTAGTGCCTTTCTTTATATGGGCAGGATCCTGAACTACAGGCAGAGCTACCTCTGGAGAAAATGTTTCTTCCCTAGGAAGTGCCAGAATTTCAGCAAGTGAAGAGCATGCCCCCTCAGCTAAAGAGGGACTAAAGCTCAGGCACCAACCCTATGCATTCAAAAGTCCAAAAATCATTAGGCGGGTCTAAAAATCACAAGATAGAAAAATACCAGCTGTGCAATTCTTTCCATTTGCTTTGGATTATTGGAAGTTTTCAATTTTGCTTCCACTTTTGTCTGTAATCCTGAGGGCATATTAATTTTCAAATGAAACCTATAGGACTTTAGAAAGCAGAATATAAAAAAAAAAACCAACCAAACAAACAAAAAACTTTCAAATGGTAACAGTTAAAAATATTACAACCATAATATTACAAAAATAGCTGAGAAGGATTGGTTTAATGCAATAAGAAGGGAGAAAGAAGACATCAAATTCATTCCAGAAGTTGATACTTCTGACATGATGAGGGAAGGTAAAGGACAATATAAGTTTCTAATATGACACGTATGTGTGCAGTCAATATATTGTAGGGATGGGAGGTTGCCAAAGAATTTAAAAAGACAGAGACACAAAAGCATTTCTATGAGAGCCGAGCTAAGCATCTCTCTGCAAATTCTGGAACTAATCATGCAGATTGTATTTCTTTCTTCCTTAATCTTGTGGTAAAGCAGATTGGGTGTTAGCTTAGGAAAGAAAGCCTTACTGCCACCATGAAATAGTCTTGGGCTACTTTACCTCCCTCTTCCTTTCGTTGCAGGAGCCATAGATACAGACAATAATTTTTCTTTCTGATTATTTTTTCCCACTGCTTTATTCTTAAGATTTTATGTGCACATTCAGGGATGTTTAAGGTATGTTTTGTAACTAGGGGTGAAAGTTCTTGAATGTTTTGATGTCGGGAGTCTGTAATCTCTCTTCTATTTTGGTGGGAGGATCAGTTGTGACCAGGTGGACTTACCTCCAGTCTGTGCTCCCGTGAATTTTATCTGCTTGTCATTTTAGTGGCAAACACAATTAAAAAAATTCAAGTCAGGGCACCGATGTCCTTTGAAATGAAGGGACCATGCACATGCAGAGCCAGGGGGTTCCCCTGTGCCAGCTGACACCTGAGCACAACACAGACGGAGCTGCCCCAGTGATGCCAAAGCCTGAGCCACGACACAGTGAGCTGATCTACTGGGCATCACAGAGATACACTGGAGCAGGAAGTGCTGGCTTCGAGGAGTAGAAGCCATATATCCACTCCTATGGGAATAACCAGCGATGCTTCTCAGCTAGCAGGGCTTTGCTGGGGTAACTTGGGAGGGTACTGCCCCAGGCAGCCAGCAAAACCTGCAGATGCTGTTTTCCCCTTTATGAGCAGCCTGTGGATGGTTCTGCAGAAACTCAGATCTTTTTCTCAGGCAAGAAGAGCTTTAGAGAAAGCAGAAAAGAAATAGATTTTCTCAGCAGGGAAGAAAAGAGAAAGATGAGGAGTGTGGCACTAAACCAGGAAGAAAATCTGTTGGGGATAAAAAGAAAAGTTGGCAGTTGGGAAAGCCAAGTCCAAGTACTAGCCTGTGGGTTGCACAAATTATCTGTGCAATTAGGATAATAGCTTCCATGGCAGTTACTGTGAAAGAAATATCATAAGACTCCAAGAGACCCAGCAGAGACTCAGCTGCAGAAAAGAAAATGATACACAGATGAAAGATCCCATCTTCTATTCCTCAACAGACCATATACCAGATTATGTGGTGATTTCTTATGTCTCCCTTATTTTTCTTTGTCTTTCTAATCAACAGGTTTCTCTCAACTTTTTTTTTCCTTTTTTGTACTGTGTGCATAAATCATTAAGGCTGGCACTGCCTTGCTGACATCATCTGCACTAAGAAATCTTGCGCAAAGTAGTACATGATATAGTGGCAACATCTGAACCATATTTCACCTGAATGCTCATATATCATTGTTTGTAACACTGCAAATGCACGACTGCTGAAGACAATTACAAATTACCCTGCTGGAAGGATAATGAGACTTATATTGTGTTGTTGCCTGTTGTTCTAACTGGAAGTTTTCTTCACTGGTGCAAGTATGACTCCTTCCCTGAGAACTGCATGGCCAGATATATGGATTCTATCCTTTCTGTCTTTGTGCTGCAATTCCAAAATATGCTACAATACCTGACATAACTCCAACTGAACCATCTCCAGAACTGGGAACAGTTCAGCTGCATCAGCGCAGTGCTATGCCCAGACTAATTAAAATAGGGCAGAGGCTGCACTGATACAGCTATATTGTTCCTGAAACTAAGATATTATCTCAGCCAAGAGCTGCACTGTGCAATACAGATACACTCTCATAAGCCTGGTGAGAGATATATAGATATGTTCTTTAAGATTCAGAGACAAGCACATGTAATAACTTTCACCTTACCTACCTGTTTTAAATATTGGCACAATCCTAAAAGATTTTCATCTTTCCTCCCAGGTTTTCCCCTACATTCCAACAGCTGCTGAAGAAAAACAAAAACCCAGAACTAAAAGTGACTCAAGGAGGGAGTTCAGAAAAGTTCTCAGCCAGTTCTTGTAAAATTCTTGAACAGAAATGGTCCAAATTTTCCCACTAATACGAGACATGCTCCCTCATTCATTACTGTCAAAAACTTGGCCATTTTCTCAAAGCTGACCCACTTGTTTCAACATATGCACTGATATGACATTTGTTCCAACATATGCAACTTTGTCCTTTTACTCTTAGCCTATTAAAGATCTCACTGTTCTTATCTCTGCTGGCCCTAATTTTCTGCTCTTCTTTTCAAGGTTTTACAATGTAAGACAAATTTCTTATGCATAGATTTATAATAAACTTCCTTTTTTCTTGCACTTGTTATTTTTAAAATGTCAAGGCTTCTTTCTACGTACCCTGTGTTACTAATGCTACTAGAGGCTTCCAGATATGCAGAATTTTACCAAGCTCCTTTCCTTTTCATGATCATGGCTTGCTGTCTGTTTTCTACCTTCCACTTTATGAAAAACTGTCTTATCCGCTTCTATGTACTAGATGTAAATAGTTGAGACTCCCAGAGCTTTTCACATTGAACTGAAGGAAGTGATGCTCTCTGAATGTGTTCGTTCAAGACCCCTTCAGTTTCTCTGTTAGTCTCAGACAGCTGGAGCTTTCAGTGGATCCAGGCTCAGAAAACTCAGCAGAACCAACAGAACTGGCTGCAGGAAAGAAAATCTGACAGGCCAAAAGCACTGTTACTGGCCACTGTGTGACTGCCTGTAGAAGCCACTTGGGAAATTTAAAGCAAATTAAAATACTTGCAGAAACTCTTCAACTGGTGAATGGTTTGGTTCAACCATTAAATGAGACACCAGAGTGCCTATCCAAAAAGCTGATATTTCTAACAAATCTAATTGTGATCAGTAGCATTAGTCTCACAGAAGAGTTGACATTGAGTGCCATGAGATGGTACACAGGAAAAATCAAAAGTAAACCCATCCACTTCCCATCCATTCCAAATTTGTTCATCTATACCAAAATTCCTTTCCTTTTATTTGTACTCAGAAAATAAAAAAAACCCAGGAAATTCTGTTTTCAGATTTGCTCTTTACAACACACTAGCAGTGGAGATTTACTACTGTTAAGATGTGCACTTTTCAAAGCACTGAGCTTGTTCCAGAACCTGACCTAATAATGCTCATCTTCTTTAGAAGCTTAATCGTCTCCTAGAGCCAGCAAACAGCAACTCTGCACTGCCCCACACAGCTCTGTCTGGGCAGCTCCACAGGCATGGCACCAAGTATGAAATAAGAGATGTACTGAGAAAATTTATCAATAATACACAGTTGGAAAAACTGGCATCTGGAAATAGATAATATACAGACAAAGCAAACAGGAAGTGTATTCAATAAGATAGGGTTTCATTTATCTATCTTTACCTGCAATACTTTCATAGGCAAAAATTTTGCAAGTGTGGTCTATCAACGTAACAACAGGGAGAGAAGGAAGGGAAATGCATTTCTGACTCAAGTGGAGAATGTATCTTATAATTATTAGACTGTTTCAGGGAAGCAGTTATGTAATTGCCTAATCAAGGAACCCCCTCATATATGCAGTGTTACCCTGGCAGCAGCCTAGGTCTCTTGGGCCCTGCCTTGCTTTCATGTGTGTTTGCATGCTTCCAAATTTAAAAGTAGCACAGGGAATTGCATCTGCCTCTACTTAATTCTCTTGAGAAAGGTTAGATAGTCATACCATGTGCATGAGAAAGTAGGGGCAGAAAGGAATCCTTTTCCATGTCAGTCACAATATCAGATTCTCCTGGCACGTCCTGGATGTCACCTGCACCCAGGGGAGCAGGAAGAGCCAGACCAGTACTGGAGGTCTGCTTTTACAGTTTGTCAGCTGAGATGCCATACAGTACCTACCCTCAGGTGATCCCACCAGTAAAAGTCTCCTGGGTAATTCTTCAGGATTCATGAACCAGTATTCCCATGTGAAACATGCATATGTGTAGCTTCATGAGAAGGAATTTCCTGCTGCTTGACTTGCTCCATCTCTACCACCAGTCCAGGCAGAAAGCCATCTTTCTACCTGCATTATAGCTGAACCAGTAATTGTTGCCTTACTTCTTCCTTGAATGGTCCTTTACAGAATTACTCGTGTTCTCATCATTTATATCATTGCAAATGTAATAAAATCAGGCATTTTCATTTTTTCTTATAAGGAAGGCCCACCGATCTGAAAAAAAATTAATTGCTCTAGTCTGAACCTTTTCTGTCCTTTGATTATATTTATATAATGAAATATTTATATAATGAAATATACTTCATTAACAACAATAATTCACCAGAATACAAGAGTGATATCTCCCATTATGCATAATAAATCTTGTGTTCATTTCCAAGTAGTTTTTCCTTCCCTTCTTTAGATTTTTTTATTGTTTGTTTTGTGTTGAAGTTTGGGTGCAGATGGGTTTTGTTTTTTGCTTATTTTTGCTTTGCCTCTTAGCATTTTTTTTAAACTTAATTGGATTTTTGGGTGGAGCGTAGGACATATTTTGGTGACATTTTTTCCAATACAGGTCTTCATTAAGAGAAAGAAAAACAAATAAAGGCTGCCTAAAACCAGCTTTGAAGCTATCTTTGACCTGATTTGCGTAGTCACTGCCAAAAGTAACTTCTGCTGTGCAGCTCAGTAATCACCCAAGTGCTGCAGCACGTTCAAATTGATCTGCAGATGATGGGCAGGAATAAGTGAACTAGACATAAACATAGAGGGTGAGTGAAAGAACAGGCAAAAGAGAAATGTCCTCAAATAGATTATACAGGTCAAGTCATGCAAGTGCTTTTATTACTGCTGATTAATTCTGTCAGCTGTTATGTTAATGTGCTGCATGGCATGAGCAGGCACCAAGCAAAAGTACAAGGAAGCTGAGACAATTTTCTAAATAAGGATGTGGTCCAGACTGCTTGAAATTGTGTGTGTCTGTGCCTGGCAGAGTGATGATGGATGATAACAGGATGAGAATGAAATCTCCATTGCTGTGCTTTGGCCGTGCAGATACATCCCTCTCCAGACTCAAGGAAAGAGAGGCAGATTGATTTTTTATTTATTGCGAACCCCAAGCCTTTAGAAATCTTGAGATCGTCTGATACTATGTATTTTTTATAATAATAAAAATTGGTTGTCCTTTATTTTCTGGACTGACAACACTTCTTTTTTAATAATCCTACTTCCATAAGTGCTAGAACTATACTTAATAAAACAGAAAGCCAGAACTTTGCTATGTGCCAAGAACTGGGATCTTGGGAAAATCACAAGCTGCACGAGTTTCTGATAACATTATCCATTATGCAACTTATCTGTAAGGTCAGACCTCAGGAGGGGAAGTACAGTGATGTGTGCAAGCTGGGACAAGCTCCGCAGATTCAGCACGTAGGAAAAGAGCACCTGAGACGCTTTGGGAGATAGTTGCAACACGAGCCTGGCATTTCAGCCAAGGAGTTATTTAAGAGAAGATGAGGAGTACAGAGCAGTACATGGGCTGCTGGAAACAGCTGCCAGCTCCCCAGTGAGAAAATCTCGTACAGACAGTGGTGTGAAACTCGCCAGAGTGGCCTCTTCCCCAGGATGCTGGGAAAGCAGCCGCTTTATTCCCTGGGAGCTGAGCCCCTCCCTGGGAGCCAGGCTGGGAGTGAGGCTGAGTCCTCCTGGCACTGTGGCACCTGCCCTGGGCTGTGTGTCACCCACAGCCATCCTCAGACACGTCCTCCACTCCTCTCCTCTCCTGAAAAACAAGGCGTGTGCATTGCTGCAGTGACAAGAGCCCTTCCACTCTGTGAGGGAAGAGGGTTTTACCCTTAAGGAAACACTTTTTCCTCACCACGGTTCTGGCACGGCTCATGCCAGCACAGCCCATCTGGCTTTCCTACGATGTGGGATTCCCCTGCAGCTGTACAGAAAAATTCCCCACTTCAGATGTGTGACAGGGACTTGAAGTGCTGCCTGCAGGGCCCTGAAGGTGTTGAACCTGGTGAAAGTTATGGCGTGCTGAGGAGGGGACAGCCCCTTAGGGCTAGGTCAGTGTCAGGGGTGGGTTTCCATGGGAATCAGGAGGAGGCTGGTGCTCTCTCTGCCTTTGTTTTGAAGGGCTGCGAGTGGAGGCACACAGAAACTTCCCACTGTGCTGGACCACTGTGCACAGCTGTCCCCCAGGAGCCCTAGAGAAAGTCCTGAAGATAACAGCAGGATGAGGCTTTCCAGTGTCAGGGAACCCCCTTGTCATTCCAGCATTGCCCATCTCCTGTCTCCATGGGTTCTGCCCTCCTGCTGCAGCGTCCAGGCTGCTCACTGCTACAGCAAGGCCACAGTTCCAGCAGCCCAAGGCTGGGGACACAGGTGGGGTAAGAAAGGTTGAAAGTGCTTTCAGACCATGCCTTGAAAAAGAGTTTGCATTCCTCAAAGCTTGTTCGCTTCTTCCCAGTACACCAAGTAGTCTAGTAAAATGATTTGTCATCCCCTAGAAGCCTTGCCTTCCTCCTAGTCACAGTGATACCCATCTGCTATTGAGAGACACTCTTGCAATGAGTATTGTGGCACTATTTGGGGGTCTGTCACCAAGAGCACCTTGTTGCCACGGGAGACCTCTCTCTTGCTAGTAGTAGTTTACATGGGCTTGTGGGTTTGTGAGGGAAACTCAACACTGACTAATGCCTTGCTACCCTTTCCATTGCCATTTGCTTTGTAAAAGCTGCCCCATGCCCAGCAGGCTGCATTTCAGCCCCAAGCAAAAATGTTTGGTCAAGTGGTGCATCCAGGTTAACATCATATCACTACAATCTGTTTTCATCAATGCTGGTACTGTTTAATAGGCAATCCTTTTTTCCATTTCCCTCTAGCTGTTAGGAAGTTTTCTCTTTTTTTTTGTCTGCTTAAGTATGGATAAGGTTGTAGCTCAAAGAAGAATCACATTCTTTTATATGTACCTTTATAAATTATTTTAATAAAAATATATAAAAATAATTTTATATACTAATTTCCATTCAGGGATAAAAAAAGAAAGAATGAGTATACAGCTTGCAGATGTTGCAAAAACCTTCCTTCTTTCTGAATTTTTCTGAGATATTATACATTGCTGTTCAGTATGCAAGTAAAACGTGTCTTAGATGTGGGTAGTTTTGGTGCCTGACACTTGATAGATAAGTTTTTTCTTTGTAAATTTGTGAAAGAATATTCTGCTAGTTTTATTTTCTCTTTTCCTTCTCAGAAAGGGGGCTGGAGAGACCAGATTTGAGAGACAGGAGATGAAAAGCAGGCTTGAGGGGAGAAGGATGGAGATTGAGCAGCTGAGAATATGACCAGAAGGCCGAATGCTGACAAAAATGGGAAGTAACCCCATGCTCTGGCAGATGTTTGAAGAGTTAATTTAGCAGTTTTCAATGCAACTAGAAGTGGTGTTAATTTTCCTAAGCTGTTCAGCAGGCTGGAGCTGTTCCATAGGCTGTGGGGGAAGGCAGCTCCAAATTGCTGGAGCAGGAGCCTGTAGCAATGATGGGACACAGCACAAAAGGAGTGAAGAATTACAGGGTGAGAGATTGCGCTGTGTAATGGAGATTCTGGGTGTTATCAGGAGACTGAGTCAATGAATTACGCAGAGGATGGTCTTCTCCTCCACCTCATCTCTTCTGTGTCTGTGATGTCTCTCCAAATTCGACTTCACAAACTTTCAGCCTTTTCATGCCCAACAAAGGGTCAGTGAATAGGCTGAGGATGGAACACATCCCCTCAAAAACTGGGGAAAGACAAGCTGGAACATTTCCCCTATGCTATCCTGTAGTTTGGTCCTCTCATCCCTTCCAGAAGAGGGGTAGCCATGAAACTTGCTGTGAATACCAGGGATCTTGGCAGTGCCAGACCCTTCAGAAGACAGTCAGAAATACCTCAAAGGAAGGTGAAAGACATTTTGCTTCTGAAAAAAAAAAAAATCTCATTGCCAATGATTTTTGCAACTAAAAATAGGCTCTGAACATGTGGTAGCATGAAAACTCTTTTCAATAGATACCAAGCCCTCTCTGGGTACTTGACCCCTTTCTTCTGGAGCACTACTTCTGTTTTTCTTATGCCCCCTTTTGTAGCCCCATTTTTAAGAGAACAGGGCTTAGCTAACATCAGATCTCACACGTTTAAGAGAAAAGCTTTGAAATCTGATCTGCCAAAAGAAAACATACCCTAACTCTTAGAATCCATTTCAGGATACGGACTTCTTGGCCTGCCAGTGAAAGAGTAACAGAAGCAGAAGGGAAAATGCATGTTTTAAACTGACAAGCTGTATATTTTATTCCTAATGCAAAAAGACAAATTGCTACTTGAGTGAGCATGCACCACAATGTGATTAAATCTAAATCCAGAGCACTCACCTTCTTCACAGCAGGGGCTTGCACAAAGTTCTACTCTGAGTGTTTCTGTCTGTTTGTGGAAAAAATAGTTGGTACCTTGTCAAAAACCCAGGCCAGGCAACACATGCAAAACCTTTTACCCAGATATCTATTTGTGTCAATCTTCCACAATACAAAATTTGAATTTGTAATGAAACAGCCTCAAAAGCATCTGGAAAATATTTGGGGCCACACTCAGCTGTTTCACTTAGCTTCAGAAACATCAAGCATAGTGCCATAGTGCAGTTTTATTAGCTTGCAAATGTGTACAAGGACTCTGACACCTTATATTCTCAAGGAAAGGCTCTTTCAAGTTGATCAAAATGAGATTTTTTATCTCATGCAAAGGGAAATTAAGATTTTGGAATCACTGGTGAAAATGTTGAAAGAGAATTCTGGAAAAGAATCTGCTAAATGCAATGAATTAATGCAGTGGTTTGTTTTTGGTACATAGTCATGTAACAAAGTACAATTTGGCTCACCAGCTGTCAGAAAAAAAGCTTCCAATTTCTGCTGTGAGTAATAAAATACTAATACAGATAAACAAAGTAAATAGAGCTGTTAAAAATTAACACTAATGTAAACAAGAGCAGAATCAGGAACAAAAAAGAGATCTAGTAACTTGCTTCTGCAGACAAAGATGCAAAAGAACAGCATCATTAATAAAAAAGTTTTTAGAACATTTTCAGTATTCATCACTAATGGCTATTTAGTGATGTAAAACTTCTATAGTACATATGGAAGGAAGCTGACTCTAGATAATTACAAATCTTGGGAAGAAGTCTACTGAGGCCAATGGATGCATATGACAAAAGTTCTATTTGTGGTAGTGGCTATTAGTAGGATGACCCCATAAACCTCAGACTAAGATTATTTCAGTGAAAAATTCCAGTTTTGTTTGCAAAATACTTCAAAGCAGCAACAGCAACAGATGATTCACAGGCAAAATTTTCTTTGACATCTACAGTAGCTTGACTGAGTAAAAACTGAAGCATAAATTGAAGACAGAAAGTCCAGTAAGCAGATCTTGTTTCTCATTCTGTGTGATGATGCTTGTCTTTCTTGATGCCTTACCCGTAAATTGGTGGAGCTCCACATGAATTTTTGAATAGGAGTTTTCAGGGAAAATCCCAGGCGCTGCAAGAATAGGTAGGTGCATGTTTCCCCTTGAGTCAGCCCTCAATCTTCTTTCCAGAAAGTCTTGAGGCATTTTTGATGGCCCCATCTTTCATTCAGTGGTGTCCCAAAGCCTGACCACGTGTGAGCAGAGGGACGAGGATCTGGGTCACCAGCCGTGCTGGTGGCCACCTTTTCTATGTCAGTGTCCCCAGTGCCAGCAAGGGGCGAGGATCTGGCCCCCTGCCAGGTTTAGACGTTTCCCTGCCTGAACAGGGGTGGCAGTGCTGGTACCCTGGAGGAAATTCTGATTCACCCGCTGTGGTTTTGCCTGTGGAAAGTTTCAGATCAAGCTGTAAATTACAGTTCAGTGATCATTGTATTTGTATTTAGTGCCTTCAACCGCCCTTTTAAGAGTAAGGTTGTGCCTTCCTCACCTACCAGAGATTATGGTTGAACAAAAAAAAAACAATTGTAAGGCAAGAATTTCCTTCTATTATTTTGCTGCATCCTTCAGGTTTCCTTAGTATTAGCAGAAGCAAAGGTTTTGGCCAAAGTTGAAAGAAATAATGTGCAATTCCTTCACCAGTGAGTTTTGGTATCTTGAAATTGTTTCTTTCCTTTTACTTCTCCACTTCCATGTATTTCAGAAACAGAACTTGAGAAATCATTCTTGCTTACAGATTGCTCCAAATCAAGAATCTAAATATTTCACATTTGGATTGCAATTCTGATTTTCTATATTTATAATGCTTTGGAGAATAGATTGTTACCAAGATTTAAACAGTAGCATAAGATGTGTCGGGTAAACATAGAACTAGCAGAAAAGGATGTGCTTTTTGCATGCCTGGCACAAATAGAAGGGCTGTCAAGCAGCTTTTGGGCTACTTGATTTTCACAAAAATCAAAGTGATAAGTCAAAAATATGGACTGGGCCATATTTCTGTTAAGACCTAAGGTGGAGTAAACAGACCATGGTTGAATGCAGGTTCATACTTAACATCTTAGCACTTGAAAAATGGTGTGTGTATATATACATATACATATACATATATATATATATATATATATATATGTAATATTTTTTGGAACCAGCTTCTTCCTCTCATTTTTTGCCTATTGTTTGTTTAACATACCTCTATTATGAACAATGTAAGAAGGGAATGGTTTGTAGAGAAGGAAAGGTAAACAAAATATGTTTAGATGTTCAGTGCACACAAGACCAGAGTTTGTTTTTTCCTGTAGCAGCAGCAAGACTAATAAAATTTGCTTCTTCTGCTTACAGACCTTGTTTCAACTGCTGCATAATTCTGCTCTCTAAATGCCATATTCTGTGCTCTGTTAACATCATGGCCTTCTGATGCTGTAATCATTCAAAATAAGAGATAAGCACTGAGATAAGCTATCTCAAAAGCAGGGAGAATGCATGTATTCTTCAGATCACACACAGTTTTTCTCAGGCTGGTCTTGGCATATGTATGTGTTTTTGAAGTACTTAATGCCAGACAGAATCTCGATAAATCTGATTTTTGTCAAGGTGCCAAGGAAGAATCAGTAAGGTGAGATGCTCAAATCAATACCACCCAGAAAGATTTAGTTTCCCATCTCATACCTACCTAGCAGGTAAATATCTACTGAGGCAGGTCAAATGCTCTCCTGCACATCTCTGCACTTGCACACAAGTCCCCTCCTGCTGAGGACAACCAACCCAGTTAATAGTCCTGGAGGATAAGAAGGAATTTCTCATTAGGCTACAAGTGCTAGAGCATTGTGTGAGATGGTGAGGTTTGGTGGTCTGATGCTTAAAAGTGAATTGGGCTCTGATCTACCCATTTATATTTTGTTATTACCATGGATCAGGTGTCACATAAAGTCTGGCTGAAGGGACCATTGCACCTCGTTCAGTGTCTTAACTCATGCTTGGATGTTGAATTTGATACAGTTACAGTTCTGCTAGGCTGGCAAACCAGCTAGAAAACTGGCTGGTGTTTGGGGTGATTGTGCACCAAAGCTGAGATAACTGTGGAAGATGATGGCTGCTGATGCCCACCTTCCCTATTCATGACTTGAAAGAAAAGCCTGAACAAGACCTTTGGAGGACAGTGTCTGATGCTATCCTTCTCTCCTTGCAGAGAGGAAATCCACTTGATACTTGCCATAACTGCAGCTACAAATCTGCTTCATAAATGTGTTGTCACGAGACAGGGCTTTTTAAAAAGTAGCAGTAATCAATTTGCTGTGTTTAAGTTTGACAGACTTTTGTGGTCAATGTGCTCTTATGGGAGCTGAAGTTTCCAGGATGTTACTGGAATGCTGCAGCTGTGCTTTTAACTCTTACAGGACTTGAATCTCTTTTCTTTCCTGTTCCTCACCCAACAGCTTTCACATGGGATGTCATAACCAAGGTGCTGGAGAGCCCTTTGGCTTAAAGGTGCAGCAGAGCTCTTAAGCTTGGTGCTAAAGTGCTGCATTGGGTCAAGATAATGCCTAATAATCCCTTGGGGAATATATTTTAGCTGCCCAAAGCTTCTCAGATAATAAACAGAAATTCAAGAAAGTGAAGATTTCCGTTCAACATCTGCCTTTTAACAAGTTTGGAAAGTTGCTATGCACAAATATGCTTATGTATCCTGCAAATATCACAGGTTGGGGGATCAAACCATAAGCATAAATACCATACAGTACCATAAATGAATTAGTCATTACTCATTCTGTCTTATCAGTTTATTTTTCTTTTTCCTGGAAGCTGTAGTCATCCAGTTGTCCAACAGACCTTGGATCTCACTGAGTTTTCAGCTCACTGAACCAAAAGTAGTGGCATTTCTTTGTATGAAATGTAATACTTTCTGCCCATTCTTGGTATCTGGGATGGAACCATGGAAGAGCAGGCTCCAGTTGAAACACCTTTCTCTAAGGGAATGTGCTCAGTCTTGTTTTTGATAAGTTTCAAGTTATTACAGATCTACTGAAACTGAATGATTTCTCACCAAACCGAGACATTCTTATCATTTAATTGCATCTTGAATTCTTCCTTAGAAACCTGAGGCAGAAATTGAAAAATTAAAGGAAAAGTCATAGAAAGGCTTGTAATTTAAAGCAAAGCCAAGCACTGTCTTGTACTAGTGCCTTGTAATGCTCCTTCCCCTTAAGCAACATCAGTGTTCTAGAATTATTTTTCCATTCTCAAGTTAGCAAAAACAAAACTTGTTAGAAGGGCTATTCATTTAGGGCTTGTCAACAGATCATATATTTTTAAAGTGAGCTTGAATTTAATTAAAGAGTGAATTCTGAAACTGATTAATTAAATTGAATGAAACTGCTCTGTGAATACAGTTAAAAACACTTCTGTGGCTGCCACTACTTAATCCCTTTGGAAAAGAAAGCATCTATGTGAGATTTTAATTTAGTTTAATGAATCCACTTTAAAGAAAAGTAAGAATTAACTTTCCTGGGTGTCCTAATTTGTGCATTTTTCTTTCCTTGTTGTTTACTGTCTTCACTTGAAGCATACTCCCCTGTTGTGGGACAGCTCTTATGCTGCTCAGATCCAGCCCCTTCCAACAGGGAGAAAGCCTGTCCTGCAGTTACATATAAACATTGCAAAATGTGAACATTGCTGGAATTTTTTCTTGCATGTGCAAAGTTTAACATTGAAAGCCATTCTATCTGCCTATTGTTGCGTTCAGCATGGGGAAGAGTGGCAAGTTCCCTGAGCAGCCTGGAAAAATGGAGGTTAAGCTCTCAACTTCAGCCTTCCCAAAATGAATTTCAATAATCTGTGAGGCATCATGGAGGAATGAAAGGGAGTTTCATAATAGCCTAACTTTAAATAAAAACATACTTTGGCAATGTTACATTAAATGAAAACTTACATGCTTGACCATCATATTGACATGTTCATCACACCCTCAACAGACTGAAAATATCCATGCAGACTCAGTGCCAAAAACTGGAGCAGACAACCAGATGTGGAGCAGACTGTGGCAGAGTCTGCTCACCCAGCAGGGATGGGGAGAAGCTTCTTTGTTGGGGCTACAATCCATCAGTTCCTCTCTGAACAACCCCAGCAACAGAGACAGCAGCATCTCTTCTCTTTGTGGGATGTTTTGGAGGAGAGGCTTGATGGAAAGCCCACTAGGGAGAGTGTTGTAGCAGAAGCACAAGGAGTTTTAGGATGGGGAGTGGTGCTACAGAATATCAATTCTCTACAATTATTCAATGTCATGCAAACATGGGAAGATGAGTTTGTGCTCACTGGGTGCAAGTATTCCAGCACATTCCTTGATCAGATGTCTGTACCTCAGGGAGCTGGGCTTCTACTGAGATTTTGCATAACACCAATTTAATATAGACTTCTATTAGAGCCATTTCTGACCTGTTTTAAGTAATGACTATTTGTGTCAATAAATGTCATTGATAAGATAATGCCAGGAAGCAACAGTTAATCCAGTCCTGAGCAGCTTGATTTCTGAGATATATATATATATATATATATATATATATATATATACAGCGCCTGCATGCAGATGCCAAGACACAGCTCTGGACAAGCACAGGAATAATAGACATGATTACTGAAAACACACTTCAAGCAAACACCTTTAAAATCCTCAGAGAAGGGCAGGGGTGTGGAGTTTAATTACAAAGGTCCCATTCTGTATAATGTTTTCTGAATGTAGTGGGAAATGTGAATGTTAGGAAATCAGTGCACCCATGCAGATCACCAGGTATCCATGACCCACAACAGATGTGCCATTAGTCATTGGCCACACTTGTTTGGCTCTGAGTAACGATGAAATGATACAAGAAATATGTCAGTCACCCAGTTACAGTAAAATAGAGCCTAATGTCAAAACAAAGGGATTGACAAGAATGTAGTGATACAGCCAGTTTAATTTTTGGGCAGCTAATGATGTGTAAGGATGTCATTTAGCTCTGCAAACAATGTACAGCCCAAACCGAAGCTCTGGAGAAGCTGCACTCTCAGCCAAGGAGCCAGACTCCTCCGCCTACCCCCTTCCTTAAAGCCCACAATTCTGTCGAGACAGTTTATACAAGAGTTGAACAGTGGAAGGTCACTGACTTTCTTTGTAAATCACCTGAGAGGAAATAGGATGGGTTTGGAAAGTAAAGGGAATGCAAACAAGCCAGGGAGAAAGAAACAAAAGAACTCAGAGTGATGACTCTGAGGGAAAGAGGAACATTCTGAGTAACAACAATTTTGTGATTGTCAAGAGATGTGTAAATAGTGTTCTGTAAATATTAGTAAACACTTAAATAAGGCTTCAGTCCTGAAGCACACAGTGCACATATGAACACACTGTGTTTAATGAATCAGAAATACCTATCTTAACACACACTTAAGGACTAGGAAGTTTGACCCAAACAATAAAAACTAAGCTGAAAAATTGCAAACTGAAATGTGAATTGAAGGCTCACTCCTGAGCCAGTGAAGAGTGGCATAGGGGACTGTGACACATGGGTTTAGGGAAATGAGTGAAATTCCAGTTTTGCTTCAGAAAGCTGCACCACCCTCCCAGCTCCCAGCTGAATGAGGAATGTGCTCTCCTTCATCTCACTGTCTCACCCTTCTCATTGCTTACACTGAAAACTCTTTCAAGAGTGTATCTTTCCATGCAGTTTATATTAACCTCTTCCTTAACTTCGTTCAGCTGCTGCTTGGAATCATTAAATTTGACTACTCTGAAAATTGCATGAGAACAGAAAATATCCCAATAGAAACAGGAGAGAGCTTTTTGGGCTAGAGCTGTTGTTGTGCTTTGACCTTTTTCCAAGCACAGAAGCGCTTTGCTTTGTCTCAGACCAAAAGACACCTTGCCCACATAAATGCACACTGCCAACATAAAATGGGATTTATTTGCCCCACAGGCAGCAAGCTGAATCAAGAGTCACCACAGTGACAGTGACATTAAAACATTCAATTGCAAACATAGCATTGTTCTGTAGTGGGTCTCCACACTGAGAGCCTGGATTGGAGCTGACCTGGAGCACAAGGAGCTGCCACACATCCTGTGTCTCCCTCCCCATCACGGGTGACACATCCCTGCTTATCTGGGACCAAAGAGCAAGCACTGGCTCCTTGGAGAAATTGGGTTTTATAGCTCAGCTGCTTCTGGAGCCACTTCATCACCCTCAGGAAATGCTGTCATGGGTAAATGAACCCCACCAGAAGCTGAAGTTTAAGCCTTGGTAATTCATGGGTGAATATGAGGTTGCCCTAGCCCTGCAGACAGTCTGGGACTGAGGTCCAGACACAGGGAGCAAAAATCACTCTTTCAGAAAACTGCAGGCTTTCTTCTTGCCATGAAATCACAGGCTCAGCCCAGCTATGCAGGAACCCGACATAATGGAGGTATTTTCTTGCACTGTATAACAAAGGGACAGCTGAGGGGGCAGATTTAATAGTGAAGTGATAACCTGCTGTACTGTGGTGCCTTTACTGCACTCTGCCAAATGGCTCTTATGGAAGAACATGTTAAGGAGAAAATGCTTCTCCCTCGTATTATTCTGCACATGGAGGCGAGGGTTTGATTTTAAAGTTAAAATCGGTAGGTCACCTCATGATTCTCAAAGGAAGTTGGATGACAGATAACACACTTCTCCTATCTGCACCCAAATTGTCTTATCTACATCCTTTGTGTTTTAAAAAATCTGACCCTGGGCTCTCCTGTGCTATTTAGACTTGCTTTGCAAAAGACAAAAATAGACACAAGAGATATTTCTGCCTTTCACAAAGCAATTCTAGTATTTCTTAGCTTGAATCCTGAGACACATACTCCCTTCTCTCCCTCCCTGCTCCATCTCTCTACAGAGGATCCACACCATTAACTCTGTGGTTTGAAATTGCACTTTTCTTCCTCCCAGATTATTCTTATCTATTAAAAAAAAAAATCCCTTTAACTGCTCTCCAGTCTTTCAGGCTCATCTCAGAGGGCATATTTGCATAAATATCACTGTGATGGTGCAGGAATCCTTTCAAAGGAATGGGATTGCAGAAGCCAGGTGCTTAGTTTCAAAATTTAAAAAAGGTTTTGCATTTCCATGCAAATATGACAACTATGTCGTTCACAAAGCATCATTTTCAATATAGCGCACAGTTTAGAAAATCTGCCTTTAGAATTCTTTTTCCACTCTTTGCATTACAGCATGCTGTATTAAATTGATTAAAAATGAAAATACAGAGGCATGTACCTTTTTCATATGTATGTTTGCATCATGGTCTGCTCTAATATTCTTTCAAGTGAGTATAATACCATCGTTCAAAAAATTGCAACTAAGATGTAAAATGTCAAGTATTGAACATAAAATGGTTATTAAACATTATAACAACTGTATCAGGAAAAATAATAAAGATAAAGTCAACAGAGACCTATAAATTTGTAAGAAATACACATTTCTACTTTGCAAAATGAAAAATGTACTCCCCACCTCTTCAGTTTTATATCCTGCTTTATCCTACTATATCCCATAGTTTCTCCATAAAATACAAGTGATAAAAGGTACTGTCTGCATTGCCCATAGTATATTATATCAACATCTATTTTCCAACAGGGAATATTCTAACACCTTCTTGGATCATCTTTTTTCTGTGCAGAGCATAATAAAGATTGTGAGATGAGCTGTTTTCATTGCAGATTAAAGTCAGGCTGGGAAGTAGAAGAGATCAGAATGCCCCTTCTTTTTTTGCTGCTAAGATCACCCTTGGGACACCCCCTTCAAAAAAACTCCAGAAAAAGGAAAAATTAGTTATTTATAGCACCTTTTAAAACAGAAATTCTTGTTATGATGTGACAATATTCAAACTTATGTCCATTTTAAAAATACAAAACTGAAATAAAACATCTGTTTTGACTTAATGCCACTGAATTTTGGCATTTAAAAATGTAAAGATTTTGACTTTTGACTTTACATCTTTTTTAGAAGAACAAGTTGCAACCTCTCTCCCACCACTTTGAAACCTTAAAACTGGAAAACATTTAAAGCACCATGTAAATATTCTCTTTTACTCCTGCTTCCCTCCCAACCTCACTTTCCTTCTGTTTTCTAACAATTTCTGGTTGTAGGGAAGATGTGCTAGTTAAACAGAATGGAAAAAAAGTCATTATACACTATAAAGCCCAAAGAACATACAGGTATTTGCACTTGTGTGTCTGTGAGAAAGATCTTCTCTAATCTTCATGTATTCTCTAGAGATACAGACTTTGTAATAAAATGCCTCAAGCCATGTATTTATCTCACTTGTGTGTCTTGGTCCAAATGTATCACTGGGATGATTCTCTTTATACTTAGAGCTGCACTGAGGAAGCATTTCTGCTGTCTGAGGGGAACCTGTGGTGTGGTACCTACATCTGTGAAATAGGAACCATCCACTTTAAATAGGAATAGCAATACTTTCCTTCCTTTTTACAGTGTTTTGAGATTCATGGAGGAAACAGAGCTGTAGAATAAGATTGCATGATGTTTGCTTTGCAATTACTGGTGTCCACAGTACAGAGGTTTTTAGCACACACAAAAAAGTGCAAAGAAAGAATGAGTGAAAAAATATGGGTTTTTTTCTAAGTAAGGCTGTTTCTGAAGAATTGCCATAGCTGTTCTTCATAAGTGCCTTGTTAACCTGTTGTCCTGCATCTGAAAATGAGATGACTCCATCTGAAACGGCGATGGTTTGGGATGACCCAAAATCCTCATGAACAAGCAGTGGTCACCTGGAAAGTAACTGAGACTTGAAATGTTTTACTTTATCTCTCCTGGCTTGAGCATTTCATTCACCTGAGTATTTTTTGCTTTCATTAAAAGAAAACACTGCTGGCTGCTGTGTGTGGGGGGGAACAAAAATGTCAGCAAGCCTTTGGATCTTTCTAACACCGCTGAATTACACAGGCAGACTTCATGGGGGATGGTAAGAGCCAGAGCTGCTCTTCACGCCCTGTTGACTTCTGAAATGGTCTGACAGGACTTCTAAAATAAGAGTCTGGTCAAAAAAGACCAGAGTACAGTATAAAAGGTAACTTTTCCGTGATTGTCTCATTTCATAAATGACTAAATACAGATTTATGAGTAACTGTTTGCAATTTTCGTTGTTCTCTGGTTGTCTTCTTACTCTCTCTAGGCTAAGACTCCTCTTGCCAATTTCTTATGTTGGTTTTAGAGCTTAAACGACATGCTTTGTGCTGGATCTGGAAAGACACCCCATCATTCCTAGAAAAGCCTGTTTTCTATAACTGGGAGGATTAATAGGTCCATGAGGCTCACTGTGCCATCTGCAGTACTTGAAGGAAGTTCCTGCCATGCGTCTTTTGGCCAAGGAAACTGACAGTGCTTTCTTCCAGGAGATCACTCTTGCTAGAAGCAGAACAGTAAATGTAAATGTGCTGCACTAAATATTTCCTACAGCACAAAGAGCTTGAAGGGTGAGTTTCCTACTTAGCTTCCTGGTCAATACCATGGGAGTGTTCATAATATGCATATAACTAATTTCAGAACAGCAGAATGCTATGTGCCGCCCTTTGGAGGAACATTTTAGCAGTAATACTCCTGGGGTCTTTGCTGGTCTTGAACTATTTGTGGGCATATTCATTGTGTATTTTGCTTTGAATGCAAAATTATTCCTCTGCATTGCATAGTCTGTTAGTACCGAACTTTTCTTGACTAATCTGGCAGGACCAGAGAGGGATGAGCAGAGATAGTAGAGACTGTAGCTTTCCTTCCTCAAGTGGGATTTTTCTTTTTCTTTTGTTACAGCTGAAATAATCCAGACTTCTGTTCCAGCCTGTGCTAACAACCAACAGGCACAGACGGACAATCCTGTACCTAGAGACTGGTAGACTGCAGAAAGGAATTAGTCACATTTTGTTTCTTTTTCATGGATCCACAAGGCTTGTAGAGAGGAAAATATGTGGCATGGCTTGCTGTGATAGCCTAAGCTCCTTCCCAGTAGGTTCTATTTGTTGGCTGTACTATTATGTGGACTTCATGGTTAGTTTTGGCTGGAGTGTTTGGAAGTTAATTGGTTTTTATTCAAAGCAATTTTATTGTGCCATGACAACCATTCATTAGCTGTCTAAGATGGATTGGTATATTCATGGATACTCTGTTTCAGGGAAGTTTGTGTTTTGCAGCTCAATTCAATGAGTCAAGCTTCAATCCACTACTGCATGAGTTTTCATAACAGTATGGACTGCAAAAGCCCTACAAGGAAAACATCCAACTAAACTAATGGCAGCTGAATACAGGATACTGTGGAAACAGCCAGTTTCTCTGCAAATTAGTGGCAGGCAGTAGCGATTTTCACTGGCTGTAACATTCCTTTCAAAGTAAAAAGGCTACCTGTCAAAAGTGTCAATCTGTGTTGCCATTTAATATTCTGAAATGTAATTATTTTCCCAAAAAATGCAGTTCAGTTCTAACCATCTTTCAACCCCTGTCCAGAGGAGTCAGTGGCATTCCAGAGAGAGAGACTAAGATCAGGATTTTGCCCGCTACCTTAAAAGATCTGCCTACAGTGATCTACCTTAAAATGTCACTTGCTGCTGGTGTCAGTAAAGGCTGCCACTGAACTAGCTCTGTATTTAACATGACTTTCTACAGCAGACAAGGAAAATTTATTCCAGAAGGAGTAACTGAAACATGCTCCTGGGGTTTTTATGGTTGCATGGTGTAACCCAGCCCTCGGCAAATCTGTTGCCCCACCAGTATTTTTCCAGTTGGCAATTCTTATATAGATTTGTTCCAGCTCCAAAAAGAGGTGAACTAAGACTGGAAAAAGTATATTGCATGTATATCTCTAAACCTAAAAAGGTAATATTCTGCTGGATGAATAGCCTGATGTAGAAAAATATACAATGTTTTTCTGTAATGTTCTAGGTGATGGTGAATGCAGTAGAACTGTTCTGTAAAAATTAATTTTTTAAAGGCCTATTATAATTGACAGAAATTGGGAAAAAAAGCTTCTTTCTAATTTTAGATTGCAAAATATGGAATTACATATTTAATACCTCCAAAATTGTGCTGCAGACAGATACATTTGTGGAAATGCAGACAGGTACATGTTATTGGGCCATGGCATATCTCTTCAATGAACCAACAATTATGCATGCCAATCTTCACAGCATTTCAACGTCTGCTTTTCAAGAGCCAGAAACAAGTATTGAAGATGTGGAGAGCTTGTACTTTCTATTCATAAAGCTTTCTGAGGCTGAGTGCTTGGAAATCTTGTAAAGCCAAGGCTTTATGTATCTCTGAAGAGTTTGAAAATACCAGCTCCCAAGGTGTGCAAGCAGCTGTGTTTTTCTTAGATTCCCTCATTATGAATCAAACTTCATGTGTGTATTAATTAAAATTTGTCAACTGACTAAACATTCATGCTATTTTTTTGAAAAATAAAAATAAAACCTCATGGTGTAAATCTAGATACTTTTAAATACTTTTTAAGGCTTGTAGCAAGCAGCTGTTGCAATGAAAATACTAAAAATTGAACTGTAATTAAAATAATGTCAAGGTAATCAACATTGTTAAACTGTTGAATACCTTTCAATATACCAACTTTTGAGCCATGGAGTACCAATCTAGAAAACATGCATAAGTTTCCTTTCTGTGTGTCCATGCCAAAATAGAACTGCTTCTAGTGGCAAAATTAGGCAGTCCTAAAGAGGCTCATAGGAGTCTATAAGATAAATGTCTTAAATTTGAGATGTTTTGTTTCATTTCAGTGACAGCTGAGTAGATAAATAGTAAGAACTTAGTTAATTTGCTTGCCTGGTAAGCAAGAACTTAGATATTTCACAGCTCTTTACTTATATATTACTTATATATTTACTTATGTATTACTTATATATTTACATTTATTTATATATTACTTATATTACTGTAAGTTTTGGGGGAGGTGGATGGTCTTAGAAGCATGAAGATTTGCATCCAGTGGTGAGGCCCTGGGACAGAAACAGCAGTAGCCACAACTGTGCTAGAAATGTGTTTAGAAATATTCAGGTGTTTATTAAAATTTCCTAAATTCCTGATAGTGGGGTATATTTGTTGTATTAACAGGATATGGATCCTGAATATGTGATCATGGATTAACCCTGGGCCATTAGTAACTCCACCAACCATATTAATACTGATTTGGTCTAAAGTGTGTGAGCTGACTAGTTGTTTCATGTGATGTGATGCACTCGTTCTTGATCCTCAAATGGAATGGTATGGTTTGCACTTGATTGAAAAAGCAAGATTTTTAATCCTTTACACTGTGTTTTACTTGCCATATAAAGTTTAAATTAATTATATCCAGTAATTCTTAAATTTATTATCAAAACTTGATCATTCCCACATAGAAGAAAAAAGTAGAAGATACCAAAACAAACTTTCTCCATGTACAGCTCCATTTTTTATTTTGCGCAAGTGAAAAGTACTCAGCAATGAACAGAGAAGTAGATGACCAAAAGGAAGAACAAAACAACCATGGTAGGTTTTCTCAGGAATTATAACAAAAAAATCTCACAGATTACTACTAAGATTTCACAAGTGAACATTGACTTAAAATATCTGTGCACTTTTTCTTTCAGCCCCCTTTGAACTCATTATTGGTGCTTTCATGAATACATAGCATACCAGAGAACAAAATCTCTTTTGAAAACAATTCGTGGAGTTTCATGAATGTCAGTGATTAAGATCTTTGCTGCTCCTGTGTTAATCTAAAAAATTTTACATCAGCAATACTTGAATAGAAGCAAAACAGGAAATTAATAAAACCCCATGAAAATCTTTTCAGGGTATGTTACTTAAGCTGTGAATCAGATGAGGAACTTGTCTAAACAGATTAATTTCAACAGTACATAGCTTGTACAAAGTCATAATGATGTACACATACCTTACCCCAGCCAAAGTACTTTTGTTCTTTGAAAAGCTCTATTAGAGGTAAAAATCTGTAGAGACAAGTTGACGAGGAGCCCCTGAGCCCTCAAGATACTGCAAACACCACTGAGTGCTGTTACCAAACTTTGGGTGCCACACGTGGCCACGCTGGCTGGAGAAAGGGGTAGCCTCTCAAAACATCCCATCTGAAAGGAGACAGTGTTTTCTTGCTGCCTTTTTTTTTTTTTTTTTAATGGAGATTTGGATGATTCAAACTCCAGACATTTGAAGAAAATAAAAATGTTTGAATGCCTTATGAATGAGTCACAATGCAATTTTAGATCTGTCTTTTGGCTTGACAAAGTATCTATTGTAGAGAAAGGATTTCCTGATCTCAAAAATGCTACTGAATCATTGGCTTACAACAGCAAACTTTTTTTCGCAAAATCTCTGCCATTAAAAAATATCTTTTTAAGCTTTTCATTTGAGACACAGCTTGAGTTTGTTGTTTTTTGTTTGTTTTTTTTTTGTCAAGCACTCTCAGTTGTATTTACAGTGCATTTTCACTGTTGTAAATTCCTGTTGTCAGAGTGCTTGGAAAGGAGAAAGAAGCAGCAGCTTTTCAGAGGGGGCAGGCAGAAAGGTTTGGAATTTAGTACCTGGGACCATTACTCAAACTTTGTTAAGTTTCTGACTTAAAACAGCCTGGTTTTTTTTTTCCATTAATCTTATTTTTATCATGATCTTGCCTAGCTTTAAAAAAACCTGAAAGAAATGTAGAATGCCTACCTATTAACAAATGAAATAAGAATGTAGTAAAAGAAAACAAAAGTAATAAAAGAAAATAATAATGAACAAATAAACAGAAAAAAAATACATAAAATCATGTTTGTACATTTTAAAATAAATGGAAAAACATGAGAAATCTTGATTTCCCTTCTAAAGTTGCCCAGAGGCTGCACAGTGTGCAATGCATCAATTTTGCACTCTATTTTTACACTTAAAACATATATGTATGTAATGCATACATGCATTTTAATTTGAATATTCAGAAGTTCAGTATGTTCAAAACATTAGCACTGGACAGTTTTAAAAATGTCATCCTTTTTGTCTCTTTTTCATTCTCAGGCTAGGGTATGGGGAAAACAATAAAGTGACTCTACCACTCTGGAAAACGCTGTCAATATTTTTGCTTAATAACAGGCTGGCAAACCTCTCTTAAGATAGGTTTTCTGGTTTTAATTGATACATTTATGCTACTTAATTGCATTTTTTGTATATTGTCTTTATACATTTAACATGAAATAATGACTTGACTTACTGGTGACATAGGAAATCAGTCTTGTGGAGTCAAGACCTGGACTTCAAGGAAATCTGAATTGCAAGTGCATTCACAGTTGTCAACAGAAATTTGCTACCTCATTTCAAGAGCTGAGATGGCTGAACATTGCTTCTTGAGTAAGAAAATACTGAGCAGTACGTGAACCTTAACAGGTCATTACAGAGCTCTGCTTGCTACTTATGTACATGCTGTATCTAAGTTTTTCCTAGTTTGGACTAATTTCCAGATTTTAGACTATGGGAGAAATAGTTTTGAGTGATCCATGGATCATTGCATATTTTTGGTTCAGTGACTACCTTCATATATTACCTTTTCAAATATGTACGAGACAGCAATCAAGTCAAGATTTGTTTATTTTTAGCTCACACTTTCAGTTGTAAAAGTCACTCACACTTTTATTTGTGCCACAAGCACAGAAATTTTAATATTGCAAATGTTGTCATTTCGTGCAAAATTAATTGGTGAGGCAAGAAGGAAGGATAGGAATGTTTGTTCCTGACATAGATTCAGTATATATTACAATCATCCATGAAAAGATTTCAAGTATGATGTTACCTTTCTTTCCTACATCAAAGAAAGAATATTCAAGGCAAAGCCATGATATGTAAAGTTTTCTTGAAATGAATGGAAACATGATATAAAAACATTTCATATTTTCCTCCCCAAATAACTATAATTGTGGTTTTCTTAAGGGTATAAAGGACCCATAGAAATTCTTCAGAAAAGGAAAAGCAAAGTGGCTTTTATCCAGGCTTAGTAATAGTCTAAACTTACAACAACTTTTGCCTAATTTTGTCCCAATAGTACTGGTAAGCATGGACTGGCTCATGGGCACTGCTGGACAGGCTGTTGGCACGGAGCACATCCCGGCCTCAGGAAGGTTTGCTTGAGAACCTGATGTCAGCCTGGATCTTCTTTGGCTTCAAAGCCATGATCTCACTCATATATCAAGGTGAGGGCAAATAAACAGATGTCAGCAAAAAATAATTCCAGCCCCAAGAAGAACAGGTATGTGGAATGCCAGGCATATGTTGTGGACCCTATGCAGCCTCTCTGAACCATAAGAACAGTTTGTTCACCACCCTGCCTCCTCCCTTAGCAAGGAATTGAAGTCACCATGCAAAAGGATATTGACAGAACTAGAAGAACCTTCAGGTTGACATGGTTTCTACTCCCAAGTGACAAGTAACAGGACAAGAGGAAGCACACTCAAGTTGCACTAGGGCAAGTTTAGATTGGATATTAGGAAAAAAGTGCTTCACCAAAAGGATAGTGAGGCATTGTAAAAGACTACCCAAGGGATGAGTAACCGTCACTGGAGTTATTTGTAGATATGGCACCAAGGGAAATGGTTTAGTGGTGGACTTGGCAGTCCTGGGTTAAGGGTTGGACTCGGTGGTCTTAAAGATCTTTCTTGACCTTAAAAATTCTATGATTCTGTATCCACCCTCAGCAGATGCTGGCAGCTGTGCCCCAGTGTGCAGGTTTTCCATGCAATCTATCACATCGTGCAATCCTGTCACTTCTAACTGACCTGAGAAAAATCTGTTTAAAGTCCTCAAATTTTTCTGTGATTCTCATACTCTAGTATTTTATCACATAATTATCAGTAGGGAAGCTTGATCACAGACAATTTGTTTTAGCCATGTGTGGATGGATGGATTCTGGGGAAACAAGGCAGGCATCTAATGAAGATTTGAGAGAAGTTTCCAGCTCTTGAGTGTGCAGCTATGAGGCTCTCCAGTGGAGACACTTGGGTCAAATATGATGCAGTTGTAGGTTTTCTGCATTTCTGAGGTGAAATACCAAGTTTGAAAGATACCCTGTTTGAACAGCTTAATGAACAGACAAAAGGGAGCCTGTGGGTTTGTGGCCGCTGCCCCACAGGGCACCACAGAGGCCTCACAGCTCACGTACCTCTCTCTTTGCGGAGCAGCCCTGCACACACCCTGAGCCTGCCCCAGCAGCATTTGGGTTAATGCCTGTTGTTCAGGTGTAGCATTAACCAACAACCTGCACAGTGTTTTATGCCTGTGGAAATCAGAACAACAGAATTTACTGCAGGGCAAATGCAAGGGACAGCTTGTGTTTCCTGGCAGTATTTATGTTGGCAATGCTTTTGGAAGCCAGTGTGTTTCAGCCAGTGTTTACCCTTCTGCACATAAAAGAAGTAGAGACTAAATTTGTTTTCAATGAAGGGGGAATATGATATTTCAAGTGCTGGTTTTTTTTAAAAATCATTTTCCTTGTTTATTTTTTCTTTCCCATTTGTTTTATCCATATCCATTTACTGCATTTTCCCCAAACTTTTCTTTCCCATATTCTTTATCACTGCATATTTTTTCCACTAAAGCTTCATTTACTTTTGAGCATATATTTGAAGCTCTTCTTACCTTGGTCATAGTATTTTGCTGTTGCCAATCCTTCTAATTTTTTCACCAAATAAATTATATCTTTTATTCACATAATGACTATCTGCCTCTAGTTTATTTTTTATTTAATTGTACATAATTAGATAACTATGGAATTGAATAGAGGGATATTGGAAATAAAAGTGAAGTGTTAGAATGTGAAATTAATGGGGTTTTATGCACCTTTATTTTTCTTACTATTTCTTATTTACAGCTATTTGTTATTCTAACCACAAAACTGTGGTTATCTTTTCTTTTTTCAGTTGATTGATAAATCCTGAAGGAGTAAAAAGATAATGGAGCTGTTGTTAGTTGGTATTTCAAATTCATAAACGCAGCAAAAACAATTCCTTCATTTTTAGCTTTTTTATCCTTGTATTGATGAATAGAAGACACCTGAAATCTACAGACCTTTGAAAGTACTTGAAATACTTGATTTTATGATGCCATGTTGGCAAATCTGAAGCTGACATTCATGTTTTTCATTGGGGTCCAAGTTTCTTCCTTTCTAAACAGCAATATTATCCTGATATGTTCAGACTAGCTCCTGAGATAGATCAATAAGAACCTTCCACATTTTAAAAGTATAGTTTCCCTCCTGTATCAAGCTCACATCTCTGATCTGACCAGCATATATTAGAGTATTTCAGTGATGATAAAATAGAAATGCTCCTAATGAATATGCTGCAATGAATGCTCATAATTCCCTAGTAATTATTAAAAGATAATAGGCTTCTGGGCCTTCCATTTTTTCTGTGGTATGGGCTCTACTCTATGTCCCTTGGGGTTTCGTTAATCAAGACATTCAGTGCTGCATATTATAGAAGCCACTCAAAGACTTCTTTTTTTTCCCCCACAGGAGAGAAAATATACTTTCAGTGTGTTGTCATTTGAAGAAACAATTTTAAATTATTTATAACTAAGTTCTTCAGACTTACTAATAAATTTTATATAAGATGCTATGGAAAACAAACATACAGGAGACTGTTGAACCATGGTATCACTGTTTTTTTCTGTAAAATGGCTAAAAACCCAAAACAGCATTAGGAAGGTATAAAATTCTGAATTTTGCAGGTGTCCTGTTCACCACTAAGCTGTGGCACAGGAGTAAGTTTTCAAGGGTGCCAAGCGGGCTTTCACCTTCCAGCCAGGGCTGTTGGGTACAGCACTGTATCCTCATGACCCATTCATGCTGTTCCTGGATCCAGCTTTTTTCTCACACATCAGTTGGGTTAGTCCCAAGTGATGCTCATTGGTTTGGTAGTATTTCTTCAGAAATATTTTCTTTCTCTTTACTGTTATTCACCAGTGTTATGACAGAAAAAGACCTGCTGTTGTCTGAACATCCCCTGTTCTTTGTGTGTCAGAAAGTTTATTAGCACTGGTGGGTCAGGGGAATGGCTGTTTTAGTATTGGCACAATCACTGCAGTTTATTTTGGAAATAAATTGCTGGGAAGAAAGCTGTAAGGAAAATGTTTGCTTATGCTGCACGTAGCTCCTAAAGAACCTGACCTTGTAGTTCCTGCAAAACCTGACCTTTCCCTATGTTTTATATCACCCTTATAAAGTCAGCTTGCATTATCTGGTGGCAAATTCCAAACTCAAGAAATCATACATAACAGGCAAATAAATTTGGGGGTTTGCTGTAGACTGTGTCAGGGGTCTGCACAATATTTCCCATGAAACAGACACTTTATAGAAGACTGAAGTGCACACTCTTTTAAAAGAACTCCATCAAACTACCTCTGACCATGGCATGAAAACTGCCTGGGCAGCCCTGGGGCGTGAACTGACCACCCTAATAGGGAAACAAAACATTGGAGAGAGAGAGAGGGGAAGAGCAAATGAAGCCACATGGAAGTTTTTTAAGCAAATTATTGAGCAATGTGTTGTGAGATAAAGTACTGATTAATGCCTCAGAATGAAATACTTCTAAGTATTGCATCTTTTTCTTGACCTTGAGGGAGCACAGAATGCTCTTAAGCCTGATTTCCAAGCCTTTATTAATCAAGGGAAAAGAAACTGTGTTCCTTGGACTGTATCCTTTGCTGTGATGTACTTAGGCTAAATTATGCATCAAGTTTACAATGAGTATTTTGACAGTCCAAACAGATACATTAGTCATTCTGCATTAACTCAGTTTCTAGGGGAGTGGGAAAGTGCACTATCTGTTCCTATGGTATTAGAAAATAGCCTACACAGAGTTCACATGATAGAAGAAGAATCATGAACTTCTTTTTCCAAGGCACTCTTTCAAAACACTGAATGGATTTGATGTGGAAAAATCACTGCAAGGTTTGCAAAGATATGGTCCAGGAGGGTCACCTGAAACTTCACATTATTAAGTCCACAATGTGATGACCATTACTCCCCTGAATGTTTGTCTCCAGATCATATGGTGGACTTTACTTTAACCAAACCCCTTTACTAAACTTGAGAAAAGGGATTTGTGAACTAATTCCCATAGTTACCTGTAAGGATCACATGTCATAGCACAGATCATGGGGTTCTGTGCTGCCCTGATGTGCTGGCTCTGTCCCCAGCTGTTGTAGAGGATCTATGACCTTCTCTTCTCCATTTTACTGAATGCAAAATGGAGAGATATTATGACTATATGAGTAGCCTGGTGAATCTATCACCACAGTCAAGGGACTGAGGTAGGATTTGACTATATCCAGTAAGGATGGATTTTGCCCTGGTCTTGTTCATATTTGCGCTTGTAACATTTCACAGGAAAGACACTGGCATAGTTTTAAATAAACCAAAGTGACTCCAAATAGCTGCAAAGTTGCCTATTAATTAAAGATACTTATGCTTATGATCCCCAGGCAGCCAACGTGGCTGCAATGCTGCTAACCTCAGATTTGCTGCAGAATTGTAATGTAGATCACATCATCTGGAGCACTACATCAGGTGTATCCTCACTGAAGTGATAAAATATTCTACTATAGAATATGACCTTATGAATGCATAATCCAAATGTGCTGTCTCTGCATGGTGGTGTGCTGCTGAGGAAGACACTGACATGCTGCTTTACTCCAGAGATCTGTGCAAAGCCACAGCTATCTGAAACAGACTTGAGTTGTAAGATTGAGCTAATACCAAAACAGCTCATTATTTACAAAAAATCAAACCTGGGTTGTTTTTTTTTTCTCTGCCTGAAATGAAACCTAGAAACTTGTTGCATGATACAGCTCACAGTACTCTAGTTAAACTGTCACTGTGAAGCGTATTTTCCAGATCTGAGAACATACAGAGAACTGTAAAACATATGAGAGGATGACTTTATATAATTGTGGTCTGTTTCCTCACAGAATATGGCTGTTCATTTTTATCAGCCATGTTGCTAAAGACCTCATTTACTTTGGTCCAATTTGAAAAAGAAAAGCCCCTAACTCAAGAACTTGTTTTGATGACACTTTACAAAACCCAGGTAAGAAAGACTGAGATTTAAATCATCCATGATCTTAGACAGATTGGGTTGCATGAGTCTATTTTTTATTTGACTTCTTTGGGGACCATGTTGCAGTTTGGAACTTTGAACATGGGCAGGATTTTCCACTGTAACGGATTGACCAGTGTACAGAACCAGCTTTAGTTATGTATTTTCTATGCACCAATCAAAGCTAAATATTTTTAAATCCTATTGATATTAGTGATCTCTGTGAAATATTTTTCCATTTTGTAATAATTAGCACCAAATCTAAGCCTGCCTTCCTTAGTCATTACACGTATACTGTGCTCCCACAGTAATTTCCCAGAGGCTGCAGTCCAGCCTTCATCTGATACCTGAGGATGTAATTCTTTGTGTGACATCCACAGAGGCTGGACCCCAACAGGCAGTTGTCTTAAGCGGTCATACAGTTACTTAGCAGATGAGCCAACACAAAAACAAATTAATTAATGCTTTTTTTCCTCAATTCTAATACAGCATTCTGTGCATGTCTAATAACAATAGGCCATAAACAAGAACAGTGTTACCTTTTCAGCTATGAAGAAAAATGTGTATCTACGTGGATAATCAGGACATCTATCAGGAATAATACAGGATTTTCCAAGTTCTCTTATGGTGATTGATCTATATTTCTCTTATAAGCTAAAGGCTGAACCCAGCTATACTATGAATGGGAGAGACAAGACTCATCCCAGTTTCTTCACTGTCCCTATCAGTGAAGGCACATTGACCCAAGATGTGAAAATGGGAGACAGAGGAAAAAGATAAGCAGAGTTCACTTTAGTGTCCCTTCACTGTCTTAAGGAAATCTACACAAGGTAAAGTGAAATCTAGGCCCAACTCCTGGAGAGGGCTTTGCTAAATAATTTTTTTTATCTTTCAATCACTAATTTTTCTACAAAATAAATTCAACAGCACTATCATCCAGCTGAACTTTCAGAAGAGCCAAAGAATTCATATTCCTTCAAGCTTTTTTCTGATAAGTGCTGCAGAAATATAAAGTGATAATATTTAGAACTGATCAAAATTATTAATAATTCTGTAGCTGAATTCGGTGTTTTATTTTGTTTTAATTGGGCCCCAAACTGCCATCAGAAAAATGAAACTTTCTAGCATATTTTATTTAGGTTTATCTGAATGTTTCCCCTTCAATAAGACTGAAATACTTGGGTTTGACTCAGACATAAAGAAGGCCGAAATTAATATTTTGAAAACATTTCTCACACAGGAAAAAAAAAGTGAAAAAATTAATACATCCCTGTGAAATGTTTCCTGTAATCCTCTCATCCATGTGGATAACAGATAATTTAACAATTTTGACTGTACCTCACTGTCACAACAGAAATAAAAATGTAAACATCAGAAGAGTCACCCCCAAACTAAGTCATTTTTTATAAAAAAAAAGCCTACTATATAAGGGACTTGATGTCTTTGACCTACCAATTTCTCTGGTGAACTAAACAAATTTCAGCCATCTGTTTTCAGTTATCTGGCACAAGTACGTATTTCTCGTAGCTTAATCTTTGATTAAGCTGAGAAGGGAAATGAATAATTTAATTGAATTGCATTTCTAGATAGAAGATTTATTCCCAGGATTAGAAGCTGTCTCCTCTCCCAGGTCACAAGAGCTTATGAACCCTGTGTCCTTAAGTCTACTCCTCTGTGGATGTTTGCCTGCATCATGAAGGATGTACATAATCTGATACCACTGATGGAATTACACCAGAAGAAGGATCAGGGCTGGAAAAGCTTAGAGAGCAAAATGTACTCAGAGCTGCATGGGATACTCATAGATAACTTGCTTCCTTTTAGTTCAGCCTGGTTCTAAGCAGACATGGTTTGTTCTCTTTTTTAATCTCTTTTTTAATCTCGCTACATTTTTTGCTAAATTAAAGGAAAAAAATATTATTTTTTTCTTTTTTTTTTTTTTTTTCTTTTAACCTTTCTAAAGCTGTTAGAAGAGTGCAGAGTTGTCTCAGATAACCAAACACACATGAGAAATTTTGGACAAGCCAAGATCCACCTACTAGAGGAAATTATTTGAGATTTCTCTAGAGATAACACTGAAAAGTCAAAATGTGGTTGGATTTACTCACTATTGCTGCAAGGTAATTGAAAGTGGTCTCTAGGTCTTGAGGCCTTACACCTTTTTGTTTTTTTCATAGCACACGGTGGAAGAATTTTTCTGGAAACACTCCAGATCACTCAAAGTCATGTAATTTCCTCAGTTTCTAGGGCAAGAACAACAGAAAGTTGTTTTAATCTTTCCACGTAACATAGTTATGCAACTTTAGATTTTATGAACCTGCATTCCTTCTAATTAAAAGTATCATTTAATTAAACATAGGAGAAGACTGATAACATTAATCAAGGGAACATGAAAATAACTCATTTGTGTCAGCAATATTGAAATTCCTTCTGCAATAACTCAGATGAACAGATGAAGAATGCCACCTACAGTTAAGGACAGGAATATTGGCCTCTGCCAGGGTACCTGTTTCAGGTTTCTACACTGTGATCAAAACACAAAAGAACATTTAATAAATCACAGCAATACTAAGCAAGGTAATGAATTGCTGAAGCTGGATGATACTGCTATAAACAAAACTAAAAACTTTAGAAAGTGATTGTCAGGCGATTGATCAAGTGAGTGATCAATCAAGTGATTGAAAGGCATGGGCATTCAATTAATTTCTTTCTTCAAGAGCACATGCAACTTCTTCCATGAGCCTGTACGATCTTTTTTAAAACACAGTAGTCAGTGTGCTGGTATCCAGACTGTCTAAATGGAAATTCACAGCAAGGATGGTGAGAAGTTGAAATAGTGAGAGGTGCTTTACAGTCTTTTCCACCATTATGCTAAAATTCTGGGAGAGTTCAGAGGATTGTGTTTTAAACTGAATGCTCTATGCTAGAAATGCAGGTTTATCTTTTTTCTAGCCAAATAGTTATTGGACTACGCAAAATGTCTCCATAGAAAACATTCACTACTTTGAGATACTCTGCAGAACTGACAATAAAAAAAGCTGAAGGCACGGTTTTGAGTGTTGATCAGGTTGTTGCAACAGGCAATGCTTGAGCTAAAAGAAATCTCTATCTAAAATAAAGTATTTTATTCTTCTGTCTCATCTGTTACGAAGAACTCCCAGCAGGACAGCAGCATCACTGGTTATTTCAACCTAATTTCCCCAGTACAGTGAATGTGATTCAATTGTTCAGATACTGACTTCTTGCCCTTCTGATACTGTCCAGCTCTGAGCCCTCTGTGACTCTGCTTTGCCTTTGCTTTCCAGGCAGAATGATGCATATTCTGTTTCAAAAAGGTGGGTCACACAAAGAGTATCCAAGACTTTGCTCTGGGCAAATGAACACAGTGTCTGAGGTTTTGGTCTGTGGGATGTTTTCCAACTTTTGACAGCAGAACACTTCTGAGCAGAGATTGCACAAA
This sequence comes from Poecile atricapillus, assembly GCF_030490865.1. Lineage (NCBI taxonomy): Eukaryota > Metazoa > Chordata > Aves > Passeriformes > Paridae > Poecile > Poecile atricapillus. The sequence continues at coordinate 92,904,786 of NC_081251.1, forward strand.
CAACAATCCCTTAAATTCTAAACCTGGCCAAGTTACGAATTCTTTGGGCATTATTAAGGTGATTAAACTTTTGTTATACAGGTTGGTGCTGTTTTTAGAAATAGCTGAGAATAATGAAACTGCAGTTTTACTCTCTGTTTTGGCTATAACTTTGACTTTACTTTAATGGTTGGTTTTCTATAACCCTTCTGCAAATTGTGTAGAGAACTCCACCCTCCCCATAACCTCAGTCTGAGGCTCAAAATGCTGCCCTGCCATGATGGGCCCCTGTCTACCACAGACCATTCCTGACTATGGTTGAATGACAGGCTGAAGTCCACTGTCCTAATCATGACTCAGACATCAACTCCTGGCATTGACTGCAGTGATCTTCTTTCCTTCCCTCCCTCTAAAACAGAGAGATAAAGCCTGCTTTGAGAACACCATGAGATTTCAAGCTTATAAAAGGTTAAGTATAAGAACAAGGAAGTGAAGTGTAATGATTTAATAGACTTCCCCATAGCATATAAAAGTCTTTGGAAGTAAATCTGTCCCAGGTAATAAAAACAAGATATAATGCAAAAAGAATAAAAAATGTAGTAGTGATCTTTTGGGTCATTGATTATCTTTTTGTGAGCAGGCCTTCACCAACTGGGTGTTGAACAGCACATTACCAATGGTTCCATTGCCATGAATCAGGTAACTGGCACAGAGATCTGCCTTCCTGTTTTGCTTTGAAAGATTGGCTTTTTGTAATCTGGGTGTTCCTAAACCAAATTCTTTCTTCTGTATGTCTTTACACTATAGCTCAGCAGAGACTGCAAGGCTATTGCAAGATATGCAGCTCTCTCAGTGTTATCAAGGGTGTTGTGAATGTTGTGACCTTTTTGGTTTTAGCTTAAGGCTCCATTTTCTGGAATTCTGGCAGTAAATCTCTTTAAAGATGAAAATAAGACCAACAGTTTCAAGATCAAGGGAAAATAGAGCCCAGGATGCTTATATTTTGACAAAATGCTACTGAGCAGAGCCTGGACAAACCACAAGTTTGTAATCTGATTTGACTATTGATTCCACAGAGAAACTGAGAGAAGTCTTTCACTTGAGTTTGCTTCCTTCAGAGTACAAGGGAAGAGGATGGGTTGAACTATTAGGTTGCCAGTATACAACAGCAAGCAAACAAGGAAACAAGTTTATGCTGGAAATTGTGGATGCCTCTTGCTGGCTGGTATCAGCTACCAGACGTGTACTTGCTGCCCGCCAGGCTGGAGTTGGATGGACAGTTCTGTCTGTCAGCTCTGTCTGTCCTTCCATTACTTCTTTTCCTTCACAAAGCAGCATACCAGTTTCATACAAGGTCAAGCCCTTTGTCTTTAGAATTTTCTTTAGGTCATTACAAGCTGTGTCAGAGGCTTGAACTCTTTATTGCTTTATGAAATTTAAATTATTGCCAGTCAAGGTATTCCTCTAAATTTGTGTGGCTTCTGTTTCCTTTAGTGCAAGAATCAGGAAGAGAAAAGATAACAGCAGCTGAGGTCTCGGTGGTTCCTTTGCAGAACTGCAGCTGCGGTTTTGGCTGTGACTGTGCCCTCTCTGAGGCAAGGTCATTTCCTTCCTCAAAAGGCCAAGCGCAACAACGCCTGCACACAGCAGATGGGCTTTGGGAAGGAGCTGTGTGCTGTGGTGGGCAGTGCTCTGGGACAGGGCTATGGAGGCTGTACTCAGGAGCAGAGTGCAGAGGTACAGAGTGTTTCCTACCACACTGGCAGCACAGCCAAAGCTGCATTATCTTGATAAGAACTGAGTCATTTTTCAATGGGCAGTTATGCTGCTAAGATATCAGGATTTCTCCTTTTCCTACTTCTTTTAGCAGGTTTTCTATAGCTCAAAATTTATGTTTTGATTTGAGCAAGGCAAAAATTCTGGGGGAAGGTAACAACATGTCAGGGACATTTTGTCTCATTGCAAGCCACCAGCAAAACTCCCACATTCTGAAAGTCAGTCTGAGAGGAGGCACTAAAGGCTCCTCCATCGTTCTCAAGAATGGGAGTGTGACAAAGGCTGCTAAAACTGGGGAAAACCAACACAAACTTTTGGCAAAAATGGAGACTATCATCACAAATGTGTGTTTCTGATTGAGGTTTTCAGAGATGGTAAAAAAAAGAGTATCAATTTATCTGTATTAACATAGGAAATGCAGGTTGACATTTCCTATACTGATTTTTACCCTATGTCAGTTTTCATTTTGTCAAGGTTGTGGTCTAACACATATTAGAAAGTACCTTCAAAGGATACTTCTGAAAGTGTAAAAGTTCTTTTTGTTTTTTTGCTTTTTGGGGGTCAGGTTTTGGTTTGTGTGTTTGGTTTTTTTAGAATCAATGTCTGTTATTCAAAAACCTTTGGTTTTGTGAATAACTGCATTCAATGTGGATAGTCATAACCTTCCTGGGAAAACCAGGGTGCTTATAGAGAGAAAAATAAGAGCTAAATGTGGAAGAGATTAGTATAAGACCATGAGGAGCCCTCATGACTTCAGGAAACCATGTAGCCATTTGCATTTACATCCCCTCTAACACATTCATTGTTGAAGCCTAGAATCTGTCAACAGCATAAATCAATCCCCTGCACATAACACTGAGTTCAAGTTTATTATACCATCAAGGTGAAGCTCAGCTATCCCTGCTGTCATGCTGCTTTAAATAAGCAAATAGATGAAGCTAATTTAAATATCATCTGGTTTTCAAGAGAACGGAACTCCTTGCTTATATTGCAAAGTTGTGTTGGATTGGATTGGAAATAACAGATCTGAGTGGGGAATTTTTTGAGTGAGGCAGAAGTGAAGGGGAGTGAAAACTGATACTGAGTTTTTATATAATGCATCAAAGCTTTGGCACGGTTATTGTCTTTATGAGTGTGCAACTCTATCTCCTAATGTGAATTAATTTCACCCTCATGACAGAGCAGTGAGTATTGTGCTGCAGAGCTGGGTGCTATCTTTTGGGCCCTGGTGCAATGAGCCCAAACTGGTATGACAGACATATCCTGACTGTTGGGTTTGCTTGTTCTTTCCCTAGAAGAGAGAATGGGACAGCCATTTATGTCGTAGTGTGAATATATGAAAAGAATTACACAACTCAGGTGGGGATAAAACTAGTGACATTCAATGGAGACAATTTTAGTATGGTTCATAATTCCTTCTATTCCTGCTAGAAACTTCTGTAACTCCTCCCCACATTTTATAACAATACTGAAATATCAGGTGGATGTGAATGTTTCACCTACAAGTAGCTGCACTTCTGAACTCAGAAATAGTTTTAATTTTTTTTCCATTTTCTGCAGATCAGTTTCTCGACATCCGTGCTAGGCAGATGGAAAAATTTCCATACCTTTTTAGACACCATGAAGCAATAGAACTCAGAAAAAGATAAATTGCATTATTCTATTTTGCAAATTCAACATTAATTTACATAGCAGACCTGCTTTAAATGATCCAAATAAAACTCTGTGACTACAGTTAAGTGTAGTTCTGTTTGTCTGGGTATTTTTTTTTTCATATTAAATTGAAAAATGCCTTTTATCACCTTGATTGCATTGTTCTTGGGCTATTATGAAAAATTCACTCCCTCCTGTGTGCTCACCTATCTCAGATACTCATGGTAGTGCCTGATGGTATATCCTGAGTACAATTAACTATTTATATTGAAGGTAAATGAGCACAGAGGCCCATATACAGGACATTCAGCTGGGAGACCTCAATCCCTCCCCATTTTCTGGTTTGTGTCTTGAAAATTTCTACAAACAAACAAAACAAATAAAAAATAATAAAAAATAATAAAATAAAAACAAAAAAGCAGCAAAGAATCCATCAACAGTTCACCACAGACTTGATGACAAGAAGGAGAGGCAAGATTCATGTCCTGTTCTTAAAAAGCTGGTGGGAGAGAGATTTTAGCTGAGATTTCCCACTATTTAGCTGGTTGTTGCAGTCATTCAAGAGCTGATGGCTGGAGAGGGAGGAAGGGGCAAAACACCCTCTACTTCTCTCCCTGTGTTCACTGACTATTGTTAGAACACGAATAGCAATGAAATCAGCATAATCATCCAGTTGTGAAAGCTGCAAAGCATTTGGATATTTCAACGAGCTATGGGCTAAGGTCTTGTGTGCTTGTGTTGCACACTGCAGGCAGAAGCTGATGCTGAGACAATATGGGTATTTGTAGGGTTTGGGAAGCAGGAGAATCAGCACTATGGGACTTTGGCACCTGCGCTCAAAGCCACCTGTATGTGGCAAAGACACACACACTCCTTACCATTAACAAAACGTGTCCACTTCCCAAATTCCCAAAAGCTTCACTTTTGTTTTCTCTGCACAGCTTTAGCCTTGGCCTCTGTCAGCAGTAACAGAAAGTTACGTCTTTTGGCATGAGAGGATTTGCTGCGTGTTCACCAGAGCTCCCCATCAGGAGCAGCATTAATCAGCACTCCGCAGAGGATGCCAGTGTGGAGCAAGCAGCCAGAGGCACTTGCAGCTGGGCACCCTGGGGCTATGCCACGGCTGATGTGGGATGGAACTTTCCTGGGAGCAAGAGCCCACACCAGACTGCCACTGCACAAGCTTGTTGTGTTAGGTGTGTGATGTGGGACAGGCTCCAGCTGCACCTCCTCATGGACACAAGGAACGATGGTCCATTGGCCACTGCCTGCCAATGTCATTAATCACTTGCTAATGTGGTGAGTGTGCTTAAACTAGTATCAAAAATAAAAACGAGACAATAACTGATTGGAAAAGCATTTTCTTTATCCCTTATGAGCCACATAGAAGAAAATCTCCTGAATAATTTATCAGCCAGCTAATGACTGAGTACAGCTTTTATAATGCTGACGAAATGGTGCTAAATTCATCCCTGATATACTCTATGGAATTACACCAGGGAGAAATTTGGCACAGTCAATAAATTGCAGACATTTTTAACTGTTTCAGTATCAAAGGGGCAGTGAGTAGGTAGCAGCAATAGCTGGTGTCTGAAGAAACCTTCATATTATATGAAATGAGTGGGATTTTTTATTTTCTCATTTGTAATGTTAGATCTAAAAACAATACCAGAAAAACTAATGAAGACTCTCATTTATAAAATATTGCATGTAGCCCTTCATTCAAGATTAACTGTAGTCACAGGAAATAATAACAAACAAGTCTAAAAAAAACCCAAAACTATAAGATAAAAATAATTGAGTCAATTCTCCTGCTGCTTTTTATCAATGAAGGAAAAATATTTTTCAAGCAGGATTTAGGGAGGAAGGTGTGGATATGGACTGCTCAGGAAAAGTAGCAATGGCAAAGACAGCTCGCTTTGGCTAACTGGGAACAGTGGGAAGTCCTAATGATTGGGCTTTTCTGTAATAGACATTGAGTGCATAGTAATTTTTAATTTAAAATTAATTTCCTGGTAGTTTGTTCTTAATAAATACAAAATTCACAGCATGGGGGGAAAGAAAGAGAGGCCAAACCTCATCTTCTGATGAATTAGAATGTTTCCACCCCTACCATGTCACACCACTGTGTCTTAAAGTGTTACCACGTATCCAGTACAAATTCTGGGAATCCACTGAGTGCTTTGGAAGATAATGGGTATTTCTGCTGCAAACTTCCATTGCCACTGTGCTTCTGCCACAATTATCATCATGCGCTAAACATAAAGGCCAAATTTCATGTTATAGTAAAACTGCACATTTTCTGGGTTCAGACTGAGCGGAGCAAAACCGCTGTCGTGTAGCAAGTTCTGCAAGCACTTTGGAGCTGGCATTTATGGGATCAGAAATGACGCTTAGCACATAAATTCGGCGTGACACAGACAGCACGTCTGGCTCACCACGCAGTTGTTTTACAAAAGCTCCAAATCCTCCAAATTTACAAGGATAGTAAATTTCTAAAACATACCAGTTACTAAACCGAAGAATTAGACATTTACAGCTTGTGTTTCCCCACGGATATTCCCCGCCGAACATAAATCCCGGCGTGCGTCACAGCTGCTCCCTTCGTAGGAGACTTTCCTCGCCTCAACGAGCAAAGACAAAGCAACGGCAAATGCTCCCTGGGCTTCGTGGCATCCCTTCCAAATGCCACGGCTGGGGTGTGACCGGAGCCACCTCGCTGCGTTCTGCTGCCCCGCGCTGCTCCCGTTCTGGGTGAAAAGTCCCGGCTTTCGGCGCCTCCGCGGCCTCGGCGCCTCAGGCGGCGCAGCTCTGCCCCCCGGCGGCCGCGCGGCCCCGCGCTGCCCTGAGGGAGCTGGGGGGCCGAGCCGCCTCTGGCAGAGCGGGACAGAGCCCTGGGCCCCGTGGCCGTGTATTGGAGGTCAGCTTGGGGGCGTTTAGGTGTGTATTTGCCAGATATTTCACCCAGTGAGCCCCCACGGAGCCGTGTGTCCTCCCGGAGCCGTGTGTCCTCCCGAGGCCGTGTGTCCCCACGGAGCCGTGTGTCCTCCCGAGGCCGTGTGTCCCCACGGAGCCGTGTGTCCTCCCGGAGCCGTGTGTCCTCCCGAGGCCGTGTGTCCCCACGGAGCCGTGTGTCCCCACGGAGCCGTGTGCGTGGAAGGGCTGCGGGCAGGGCTGGGGTGGCTGACACTCCGCTGGCTGCAGAATGAGAGCCGTGAGGTTTTGGTGCTGGGGTTCCTGGCAGCAGCGCTGGAGTTCTCCTCCTGTCCGTGCACGGAACTGAGCAAAGGGGTTCATAAATCCGCAGACAGATTTTTGAGGCCAAAAGGGACCATCAGACAATCTTGCCTCATTTTTTGCATAGCGAAGGCTGCAGAGTTTGGCTCAGATCTGCACTGAGCTTCTAATTTGCTTATTGAAATCATCTTCCCCAGAAAAGCATCTACCCTTGATATGACGAGTAGCAAGAGTTAGGGAACCCAACACATCCCTTGAAGTTTTGTCACAGTAGCTTATAATTGTCACAATTAAAATGTGCTCCTGCAATATAATTTGATTTTTTTGTCTGGCTCTCGTGGCTGCACACAGGTCTCAATCATTCTGTCCTTAAAGTGAAGAGGTCTTGAATCCTTCTTTTTGTCTTTTCTGAAAGTTTTTATGTGACAGTCAGCTCATCTCTCACTTTTTTGATAACATGCACAGACTGAACTTGCCAGCTCTCACTGTATTGTGTTTTCTCCAGCACTCAAATCACTTTTTGCAACCTCTCCAATTTATCAATGTGCTTTTGAAGTTACACTGCTAAGGAGTGAGTATACAGAGAGGAATGTGTGGTGCCACTAACTAGCTAGTACTAGCACTAACTAGTGTTATCAAATACCATTAAGAAGCTGGAATTTACTTACCAGATGCTGCACTTTGTAGTAGAATTGGCTGCGACTAGGCTGGTAGTAGTTTTTTGGCCTTGAATTATAAATCTTGCATGTTTAAAAGCCAATATGTAGGATAAAAGCTTCCTGCCTAAGCTTGGACTGCTACGTCAGAGAGCCCTGCAGGTGTGTGATCGAGAGGCTTGCAGACAAAGAGTTGTTCGTAAGGGAACAAATACTTTGGACTATGCTTCAGTGCCTGAAATAGTTCAATGCAGATGTTTGATATGCTCAGCAAGGGCTTTTTAGGACTAAACAGAACCAGCAAACTGTGGTCTTGGAGTCAGGAGGAGATTTCCATTGCTGTCTGGTCTAGGGGAGCTGTTCTGTTTAGTTTTGTGGGATAGTGTTCAAGTGCCAGCAGCATTCAGGTACAAGGTTTGTCTCACAGCTCTTAGGAATATAAGACCTCAGTTCTCTGTATAAGCTTTTTAAAATTTTTAAAAGCTGAACAAGTTTTTCCTGCAGATTTTCCCTGCCCTTTCTGGGGTTAAGTTTTGTCTTGTCAGTGGTGTTCTGGGAACATATTGGCCACCTCTTATCCAGATTTTAATTCCTTCTGTATGTCGTGTTTTCTGTTTTACCCTCCTTACCCATCCATGTGTTCCTTTTGTTTCACACATTGTTCAGTGTATTTTACTCTTTCCCCTCACCAACATTTCCCACTCATCTGTGGCACTTGCTTGGCTGAGCCTGAGATACCTGTTGAGGCATTTTCATCCTTCTTACTCAAGGTCATATGATTAGATTGCTCTTGGGTGAAAGTTTCCTCATTCCTTTGAGGCAGAAGCTTCAGATATTCCCTAGCTCCAGATGTTAACCAGACAGGGGTTCAGATCCACAAGCCATCAGGAATAGAAAGGCATGTACGCAAAAGTTTGGGCAGTTGACCTGTTACAGGACTTTGCTGAAAATCTTAGAGGCTGAGTAGCAATTTCAAAACATATTTTCGAGCACTCTGCAGTTGAAAATTCCCACTTGAATTCCTCTCTGTGGTCACATCAATGAAAGCAGCACATGGGGGTATTTGATGGACTAGATGGAGTGATTTGTCTCCAAGCTGTTCCTGCCTGTATGTTAAGGGTCTGTATGTTAAGAGTGAAACGTTTGAGAATCTGCTCATTTCTGGGTCTTATTCAGTCATGTCTGAAGGTTTGAAAAAGAAGGGCAATCAACCCCCTCCCTTCTGCAGCATAGAAATCAGATGATAATATGATTCCAGTTAAATACCTGCCCAGATAACAGCCTGATAACACCAAACTGGCTGGTTGTTCCAGCCAGAGCTGACTTGTTGCTTTCAGTAGTGCTTTCTGACGTGATGCTGTTTGTGCCTAATTGCACAAAAGTTGGTTCATGGCTTGAGTCCAGGCTCTCCCACCATCCCCATTTCCTGTTATTGGCTCATGTTTCAGTTTGGCTGCAGGCAAATCAACTGTGTTTTCTCAAGCAGGAAAAATCAAACCCCACATGGGGATGAGCTTGACGCTGAAGTGTGCCCTGCCAAGCACTTGGACCTTCAGGCAGTTTGGGCCAGTGACTTGAGGCCACATTTGGCCATGGCTAACAGAGACACCCTGGGATACAGCTTGTGCAACTTCTGTGTGTGGCCACTCCCAGCTAACCAATTTCCTGAGCTTTTTCTTGTCTACTTACCCGAGTTATCTCTTTTCATAAGAATTTCCAAACTTTAAATGCTTCCTTCTGCACTGATAAAAGGCAGTGGAACAAGACAGAAAAATTGTACTTTCATCGTCTTTTTATGCTTTCATAACTGCTATTTTTATAACATTTCTGAGAATCGTCTTGTTCTGACATTTCACTGGAACATAGAAGATCAACTTGAGTAACATCACATCCTAGTGATTTTGAGTAATAAATAAGCTGAGGCATAATTTTTGTGATTTACAAGGTCAGCAGCCACCTGATATTTGTAATGTGCATTTGATTAACATCAATATTTGAATATGCAGGTAGCCTATACCCTAATATCTATGATCTGTAGATTGCTCTTATGTCAGCTGACTTGCAGTAAGTACTCTGCACCTACCAGTCATTAATATCTCCTCAGTCTCTCCATAAAAATAAATGTAACAAATCTAATTGCAGGTCCAGCTTCTGATTATGTGAAAAGCATGGACAAAAACTAAAGCTCTTGTATATATGTGCTCTTCCACTGTGGCACAGGCAGAAGAGATGCTAGAGAGCTGTTGTGCAGCAGCTATGCAGAGATGGGTAGGAGAGGGTCTTGTGTTTGCTGCTTACAGTGCATCCTCCCACTGGGGATCAGACATGGAACAGGACAAGAGCCTGTTGCTTGGTCTTCCTCTTTTTGCCCTGCTTTGTCATTAAGGAGACAAAGGTGTTGTGATGGAAGTATTGCCAGCATAACAAATGAGGTGTCAACAGCTAGAAGCAGTTAATAAATAAGAGACCAGTTAATAAATAATGGTAATTAAATAAATAAATAATGGTAAACTTATTTTACTAAGTCTCACCACACTTTCAGGGCATCCTCAGGTCCCACAGAGTTACAGGGCTGAGAAGGGCAAGGACAGTGGCAGGAGTCTGGAAATGGAGAGGGAGGCTGAGGGAAAAGGATGAAGGGAAAATTAGAAGTGCAGATCCAGCCTTCTGCCTGCCGGCTGTGCCTACACGTACACCATCATCTACAGTAAGATCACCTCTGTACCCACAGGAGAAACAGTAAGGTGAAGGTTTACTTAGTGTAAACAAAAATCAGATGTCAAATGGAAGGGATGCTTAAAAGCCTTGTGCTTTTACTTGCTTATCTGGTGAAGTGATTGTACCCAGAGCAGATCTTTAGTTTTTCTCTCTCCACCCTCACTGTGCACTCCCACTTACCAGGTGCGTACCTCTTTGTACTGAACACTGTGAGCCCTGGTCTGTGCTTTGGGCTGCTATTATCAGCTTTAGAAGGCTGTTGATAACTTTGGTGACTTGGTTTTGATTGAATCAAGAACAAATGAGCCAGAAAAATATATGCAATATGTTATTCAAATTTGTAGGACACAAAATAATTCTCCAATAAGGACAAGCAATCATATGCTGTATTCCCAGCTAAATATAGAATCAGTGATTTTTTGAACAAAAAATAAATCCTTTTAAAAGGAGACTGACAGTAGTGCCAGATCACTCAAATCCCAACAACAACAAATATATTACAAAACCCAAAAAAGAGAGAGCTGAGGGAGCTGGGGCCCAAGGCAAGCTGCAATTGTTTCGCCTCTTCTGGAGATAGAAATACCTTTGTCTCAGAGGAAATAGAGCAGACATTCTTTGTAGCTGATTTCCTTCTGACTTCCTCTGTGCTAGAGATGCATGTTTTCCTAGAGCTTTTTGGGAAACTAAACCTTTCTGCTGTGATTTCGCACTTCAGTAGCTTAAGTCCAGCTAGTTCTCAATGATATCAAATTTTGCTGATGTTAAGAAAAAAAAAAACCCAAAACCTTACCTAAACTTCTTTTTACTTTCCCTAGCAGACCATTTCACTTCAGAAAGTGAACCCACTTCAGAATATTCATGCACTCCAGCTTGTGCTTTCCTTTATGACCAAGCTGAATACTTAAGTTGCTGGTGGCAAAGTTCATGTTTGCATTGTTTTCTCCACTATTTAGTCTGGCATCTGTTTCAGTATCACTGCTTTGTGTTAGAATTAGCAAGGAAAAAAAGAAGCATATTTATGCAGCACAATATGTTTTCATAATCATTTCCAGATGGCAGATCCCATCCTTCATTTTCTTATGATTCACTGAAACTCAAAACACTGTATGGAGTGGTCTGGAGGTGAAGAAATAGGAATGAAAATCTCCTCAGGGAAAGGCTGGTATGATTTGCTTTTCATGAAAAACCTGTCAAAGGAAAAAGAAACTTTCAAAATAGGATCTGAATTGGTAATCACTAAGGGAGGAATTTATTAATCACATTGAATGCAGGAAATGGACTAGTAAACTGTGTGATGATAAGGTCATCATCACAATCTCATGAAAATGGACTTTCAGACCTTGCCCATTTAAAATCAAATGTATAAACATATTTGTTGAATGTAATTTTTCTCTCTGTTTTAAGGAATATACCTAATTTTTTGAGGTCACAGCAAAATATTTACCCAGGCTGAGTTAGCCAGGCCAGGCAGCAGCAGCTTCTGCTGTAAGATCCAGAGAGATGTGTAAGGATTCATCCACAGAGTGCTGTTGTTGTTTGGCTGACATCTTTCCACTACACTGAAAGCTGCCTTACTAAGGAGTTAGTAAAAATCTTTTCCAGGCGGTGGAGATGCTGAGATTCCCAGCATGTGAAGAAGAAGATTATAAAGCTGTACAATACTAGAGGCATTCTGCAGAGTGGGGTCTCTGAATGCAAAAAGAGTCTTGTGTCCCTCTTCACAGTTCTGTTTGACAAAAGCCATTAAAGAAAATGTATAGATCCTTATTTCCAGATGTTAAAGAAATACTCTCTCGGCTGTTCTGGTCACTCTTGGCCTCTGACTTTCAAGCACAGATATCATAAGTGAATTTGTGTTGGCTGGTATAGTACCAAGAAATAAAGTTGAAAGAGACTTTGTGACAAAGTTGATTTATTTTTCCAATGAAAGTCATCTCCATGAGCTTCAGATGATAAAATGACACACAGTTGCCATTCTACTTTTCAGAATTTGGCAAGAACTCTTTTCCTGATATTATGAAGATGAAAATGTGTTTATTTCTACATGTAAGATTTATTTATTACCTTTCACTTCCATTTCCCATTCATTTATCAGTCCAGGAAAAGAGCATGTCAGTATAAAACAAACAAAATACATGATATGTGGGTGGCTCCAGATTTACTGCAGATTCCCTACAAAGGCCTTCATTGTGAAATACCCCTGTTTGGATGTGGTGAAAGCTGAGTTTCAGAGATTCCTGCTGCCCTCCATTTGGATGACAGTGCTGTAGTCTTTAATTGACCAGCATGATTCAGTATGTTTTGGTTTCTGTCTTGTTTCTTTTCGTGCCTCCCATAACTAACTCAGCCTGGGTAAATAGCCTCAGTAGCATAATCTTCTTCAAATATAGAAGTATCTCCCATTTAGCCTGCAGATGTATTTTACTTTTCCCTCAGTGGGACATCCAGAGAAATTAAAGGCCTCAGTGTTTAACTCTTTCATAATCTCACTTTTGCAGAGGGGACGTGATGCTTGACAGAGAATATTATAGAAAAATAATAGTCAGTTAGCAAGGCTTGCAAGGCTTGATTTTGTGACTGCAGCTGCTGTGAACTGGCCATTTTCAGGGTACAAAACTGCACGCCTGAAAGAAAAAATAAAAAGAAATTCAAATTGTGTACCATCTTTAGTTGTGGAAGAGATGATTTACAACATAGGTACAGTTGTCGCCCAAGACTCCCTGTTTCTAACTTCTGGAAAGATACTTACTTGATAAATTTGCAGACTGTGTGTGGGCTCTATTCTTCTTTTCCTGGCACAGATCCTGTTAAATATACAGAGAGTCAAATGCTTATTGTGGCCTCCCTGCACGGTGGCCAGCTGGAGAGCCGTGGTGTAACAAAGCACACTTCTCCCTGCTGCCAGTTACCTCTGCAGGAACTCACTGGGGACACTTGAGACCTGCTCTGCTCTCACTGACTGCAGCCCAGCAGATATATGGATATCTCTCTCAACACACTGCCAAAGGGGCCTTTTCTGAGCAGGCAGGGAAGATTTAGTATTGAACAGGTCTGTCGGTGCCATGGTAAAGTTATCTTCATCTCCATGATAAAAAGCAATGGTGCATTTTGATGTTATTTCAAGTCAGGTTACTTTTGGGTATTTCAAGTAGATGAGCTTGAAATTTAATAACAGAAAACATTTCCTGAAAGTAGATGAGGAAAAGACATCCAATAGTTAGCAATTCTTGGATGTTGTGGAGTATATGCAGGGATATAAGAAAGTAAAAGAAAAAAAACAAGGGAGAAGAGAGGAGCACTTTTGTGAGCAACTGGGTCAACTGGGAAGATGCTGCTAAATGGTTTGGCAGGAGCTACTGTCACTGGACAAATTACTCAAGTGTAATTTGTGGGTATAGCTGATTTTTTTTGGTATTTGATGTATTACAATTGCTGCAAGTGCATCTTTCTGTGAATGCACCCTGCTACCTATTATGAATTTGCCTCAGAAGTAAAAAGCGTTTATCAAAATGAGGGCAAGGAGGAATTTAAACGATATGGTAAAAAAAAATCAGAGGTACCAAGATCTCTGCTGTATGTTCTTGAGTACACACCTTCCTACTTCAGATGTCTGCGTTGTGGATTTCTTTATTCAAGAATGGCTGGCCATTGACAGTTTCCCAGTTTCTCAGTATCTACCTTTCAAATTTAAAATGGGATCAGGAATTAAAGAAATCTTAGAACATATTTGTTGCAGCTCATGCTGATTTTAACAGCTCCCACAAGGAAAGGGGATCACCTTTTCCCAGTGCATGTATAGACATATCCAAAATGCAGTTATTCAGGCAATTTTGCTCCTCAGGATATCCCAGGGTGAAGTGTGTTGATATGGGAGAATCTGAGATCTTTTGCTGCAGCAGATTGTTGTTACTTTTCTTAGCAGAAAATCTCTGAACCTCAGATTTAAAACTTTAGTGATGGAAGGCAGAAGAAATATAAATCTTCTCTATCAAATAAATAATTCCCTGAAGTATGCTGTGAATAACATTTGTGTAGGAAGAGACTATCAGGGAATGAGAGGGATAAGTGCTTCTGAGGAAACCAGGAGCCTTTACAGTCTGAGACTGCTCCAACAATAAATACGCAATCAGTTCAAATTATATGGCAAACTCTTAAATAGCGTCAGTGTATTTTGGCATGAGGGCCGAGTTTAAATGCATTAAGCTTTTCAGTGAGTAGTAATAATATGGCATTAGAGCATTAAGAACAGGATGAGCTTTGCCAAACCTTTGCTTTAGCTTTTTGCCTAAAGGCATGTTTAAAAGGTAATTTCAGTGTGGTTTTAACTGGCTGCAGTGCTAACCCAGGAAGGGAGAGGGAAAATCTGCAAGGGCTCTTGAAGTTTTGAGGTCTTAGATTTTTGGATTACTGTCCTAGTGGGATGCAGCTGGATTATTATGTGAGCAGAACTTTGTTGCAGCTTGCATGTCTGTAAAGTGAAAGGAGTTCCCCAAAAAAACAAGAAGAAACAAAATAATATCTGTAGAACTCGTGTGCATATGCATGAGCCAGAACCTTTTATAGAGCAAAAGATAGCCCCTGTGCTCAGTACCTGCTAATGCTCCAGACTCTGTGGCTCTGCCACATGAGGCCCACTTCAGTTTTACAAAATACCCTATTAGTCATCAGTTGCAGGCAAGATCCCAGTAACCTCTGGATCTGATAGTGGATAAAAGCTATGATTCATCAGATGGTTAAACACATGAAATCTCTAATGAACAGAGTCAGAAAGAGACAGAAAAGGGGGTTATGAGGGGGAAGGCAGTCTGGCCTTCACAGCACTGTGTCAACTCGACGTGGAAGAAAAGCAGTTTCCAAGGCATTTTGTAGCCAGAACCTAACACAGGCTTGAGGCTGTGATTCAGAATGGCTGGCACTAGCCTTGGGAATACTATACCAGAAAATTCTTAAATTGGAAAACCAAACCTCCAACTGAGAACATGTTTTGACCTTTTATTTTTCAAGTATTCCTGTTTGAGAGCACAGAACAACAGGCTTTTCATCCGGTTCTGCTATCAATAGTTGTCTAAGGGTGATCACATCTGCTGTTGTGCAAAATTTCAAATTAATGTTCTACATTTTAAAATTTAATCAGGTTCAGGTTGTGATTTGGTTTAGTTCCAGACTGAACTGTCTTGTGACCAGTGTAACTGTTGACTGCTTTTGAATCATGATATCAGTGGATGTAGTATTGCTGTCATTCAAAGTAATTTCTATGGTCTAGTCATCTCAAAACTACACTCAAAACAACTTCTCCAAGAACCATTTTCAGAAAATCAAAGTTAATATTTTTTTTCTGGCTTAATGAAAATATTGTAAACTTCTTAGTTAATGGTCCCACATGGAATCTCTGCACCCAGCATTTGCAGATGTGTGTACCACAGCTTGAAGTGTTTGTACTGATTGGCAGCTTCTTTGGGTGTTGGTTTTTAAGCTGATTTGAATAAACTACTCTACCAAGGCTTTGAAATTTTGGAGAGGGACCTAAAAGCCACCTCAACAGTGGTGTTATCAAATCAGGTTTTCAGCCTGCACACTCAACAAAGGAGTACCAACACCTCCAGGTTTTATCCATTGAGATCAATTACTTTTAATGAAATTTAATTTAATTCAAAGAAGAAATTAGAAGAAATTGCAGCATTAGTTTATTTATTGTGATGTCCAGATATGGGTTGTTGTATTCTGACTATTGTGTTCCTAGTTATTCAATGAAACGAGATATTTTTATTGTCTTGAGGAGTTTTCCTGTGTGTGTCACCACACTAATGGGCAGGCTTCACCTGGAGTTCTTTTAGATAGATTAAACAAAATTTTCAATAACATTGGCAGAGCGATCCTCAGGACATAGAGTCAAGGACATCTCATGATTTCTAAAATTATTCTGGACTCTTCCAGGATGTAAAACTCCATGGAATTACAGGCCACTTTGGAACTGCTGAGGCCATGTTGTACATAGAACTGGTTTTCGGGTACCTTGGACTTTTTAGAAACTTTTCCATTATCTGAAGGTGAATTCATGTGGAATTCTTGAATTAAATGCTGGATGGATATTTTTATAACATCTAGATTCATGTCAGTTACTTTTTTTTCCAAAAGCTGTTTTACCTGAGAGAGCTCAAGCCTTAGTCAATGCCTCTGCAATCTAGAGATATTAGATATTTCCTTTGAATTCTAATCCAGAGAATAAAATATCAGTGTCTTTTGCAGTGTTCTATGGAAACATTTTGAATTACTGCTTCTGTGTTGAGGAGTCTGTAGAAATATGTCCCTACAGTCCCAGAGCATAAGAGAATAAAACAATAATCAAAAACAGAGATTAAACTATATTGCTCTCCAAGCCTTAACTTTTCATTTCTCCACTTTGAATGTAGTGTTTTAAAATTGCTTTTTTAGTGATATCTGTCAAAGATCACATTTCTACATCTATCTATCTATCTATCTATCTATCTATCTATCTATCTATCTATCTATCTACCTATCTATCTACCATGATTGGTAAATCAAGTATGCAGACACTTGATCTGAAAAGAGAATATTTAGATATTTCATGGCCTATTCAGTACAGCCATAAGAACATTTAGTATGAGAACATATTGTCCAAAGCTGTAAAAAGATTAATATATCACACAAAATGACAGAATAAGGGCATTACGGCAGAATCAATATAAAGAATGAGGAGGAGAACATGCCAGAGATGATGTACAGATACCAGAACTCTGCTGTAATGGATTTTTTTTTGCCTGATAAACACAGTACAGAATTTTCTTCCATGAGATCTGGATTACTTTCCTTTTTAATTTTTTCTTTTCTTTTTTTTTCTTTTTTTTTAACACCACATCTGTGTAGACAGGAGGTTTTTTGAGAAAAAATGCTTATTTTTGTTGGAAAAACATCTGATGCCTTATGCTGTAAGGAGACTTCTGTAGCTATACATCTTTTGTGACTGTGACCTCTTTGAGGCAATGTCTCTTATCTCCTTCAGTATGTAAGATACACCTTACACAGTGGGGCTTTGTTCATCATTGCTTATCTTTTGCTTTGTCTACATTGAGCCTTTTAATGAAACATGGAGTCTGCTTGTTTGGTGTGCTGTGCAAAGAGCTGAGACAGCCTGTTCCAAAAGAAATGTGTAAAACAAATTCCCTCTTGGGGCCTCTGAGGTTTGTTCTTTCTCACATGCTTCCATTTTATTTAAGTCCTTTCAAGTAAAAGCATGAAATAGTTCTTTATGCATGAAGAAATCAGTAGTTTTCTGGATTTTAACTTCAGTGAACAAAGATTTTTGCACCCTTTTTTGTCTGGCCAATGAAGCCAAAGCAATTGTCATGTATTTCTTAGAACACATTGTAGAACACCCACACCTTACCCTGTAATGACCTGGAAATGATTCTACAGGTGAAAGAACCCATGTGAAAAGCCTGATTTTCATAATGATGGCCAAAACAGAAATTCATGTGTTTCATAGGTATGTGGCCTGTGAAAAACAGCAAATTGCAGATTTTTCATGTTTTGTCTTTACAAGCAAGTCATTGAAAAAATGCTCTTTAAATCAATCCTTCTCTAGTTTTGTCCTAGGCTGTTCATCAGCAATTATGTTTCATTTTCCCTCAATTAATCTGAATCCATTGAAGGCAGTTCCTTTCTAGGCTGCCTGCATCTGTACTCTCTTCTTAGGAAGAAAAGCCTCTTTTCACAGCTTACCACCCAAGTTTTGGCAAAAGGTGAAATTGCAGCTATGAAAGACTTTTGGTCTTTTTGTCCTCCAATTTTGTTTCAGGTACATGCATTCTGCTCTAGGACACTTGCAGAAGTTACTGATCAGCAAATGGTGCATCAACCAATTCAAACCTGGAGATAAAATAAGCAAGGCAACAGTTTTTGTGAGTGTGAGAGAAATGAAATCAAACAGACATTGAGGAGGTTTCAGCGACACTCAGACTCAAACAGGTGGAACAATGGCTGCAGCAAGCAGCCCAATTCAAGACAAGGGACAAAGATAAGCAGTGATCTGGTGGTGATGGGTGAGCTCTGGTGAAGTTGGCTTGATGCTTATTAGAAATCATCTGCTATTGGAGAGATTTGAACAAATAAGGAAACAAACTCTAAAAGCAGAGATCTCTGTGAGGTGTTGAAACCCTCTCTGCAAATGCCTCGTTCCTCTTCCTGGTGCTACAGTGCTCCCAGTGTAGTAGATGACAATGAAGGCAGAAGAGGAAGGAAGCCTTGACTTCTGTACAGCACTGCTCTTCTCTGCTTTGTCCTCATGTCATTTCAATGCTAGCAAGGCCAATCCTCCTTCTGAAGGTGTTGGCAGAATTTTTCTCCTCCCATTTCTTCCAATTTGAATCTTCTCTGAGGACAAGAGGCATAACATCTGGAGGAAGGGAGACAGAGAAATGAAAACGCATATTTGGAAAATCCTTCACAATATTCATGAAGTTTTTTAAAGAGAAGACAAAGTAATGAGAGACAAAAGGGTGAGAACCTGGTGTGGACTTGAATATATTCCTGGGAGGAATGTCCCAGCGGATGCTGAAGTACTGCATGAAATAAAGGATATCTGCAAGTGATTTGTTATCTAGTATGCAGGATTGAGCTTTATTCCACTCAGTGATGTATGGGTAAGGACACCTGGTGAGTGGAAAAGTTTAAAACAAGAGAATTTCCAGAGAGTTCTTTCAGATACTTTTTGCCTATTACCAATTTCCCAGAAATTGTTTCCTCTGTGTGCTTTGTTTTTAAATGCATAGAAATAACAATTCACTTTCCAGATCTCCATTTTGACAATTCAGAGAGAGGAAGAAGGTGTGCAAGGTACAAAGAGTCAAATCTAAATCTGCTCTTTAGAGCTTTTCAAGTGCCAAGTACAACACAATAACATGAACTCATAAGAGGGCATGAATGAAATACGAATGTTGGCACTAATAAATCTGGGTTATCTGTCCCATTAAGATTAGAGGAAGTTGTCTTAACTGGGGGTATCTGTGTATCCTACTCAGCAAAATGGCAGATACAGAGTTTGGAGATGTCCATCTATAACAATATAGTAATATTCCTGCAGGAGAAATGTAAAGCAACTTGGGAAGGCCATTGTGTATGTAGTTGGTACAGGTTTTTAAAGAAGCTTAGTTTTCTGATTCAGTTAATGTCATATAGCCCTGAATAGAGTGGGAAGGAAGTAAATCCCTCCAGGTGTTATCCAGGAGAGCT
Source organism: Poecile atricapillus (assembly GCF_030490865.1). Taxonomy (NCBI): domain Eukaryota; kingdom Metazoa; phylum Chordata; class Aves; order Passeriformes; family Paridae; genus Poecile; species Poecile atricapillus. Next base: position 92,924,054 of record NC_081251.1, read on the forward strand.
TGTTCCTGGTGACATTACAGCTCCTGACCTAGAACCTGCTGTGACAGTAGACGGGCAGGCTGGTGACAATCTAACAGAAAAAGCACAGTTTGTCCAGAGAAAGAGTTTTCCACGTTGAGATTTTCAAGGCATGAAGCTTTTCCATTCTTCATTGAGCAAACTGGGCACAGAACACGTGCAGCACTTTGTCCAAAAAGGTCTCCTGAGATACAGAAGTGGCTTTTATGTTAGTTCCAATTATGTTGGCAGTACATGGTGTTTATGAGCAACGAGATTGCCGTGGGACAAGAAATGTTTTTAATGAAAGTGTTTAGTCCCTGAAGCAATGGTTTTGTGATTGCCTGGCAAGGACATCTCTGCCCCAGAGCTTTCCACTGGAAAGCTGAAAAAATTCTGTGAGTGGTAAATACTCAGTTTTTAGGGATGCTGTGCTTTTAAAGTAAGCAATGTTTCTTTAATAATGTTATGACACACAGAAGAACTGGGAACAAAATGATCTTTATTTACTGGATGTAGTAATGTGACATGGGCTGAGGTTACAGCCAGTTACACTTTATCCAGTGGCTTTTACAGTTATTGTTATAAAGCTTTATCCTTGCTATCATTAGGATGGTGCTGAATTAATTTTTTCCTATTCTCACAGTGTTGCAGCCAACAAGGCCTCTATCATTCTGCCAGACACACTGGAATTGTATTGTGTGGTTTAAAGCAGATTCAATGAGAACCTTTAGTCCACACAGAAAATCTAGCTTAGATTTATTCCAGTCTAAACCAATACCACAGTGCAAAAAAACAGAGTAAGCAGGTGCATGTTTCCAAACTGAGCACAACATATATGAGTTTACAAAGTATAAAAAACAACAAAAAAATCCTATAATTTTACTGAGGCTGTATTTACAGGCCACCAGGCACTTTCCTCTCTCCTGAGAGTTTGGAGATAGTCTTCAAATGATCCTTAGCTTTACAAGGCATAAAAATAAACTTGGAGCTAATACAGGCAGATTCCTGCCAGTGTTTTTCTTCACTCTGCCCTACGTAACTATGAATGCAAACCAGGGCCAATGTTTTTGGCTGTGAAATGAAGAGCTTATGAAAACAGTACCACAACATTTTGTTCAGGGTGTGTGGCCACAGTCAAGTTAAAAGAATAGCATCAGTATTATTACAATACGCTGTCTATACAAAGAATTAGTTGAAATAAAATGGCCATTTTTTAAGAGTGAACATTTGCAGTAGGACTGGTCCCTATGTTCAAGAATAATTATTGCAGTAGATGAGAAAATGAAGGATCAACCACTGTTACAGATTCCTGAATGTTACAGTTAAATTCCCATCTCTGTTTGTGTATGAACCTGATCTGACAGAAGAGAGCAAGGCAAGATTTCTCCTTTTTCAGTTCCAGTTAACATTAGAGCAGCTTGCTGAAGACCAAGGCTTTTTCCAGCCTGCAGATATCCGAACCTGTGTCCACCAGCATCTGGCAAGGACATCCTTGCAGCCACATGCCATAACAGTCCTCTTCCTCAGGGATCTGCTGTGATAAGGTGTGCTAAGCAATGCCCAAGTTGCTCCCTTACCGAAAACAGCAAGAAAACAACTGGGAAAGGTCCATACTGCTCCAGAAGAATAGCATCAGCTCATGAGTCTCCAGGGCCTTCTTCAAATGTTGGCATTTTAAGTAAAGAATTTGTTCTTCCACAATTAATCCAATCCTATAAACAACCAGTGTCTTAATCTGGTGGATAACTCTTATTCTACAACATAGGAGAATTCAGAAACACAGGAAAAAAGACAAATTGGGTAAAAAGATTAACCATAATGATACGGTTCAGGGAGAATGAATAACTGAAACATGGCCCAAAAAATCCGATACTGAAAAAATGAGTTTATTTTGTATCACAATGATATCCTCCACAAAGAAACTGTTTCCTGATGTGGCAATTAGTTACAGTGGAATAAAGATTGCACATACATCTAAAGGGTTGTCTCAGTGGTTTTCACTGAACTATTTCCTAGGGTGAGTAAAAAAAATATCAAGCTGGTCTCATCCTGTCCAAATATTTGTTGTCCAGTTTGAAACTGTGTTTCCAGTCTTCTTAGAAACATCTCAAATTTTTTAATTGCTTTTCTTTTTTCTTTGCTTTCCACCATAAGAACTTCTGGCACTAGAACTTTATATTACTGAACAATTAATAAGGTTGAATGTTCCAGTCCTTCCACATAGCAAAAGGAAATACCCAAATTTGCTTCAAGCTGCACAGGATCACACAGTGAGTAATTTCTGCAGAGTCTTCTCTGGCTTCTGCTACACCAGCAATGAAGCAAGCTAATGTTGACTAGACACTTTTCACCTGCCTGCCTGAGGACGGACACACCAACACTTTCCTAGAACCAATAATATTTGGATATCTGAAAGATGGAAATGTTTTGAAGATATGTGGCAAACTGCCCATCAAACAGGCAGCTAAGATTTACTGATATCAGGATTTAAACCCACTTGGACTTTTGCAGCAGCCCCAAAATGCTGCAGTTGCAGAAACACAGCAAGAAGCAGCACTGAGAAGCAGGCTGAGAAGAAGGATGGGAAGAAGCAGCACTTCTGAGCACTTGGAGGCAGAGAAGAAATGAGGGAATGGTGGGCAGCTGGACATGCTGACTTGAGCCCAGAGTGATCTTCTCTTCCCCAGGACTGTCCTCAGCTTCCTTCAGCAATGGCAGTTTTCAGAAGGACACTGCACAAAACCCATCCTTCAATCAGGTTAACTTTTCTCATTGCTACCTATAGCAGTAAAGCCGTAGGAAGATCTTGGGGTAAAAAAGCCATGAGATCCCACTCCTGAAGGAGTATACCAAATATGCCTCTGTTCATGGAACAGCCATGGGGATCCTGGTGGGACTAATAGTAATTGTTTGGCCAAGTGCCTGGGAGAAAAACAGATTAAAAAATTGTTACTTTTAAAATAAACCAAGAATTTACGTCTCTTTCAAATTAAGCCAAAGCTCTTTGAAACACAGAAAAGTCAAAATAGGTTTTTCTATGGTTTCCTCTGTTCTCTCATTTAAAGGCAATGTTTCAGTTAACTTAACTGTACTTGGTACTTGTATGGATAGGAGCCAGCTGCCAAGAATCTGTAAGGATTGACAGCAACTGGAGAGGAAATTGGGAGAGGAAAAAGAAAATCATGCTTCCTCAACATTTTTAATGAAGCGCAGCAAATTTAGAATGACAAATGCATGTAGAGACTTGTTATTCAAAAGCCTACATTGACTAGGGGAATGGGAAAATCATAATTTATTTAGAGAAAATGATCTTGTGAAATCATTTAGGTCCTGGTTTATTCAGATAACCCAAGATGGTTTGGGCATCTGCAGGTATTCTTGGCACAGAAGGACCCTGGCCTGGTTCATACCTCCCATTGCCCTCCTAGCAGATATCTTTTATGGAAGCAGCAATATTTCTGAGGGAGTTTCATGGTCTGAGGAACAGTCAGTGAATGCTCCAAGATAAGCATGTGTGAATTGAATAGTGTGGTGCCTTCTCCAAAGTAATCACAGTGCCATGAGCAATGAATGTCCTGAGATATAAATTAATTCAGAATGGTTTTGCAAATCAGTGTGGTGCCCTTCACATGCTCATACACACCAGCAGCAGTTGCTGTAGCTGCTAAAAACCTGTGTTTTGTTTTACACTCAGCTCTTCTGGACAAAAAAAGAAGTAATTTACTCCCTATCTCGATGGTATTGGTTTTGCAGACTTTAATTATGGAAGGGACTTCTTGGAACAGGATGTCAATCTCCTAGAGGCTGCAACATGGCAAGGAAACTGCATTTATCACCTTGGGGATGTCACCCCCTGTGTCTGGTGGGGTGAAGGCGTCCCCGTCCCTTTGAGTTGTCCCTGGTGTTTGGCTGGAAAAGGGCTGCACCCCATCAGTGGCTTCTCATATACTCTTGTGTACAATTGGTACAAAATGCAAGGAGAAAATATAGTGTCCAAAATAACCTCTAGAACTGCCAAATTGAGCAATTATCCCTCAATCACAAAACAGTTTATTTGTGTGCTCAGGGCTTTCAGTTTTTGCTTCAAGGGTTTGAGTCCACTTCCAAAAGAAGCAGAGGGATGCACCCACTTTTAACTGCTTCAGAGTAATGGGTACAACTGAGAGTATTAACAAAAGGAAAGTGGAAAGAAAAGTAAACCCAGGAAAATACTCTAACAAATTGATCACTCCTCTCTACTGTTTGTGTAAGCACAGCCTAAAAAAGCTCACCAAGCCACATTTTCAACAGGAAGCAATGAAATTATTCTATTGACATTCAGACCATATCAAAAGAACTTTTTCTGCATTTTCATGAGGGTTTGTTTTTTAAAGGAAATATTAATGAAATGTATTGCAAACATAAGGCCTGCTTCTGCTTGAACTTTTTCTGTGAGCATGGATGTGTTCCAACACTGTTAAAGTAAATGGGAGGAGTACCACAGTGACAGGATGGGTCTGGACCCACAGGAAAATCCAGCAAGTACTGGCAAGATGACAGAGGAGCTGTGCTTAGTAAGGTCATTTGTAACCACTCCATGATGTGTGCAGCTGTGCAGTAGCTCTGTTGCAGAATCAGATCTATAAACCAGACATTGTAAATATAGTGTACTGTTAGGCCACTGTTGGGACAAGAGGGTTTTGAACTTTCTGGGTTTGATAATTTGTAACACTTAAAATGGTTGTGCATTATTTCCCCAAACTATAAAATTGTAAATTATATTATTTTATAGTTATTATCATATTTATTTAGAGGTATTATCATGTTTCTTGTGGTTCTTTTTATGGTTTCTTATCATAGCCATGATACAAAGGAGCATTTAGAGGATGTACTTTAGTGCCTGCCTTTCCAGAGTGTTATTTAGACTTAGTTTTCAATGGGTTTTTTGCTAATTAGAGATGCAGATACGAATTACGGCATATGGGTTATGTCCAATACTTTTGAGTTCAAGCATGAGACTCTGACTTCAGGGGATGTTAAATGAGTTGCTTTGGCCAAACACTGAAATTTCAGTGTTTTCTTGTGAAGTGTTGAAATGCAGGAATCAGTCCCAGATCAGATCCAGTTCTCTTGACTGTTTTTCATCCTTGGCTCAGCCTTTGAACAGCTTCTGTTGAACATACAAGGTTTGCTACCATCTCCAGTATGAACAGAGTTGGCTAATTTCTGTGTAGTTGTAGTATGAACAGTCTGGAAAATGAAATTCAGAAGTGAATATTCTTTTTTGAGTTGTCAGTCTACTTACAAAAACACAGCCTTGTGTGAAGAAGTGGTGTTCCATAAAAGTAAGCACATACACTATGAACTGTGGTTGGCAACATTTAATAAATGCTGTGATTTATGCAAGGAACATGTGTTTTGTGTGAGAGATTTTCCTTTAGTCCTAAGTTAAACGGTGCTATTTCGTGTGGACTTTCAACAAGAAATCCGTGCAGGATTAAAACTTTCTATTGTTTGCTATCTTTTTCCACCCTCCATTTTCCCTGAAGAATGAGCTTCAGAATGCCTAATTCTCACTTCCAGACAAATTAAGAAAGAAAAAAAAAAGTTTTTTTTTATTACAGATATTTTGTAGCCCAACAAGTATTCATACAATAGAAGCATCAGCTCAGAGAATTAGGAAATCTGAAAAAAATATCTGCTAAGAAGTAAGCAACAGTAATCAACTAGCACATTATCTGAAAAAGTAAATTATGTGTCCAGCCAGACTAACTATGTTAAAATGAGTGGCAGAAGAAGATGTTAAGATTTTTTTCTTTATGACCTCCATGGGTATGTGTTGATTTTTTTGGCACTGCCCCAGGTCCCAAGTGTATGCAGTTGAACAAGGGAAAAGGCAGGAGATTTTATTGACTCATAATATGGCTTGCTGTAGTGTTCTGAGAGAAAACAAAAGGCTTATGTTAGCTATAAGGTACTGTAATATATATTTAACTGGTATAATTTATAAGGTTGTCTCTCCTTAAGAGTGTAACATATAAGGTTGTTCCAGAGAGAGTCTGAAGTGAAAAATGATCAAAGCACTGTCCAAAGTAGACAAATTCATCAAACCAACCCAGTTATTAAAAGAACACAAACTTGTGTATGAGTTATTTTCTCCTGTTCAGTTCGAACAAAGGCTGCTAACCATTTCCAGTCTGAGATGAAGGGTAATTTTGTACTGAAGACAAGCACCATGGCACGTGATGGATTGCAGAATGGATCAGGTAACTTGATTCAGTTTTCCTCCTTGATACTGTTTCCAGCCAAGCTTTCTGAGGCTGGGAAGCATCGTTTTCTGTAACAGTTGGGTTCGTTTTGACTTAATATACTGTGGGATTAGTATCAGTACAGATAACTTCCAGAAATCGGGCTCTTTCTGTTTCTCTCTTCTGTCCTGAAACTTACCTCTTGATGTCCTTGAGCACCAGCAGAGCTTGATACAGAGGATGCACCAAATTGTCATAGTGCATGACAAGTTTTGTGCATGGACAGATCACTGTGTCAAGTCTGTCTTTGACATTGTTCAAAATAGAAAAATCTTCTGTCAGAGGGAATTTGCAACATCACTTCTGGGCTTTGTTGGGTCTTTACAGTGCCTTCAGAAGGAGGCAGCAAAGGCTGAAGACTGGAGTGGAGCTGCTGTGTAGCAGCTTGGTGTGTCAGACACCCGCTGCATGGGGACAGCAGTGGTTACTCTGGGACAGGCAAAGGGCAACTCCATGAGACCAGACAGAAGGCCTTGGTTGTGTAATGATGGCTCTGGGGTACCAACATCTTAGATCCTCATAAAACCTATATTACCTCTTCCAAGCACCAAGAAAATAGTACTTCTTAGGAAAAACTGTAATTTGTCCCATGCACTCATAATTTTTAGACTGGAATTGATATGTGACCAAAGTATAAGGGGCTCAAACATAATCAGTAAAATAAAAGTCCTGAAGTTATACACACGGTGTATATACAAGTGCTGTAGAATTTGCCAAGCTATCTAAAATGTAGCTTAAATGGGTTATGAATACCTAGGGTGAAATTTTGGCTTGCTGAAAAAAGTGGGAATTCTGCCATTGATCTCAGTAAAGCTAGAATTTCTTTCTCTTTAGACTCCCTCCACTTTTTATTTTATTAGCCATTCTGCTTGCTGATTGCATGCATTTATATTTTACATGGAGAGGTTGCATTAAGTCAGAATATAATATTTCACAATTGGCAAGACGCCCTCCATCCTGCAACTGCAGTTAGTTGCCTGTGGGGAAGCAGCGAGTGGCTCAGGGCCAGAGCACTGCAGTATTGAGGAGGGGTTACAAGGGAAGCAGAGCAAGAGAAAGAAAGGGGCCCCTGCCTTACATTCTTCTGTGTGAGAGCCAGGAAGAAGCTGCAGCCATCTGTACTCCTAGATGCTTCCTTTATGAAATCTACAATGTAAAACTGGCTGCTGCAGGGGTCATTCAGGCTTTTTTTCCCCCCCAGTCATTTTCCAGCATGGGCTGCCGCTGTTTGAACCTTCCTCTTTCCCACACATTGCATAGGTTGACTGTGGAGCTAGAGAGCCACTGCTGAAGCTGAATGAGGTGACCTGTGCTCCTGCTGCCATCTTTTACACAGGGTGTTCCATGCACAGTATGTGATGCTTTGCTGCTGACTAGGGAAACACAGTTTGTAATAATAATAATAGCTGCACACAAAACTGCTTCTCTGGACAAAGACCAGCCTTCCAGCTTACTGGAGCAAGGCTCCATCTCTTCCTTCAGCAAATCTTCCAACCTAATAATCCTTATTTCTTTGCAGGGGAAAGAAGAAATCTTTAAAGTACAATCAGTATGTTTATGGCTCATGTTCCTCTGCTAGCTTTAGTTAACCACTTCAAGGAAGCTTTCTCTGAAGACAGAAGGCTTTCAGGGGGCAGGCCAGCCCCTCAAAGCAGTGCCTAGAATGCTTTGTGTGTCCCTTTGGTCCCAACAAGGCTGCAGTCCTCAGTGGCATTGCACCATATCATGAAATATTCCCAGTCCTCCTGGAATGCTTTTTTTCTATATAATTTATTCAGGTTTTCATCATTTATTATCTGTCTGACAACTCGACACCTATAAAAATTTATAAATTTGTATTAAAACCAATACTTGATTATGTCAGTGTTTATGAGGCTTCCCATGAGTCCTATATTCTTCAGCTGAATGTAGCTATCGTCCCTCATAATAATAATAAAAGAGGCCATATTTCACCATTTCTCAGTTAACATGACTCACTGCTTGCAATTACAGTAGCTACCAGCTCACACTTTTGTTGACTTTAAGGATTTGCTGCCTTGTAAGGGTCATTGCTGAGCTAAACACACATAGACATTTATTCAGTGGGCCTCCTTAACTGGGCTAGAAATAGCTGTGGGTGCATGTTTCCCTTTTCAGAGAACAATGTCTAACTACAGTTGTTCATGCAGAAGTGTGTAGTGACTCATCACGAATGTGTAATTGTGGGTATATGTACTGATAATGAGAAAAAATTGACGCCACTAGGGCCTTTGTTAGGCAAATGCTCTGGATATGAACACCAGCTGAAAAAACAATAAAGAAAACAAAGCAAATATGTTTCTTCCTCCCACAGTAAGGCTCTTCTTATTTCTGTGCCTTACTTGTCTGGATCAGCCTTAAGTACTTCATTCTGGGGCTTGATGGAGAATTTGTGTGGAGTGTCAACTGCAGCAGTCATTGTCTGCAAGGGAGAGTGTTTCACCTGAAGTTAATATTTTAGAGTCTGGTTTTGATATTATGCAGTTCTTCTATCTTCATTATGCAGTTTTTAAAGCCAAACCAATGTATACAGTAATCATAAAGACTAGTTAAAATCATCACCAGTGAGTGTGGGGGATTTCTAAGGTTCAACACTAGCAATGCTAACATTCTACTGCTGCCAGGATAACAGCAAGCTGTACAACATGCTTGCAATATAAAGATTCTTACATCCTAGGAATGATAAAGATGTTTTTAAAAAAATAATCATGGAAATAACTTTTTATATAGATAATGATTTACATAAAATATAAACCACATCATCCATGTTTTCCTAATTCTGAATAACATAATTACTACAAAGGAAGGACATGGAGGTACACAAATAGTATATATGAAACACAGGAGGAAGTTTCTTTTAATTCCCATTTTATAACTTCTCATAACATAGCTATAATATTTCTGTAATATGAGAACTCCACATGGGTAATTTTTGCTGGTTTGAAGGATGCACTTGATTGAAGATGGTTCCAGAAGTTACAGCTGTACATAAATTTAAATGAATATGTAACATATACACAACTTTTAGCCAACAGTTATATAGCATTGTAACATGTTTTATGGAGACATAAAGCTGTTATGATTCTTGAACTTTTTGTTCCTTCTGTATGAGATTGTATCTCCGGGAAAAGAACGGATGATTTATGCCTACGTTTAAATGATTCTGAAGTTATAAATTTAACAGATGTAGATAACACCAGTATTACTCCCCAAAGATGTTTTTCATGTCTCAAAATACCTTGAATGAATTAATTGTCTCAAGATAGTGATGTAAATGCTGTTCAGAATGATAGGTTATACTTTTTCCAAGTCAAATTAAGTCTCACTTCTACAGAAAGCATTTATTACATTCACAAACCTTGAGATTGTTTGCAACAGTAGTATGCTGCATTTTGGCAAGTCCTGTAGGGCATATCTCCATAGCCTATGCAAATGCAGGGATCTAGAAAATGAACCAAAAGGGGAAAGAAATCGATAGTTTCTATAAGTTCTAGTGCATTAAAGAAATCTTAAAAACCTGTTCTGGTTGCCTTGCCAAAAATGTGGGCAAAGATCAGTGTTTTTGAAAATGAGTCTCTGAATCATATAAAAGTTGGGATGTAGATCCACAAGAGCAATTAAAAATCATGTAGGCCAGGAGAAGGTTACACCTATTGCAATAGAATAATTAGACCATCTTGCTCTTTTATTCAAAGAAGGATTTGAAATCTGTTGATTACATTTTAAAAGGATATTTCCTAAGTGTTGGATGGTCAGGATGTTGTAGTCAAATTTCTGCTTTTAAGATTTCAGGAAAGGAGTTGAATGCACTTTCCTTGCCTACACAGTGTAACAGTGCAGGAGTAACCCTGACTCCTGTCTACAGAATATAAAAAAGCCAGGATTATTTATTTCTCTTCCTTATCCTTGCAAATGTCATCAATTGTGAAACTTGTCTTTTACTTCTTTTGAAGTAAAGTTCCTCTGGTGAGGATATAGCAAGAGCTGGTGGCATTCCCTCATACTGATGTGTACATCAGAGATATAATACAATTCACCCCAGCTTGTGCTCTCTCTGTTACTCTCCTTCCTACAGTTAAAGAGTTTCTTCATGGCTGTGCAAAGGCTTTAAGGGATATGTGGATTACCATGCAAAGCTGACTTGTAGTCTATATATATCATTATCAGATACACAATTTATTTTATGACCATAAATCATGTTCCTTTATGGAGATAAATAAACAAGTTAGTGTGATTAAATTTTATAAAATATAAGGACCTAATTTCAAGGTCAAGATACAAATGGCCTTCCTTTTAATTATTTTGCTATTAGAGACTTCCTTTATTTTTATTGCACTGTAATTGTTAACTGGAGACAATTTTAATTTAAAATACAATCCTATTTTGCCAGATAAAAACTAGAAAAATCACTATTAGGCACTATGCTTCGTATTTGCCAGTAAGAGCTTGTAACATCTCCACCTTGTGGTTGTTCATCTGAGTGATGAGTTTAGGCTGCCACATCTCACACCACGCGTATTTCAGCTCAGGCACTCCAGGTTCTCTGAACATACATTCCATACATCGTGAAGTTCTAGCTAAGAGATTCTCATATTTAAAAAATAGATATATTTGCATAATTTAGATTAAAATAAATCCTTGATTCATACTTTTTATTGGTCATTGTTAATTTTAGTATTTTAGACAACATCAAAAATTAAATTCAGGGATAAGAAGCTACAGGAGCAATAAACATATAGGTTAAATAAAACTGTTCAACCAGAAAAGAAGTATTTCTTACATAAAAATGCCATCAAATCAAGTAAGATGACCCAAGGGCTGTGTCAAGAAGAGGAATTATTTTTCAGTCATCAAAATATTTGCAGATATCCTCATATTTTATGAAAATAGTGCATATTACACACAATAATTCTCACTGTGGAATAGGAGAATATTATTGCCTTCTTTTCACAAGGGGAAAGCCAGCTGAAGAGGGAACGTGTCCTTTTGCAAAGTCACAGAGAGAGACAAAGATGGAAAAGAACGGTAGCCCAGATTTTCTGTTTTAAGTTCATGGCATATTACTGTTAGATCTTCCATTTCTCATCCTGATTTACTGGTATTAACTCAGCACTAAATACAGAAGTTGAGCTGTGGTTTTGTTTCCTTTATTTTTTTTACCTGTTCCTTTTTTCACTTGCAAATGTAAGAAAAAGGTCCTTTGATATTTCTGGTATTTCCCCAGTCCCAGTTAGCCAGAAGAATTAAGGCATAAGCTCTTTTGTGATATTTTGTCACTTCCTGCACACCCCAGAATTTTAAAATGCAAATAAGGAAAATAACTAAGCATAATTGTTTTATCCAGGCTTTCTAAAATACCTCTAATACTTTGGCTTGATATTCTAATTGAAGGTGTCCCAACCTCTTATTTCCAAGAAGGAGACTTCCGCTATTTTACTTTTTTTTTTTTCTGTCAGGACTATTTTTTTTCCAGTCCTATTGTGTATTTATTCATAGAACATTCAGTTTAGGAGGACTCAAAGGCTCAAATACATCTCCTCTAGCTCCAGGCACCATAGGTATCAACAAAACTTCCTCTAGTCATAAGCCTTGAAGTTAGATTTTTTTCGTATCTGAATAGACTTCCATAGGCACCAAAACTTATATGGTGCAATTCTTGGTGGCAGCCTTGCAAAAACATCAGTTTGAGTAAACTATGGTTCAACACTTTGAAAACTGATAACAAAAAATATAGACAGAATTGAATTGTCCCAGTGAGTGTGTGAGTAAAATTTTGAATAGCTGAAAATGCTCAGTAATGACAGTCCAAACTGGTCCAAAGTGTCATGTGAAATGGCACTCCATGGGGAAAAGACTGAGAAGAGATGAAGTCTTGGAGAGCATTTGTGAAATTCAGAGATCACCAGAGATATAAACCTAACAGAGGAGGAAAGGAAGAGGGTTTGACAACAATTGCAGGTTTATAACATGCACATGTAATCTGTGTTTCCTAAGCAAGAGGAGGAGTTTTGAGCTGGGGAAAAAATGTTGGAAGGAGAAGCTGTGAGGATTGTGGTTGATGAGGAAAAGTGGTCAATGTGGCCAAAATCGAACAGACAAATCTAGCTAAATATAATGTTTTCACTATAGGTGTCAACATCTGAGCTGGTCGTCCCAACCTTCTCAGTGGGACATTCTCAACAGAAAGGGCATATTCCTCACTCATAACTTCACACTACTGGTTCCTGTTTCTTTTTCTAATCTACTAAAAAAAAAAAAACCAAAAAAAAAAACCAAAAAAAAAAAACCCAACATCTTTTAGAAAAATACTCTTTTTGAAAGAAAATTATTTTCTTGCTAACACATGAAATAATCATGGACTTTACAGGAAGTACAGAAGAGACGCCCTGAGGGCATGGTTAATACCCCATGAAGTAGTAGTATAAATGAAATCTTTTTCTCTATCCACTACAAAATGAATATATAATGGTATCTCAGCTAAAATATCTGAGGAGTCCTAATTTTCAGAGGATCCAAATTGTGGTCTCTTTTCAGCAGTGAAGACCTAGAGCTTGCTGAAGAACTTCAGTGCCAGAGGTGAGGTTGCATTTGCACTGGCTGCCCTTGTCCCCAGAGGTGCCAGCTGCATAGCATGCTGTGAACCCAACTCTGCTGCTCAGAGCAGTCCAGACTATTTCAGTCTTCCTAAAGATAAGGTACTGATGATAGGAGACTGAGCACCATGACACAGTTGGATTTCAGAAACAGAATACACCAAATAGAAAATGTGGTTCTGGTGTGTGTTCCTTCATGCTCAGTAAGGTTTTGATCATAATGTGGTGACTAATCCACAGCTGCCCTGCTCTGCCAGCATGATTTCAGAATGCCACTGGATTAAATAACAGAGTTTTGAAGGGTAGAGCTGCTGAGGGATGGGTGGGAAAACTTTAAAAAACCTAAAAGAATTTCTTCAAATAACACATTCAGATCTTTATTGAGAAATAATTGGTCTGGAAATCAAACTTCAGTTCCTCCTTGTCTCAGACGTTTGCAATGCTGAGAAGGAAAACCACACCTTTTAAACGTCTGATCTGCTGAATTTCAGTGAGGCTCCAATGAGCTTTTGAAATGTTAAACTTCTCAGCATTTTTTCCAAGAGGGAAACTTTCACCCCATTTTGTTTGAAGAAGTCTGCCTGTGACTAATTAAAAGCAGCGTGTGCCATGTGTTGCAAGAGTGCCATTGTTGCCAAGCCCCCTTTGGTGGTCCTGAAGACCACAGGCATTTGCCTGCTGTGGGCACAGGCTGGCCAGGGCTGGTGGCTGCAGTCCCATGAACAAGGACACTCTGGCAGCCCTGACTCAGGGAATGCTGTCACTTCAGCCAGCTGGAGCCATGCCTGAACACTTTCAAACAGGACACATGCTTCAACCCAGGAAAAGCTCTGGCTGTCACTTGCAGATCCACTTGCTATTACTGGGATTAAGATAGTGTGTTAATATGCTTCCACAGGACAGAATAAAGTTGATGTCAGTGCCAACTCTAATTGCTTAGCCAAACCCTGCTCAAGTTTCACTCATCCTGTGGACTGAGAAATGCTTAGAATGGTCAAAACCTAAAATGTTTCTTTTTATCTGTGAAAGCATCTTAATTAGGTTTTAAGGGATTGTGGGCTGTGTGCACATACACACAAAATTCTATTATGCAGAGAACGAGTTAAGGAAATAAGAAAAATCAGTTCTGTGGTGTTCAGTTTGATCTGATGGAAAGCATAAAAGGATATAACACATTTTCTGACTCTCTTCAGCCATCTGTAAAGTAGCAACAACTGCATTTCCCTTCCAAGCTGCTCTGATTTGCTGGTTGCAGTCTATAGCACAGCCTGCAGTATCTACAGCCTGCAGTATTAACTGGGGAAGGGAAATACAGTGACTAAAATTTGAAAGCAGGCTTTTTCTTGAGCAGTTGAAGGAAAGTTCCACTTAAAACATTGCTAGTCATGACATGCAACTGTGCTGGTTATTGGGATTTAGATCTGTTATCTCAGTTTTTACTTAAAGTCACTTCCTGCAGCAAAGAAAACACAAATACTGTTTTTTTGATGTTTATCTTAAATTCATATTACTTCTGCTAGAATAGATATCTGGAAGTATTTAAATGAACAGTTAAAGTTCAGAATTTAAAATTTAATGAAAGAAGATTTTTATACTGATGATGCAAGGACTCTAGAAGAAAACAATGTTCCTTTTGTAATTAAGGAGAACAGCTATTTATACTGTCAGCTGCATTCCAGTACAAAGTGCACTCATGGCATCAATTTAAAGGGCATATGTTGGAGACAAACACAAAAGTGGTTTGGAAAGAGGCATGGAGTAAAAGTTTCTGAAGTGCCAAAGTCTCTTCAAGGAGTGAGACTTCAAGGACATTCATTCAATTTTGAAAGTTTTACCCAGGCTTACCAGAAACTACTTAAAATTGGCCATGATCCTCTATAGTCGCAGAAAATTCCTTTTGGAATAGGTTTTATTCAAGTAACTCCAGATGTACTTGCCTTATTCCTGTGTTAGAAGGAGGTCCAATTTGATTTAAATCAATGACTTTAACCACAGCAGGATCAAGTTCTGAGTCTTTTATCAGTAGAAGACTCAGAAATTTCTTTACTCCTTTTAACATGACTATTTTTCTTTCTTCTTGCAACTTTTAGTTTCTATACTTGCTTCTCTTTAGTCATGTAAGGTGCATTACTAAAAAAGCCTATCTTGCCATGAGCAGGGAATCTTTTCTTTGACATTTCCAGTTTCCACCAGCACAAAGAGGAAAAAGCCGAAGCCTAAGTCTGTACATTTTACTGCATAGCTGAAACCGAATTCGGCATGGAAACATTTTATCAAGTACCTTATTTTTCTATACATTCCTGGAGGACCTGCAAAGGAGGAGCTTGTCAGCTAAATTGAAAACACACTAATAAAGTTAAAAAGTTAATGGGAGACATTTGCAATTTTGCAATAATTTTCCTAGTGACTTAAACTCAAAATAACTGTGTATACTTCTGCTACTGTTTTCCTTACATCTTTGTATCGAATGACAAGCAGAAGAATTAGTGCCGGATATCTACCATTTGTCGCACACCTATCAAATTATAGTTTTCCTAGGCAAACTTACAGTTCAGGTGGCCAGATCTCTGTTTGTCTGGGAGGCTATTTTCAATTACTTTTAAGTAATAATGTGTGTTTTATAACTCAAACCACTTGTATAAATAGAGCTTAAAACCTTGTGACTGAGGCAATAAAATAGAAGCAAAGGTTTAGCTGTTGTAACTTACTATGCAGTCCATAAAGGGCAGTGGCTGAAATATAGTTCCAGACTCTGGGCCTCTTTTGTGTTAACTAAAAAATATAAAAATACTTTTTTTTTTTTTTCCCCTCTAATTAGGATGATTATTATCTTAATAAAACATATCTAATGATTGCTGCTTCTTTCAGTGAGCCTTAGCTGGTTATTTTGAACTAAGGCATTTTCACGTGCCCTTCTAAATGGTACGGGCTGACAGCGTTACCTTTGCCTTATATCTCCAGACATGCAAAAGGGAGACATTGAAAGATAAGATTTTCATTTAAGCATAAACAGAAGGGTAAGTCTGGGGGGCTTGGTTAATTTGGTCCTACTCTTCTGTGTGTTCTTTCCACTTCTCCGTTTACTGTGACTAGACTATCATATCTGAATATCATATGGCCAGTCTTGTATTTATATCAACTAATGCTGCACGTCACTGGCATTCTGACTAAAAGGTCAAAAGAGAAATAGCTTTGATGGACTGGTGATCAGTTTCCAGGGATATCTTTTGTTTTCCATTCCCTTCAGAATAAAATTTTCTGTTCAGGCACTTATTATCTAAAATTTGTGTGTTTTATAAATCTTTTTGACCTCAGAAAAGAAAAATATAAAGTGATATCTTATTCCTTTCTTTTATCTGCCTTAAGCCTCCAAGAACATTCCTCTGCATTCTTGCCTCCACTGATAACATCTTTTCTAGCTGCTAAAGAGCTGACAGCATATAACAGGGTTGTGCAGTGGTGAACCCTTCTCATTTAGATTTGACCTAAATGCCAAAAATGTTGACCTTTTCTGTATTTAATATGGGTCAGAAGAGGCATCTTTCCAAGTCTTAATATAATCTACTGCTGAACCTTCTCATCCTCCTCCACTTCCCCTCCCCTTCAATATTGCAGCACTCCTATTTCAATGTATGGGATATAGACACCCTACATTGCCTAGCATATCCTTTTACATATATCCAGGGAATTCAGGAATTCTTTTGAATTGCTTGAGTGCTGCTATATTTGTCAGTCTCTTATCAGTTTCTGATATCAATCTCTGTTTATCTTTAGGATTTAATAGTCTGTTAGTGTGAGTGGCTCATTTCTTTCCCACACAACCATTTTTTTACCTGTCAAGTTTTGCTTATCAGTTCTTTTGGAAGAATTCTTTTGACTGAGGACTTGATATTTTCATAAACAATACAAATAGAAACATTAATGTAATTTTAATTTTTACTTCACTCCCTTAAGAATGGGTACATCTAATCATATCCCAGGCCAGCTATCTTAGTTCTGCTATGTCTATTTAAATACTTTTAATACAAGAGTGATCAAAACAGGCAAAATTTTAATTAAGTTTTGTGATATGGGCTGTTTCTTAAACATAGAGGTGATCCATGAAAAGGCAAACATTTTGAATAGCTGCTGTTGGATTCGCTCATATTTGCAGTAGTACTGGTGATCATTTTAAGTTCCTTCCAGCTGAAATATTCTATTCTATTCTATTCTATTCTATTCTATTCTATTCTATTCTATTCTATTCTATTCTATTCTATTCTATTCTATTCTATTCTATTCTATTCTATTCTATTCTATTCTATTCTATTCTATTCTATTCTATTCTATTCTATTCTATTCTATTCTATTCTATTCTATTCTATTCTATTCTATTCTATTCTATTCTATTCTATTCTATTCTATTCTATTCTATTCTATTCTATTCTATTCTATTCCATTCTATTCCATTCCATTCCATTCCATTCCATTCCATTCCATTCCATTCTAATTAACTTCAGTAGCCTTTTTTCCAAGCTATTAAATCAAATTATGATAAAGTTATAGATCAGTTTTGAAAAGTGGCATGTAGTATATAGCAAATTTTGTAGATACTCTATCATTTAGCATGTGAGTTGTCTTCACAGTCACAGCATATTCACAATTATTTTGCTTCTCACTTGAATGCTAAATTGACACCTATTTTGAAAGCAGTCTATTTTTTTAACTTAAAGAACAATTTCTATAATATTCCTTCATAAAATTCTAGCTCACAGTGGATAAGGTGGTATAATTGTTACAGCTTTTATCCCACAGTCTTCTCCCTGATGAGCTACCCATCCTGGGTACTGAGGAAGGTGGTTTTGAAAGCCAACAAAAGAGATCTCTGTCCTGGGACAAATGGCTTCCAACAGCTGTACCCAATGAAAAAAATAATACCTCCAGGTACACTTTGCCAGCCATAATCATTTGGTTCTCAAAAGTCACCCCTGTTAAAACTTATTCTTTTGAGCCAAGCCCAAACTATGGCATTGTTGGGCAACCAACATCATTTCAGACAACCAGTACCAAGCCTTTCTTATTCCCCACAGGTTGTGGAAAACTCCTCAGTAAAGTCAGTAGCAAAGCCCTATGGGCATACTATGCCAAGCAGATGTGCATATATCATTTCTGATGAGAAGTCTTAATGGTCCCCAGGGATTATTTCCTCATTCACTCACCAGATCCAGCCCTACTGATGGAGCAAGCAAATACAGGGAAATGGAAGGGGTCTGCCCTTTTTTTTGTACCCAGTGCAAGTTTGCCCTATTAAATCCTTGAGAAGCAGCTCATTTTCAGGCACAAAGACATTCAAGAGGGAAGACATCCCTTATTCTAAGTTACTGTGCTATGCTTTTACTTAAAATGGCAGAGAGTTGAAGCATTTCAAAATAGTTGAAAGTGGGAAATATTAACACTGTGGAGTTTCAATCTTTCAAATTTTCTTTTTGTTACCTGTCATACCTACCTATCATTACCTTTGCATATTTTATCCCTTCCCTGCCCTCATTTTCTTACTTCACCTATTTCCTCTCTTGTAATGCTGAGTAAAAAAAATCTCTTTCTAAGTTGAAGTGATATCTCAGGCCAGCTTTCTGCCAGATTTGCATTAGTAAGGTTTACAACAGCAAGGGAACAACTTCCTAAAGAAGATTCCATTTCAATCTGTAAGAGCCACAAAATTAATTTAGCAGATGGAGAATCCAGCCTTGTGTGTTCCACTGACAGTGAGCTACTTTAAGGTCAGCAGTTCCCCTGAGAGTGACAGACAAGAAATGTCTAAGTACTGGTGGAGTCAGAATTCATGTTAGGCCTTATCAACACAGCTTAGGTGTATTTCTCCATCAGCTGACATCAGGATCTGCTTCTTATAAACACTGAGAGTAGGAACTAGAAAGGGAAAGCTCACTTCTAGCTGTAAAGTCTACCTTTCTAATCCCACTGACCCGTGATTATTCTTTCATGCTGGACAGACACATTCCTTTGAATTGTGTTCATCACATGATTAAAACCTATGGAGGCCTGTTGCAGTCCAAAGACACTGAAAAAAAAATACTATAAAAATTTCCACTATCTTTACACCAAAAAGCCAAGTCTTGTACTAGGTAAATTCTGATGCAACATTTGGATTTAATTACAACAGACCAAATTCTGCCCTCAGATACACCAGTCAACTTGGTAAGGCTTGGCAAGGAGGGGACGTTTTCAATTCTAATACAATGGTATTTTTATAATACCATGCCAAATAGGGCATAATATATTTTTAGAAACTTTCTCATTTATAATAATAAAATGCTCTTCAAGATGATTCATATTAAAAGAAACAATTATTTTGGCTTGCAGGACATATTTGTAACTATGTGTAGACACTTATTTGGATGAAATTCAGCATCAAATAAATTCAAAACATGGATGTGTGCCAGCAACATGGATGAAAAAATATCCTCAACCAAGTGAGCTGTTACTCAGTAACTTTTGCAGTTTCCTTTGCCTGCTAGCTCAGAGCTCCCCGTAGCTTCATAGAGGTGAAGAACTGGAAGGGACCTCTAGAGGTCCTCTGGTCTATACTTCTGCAGAAGAATGAATTCAAACTCACAAGGGCAGAGATCTGTCAGTGATAATTTAACATCTACTGAAAACATTTTAAAAATGGGATTATCCGTTCTCTCTCACGCTCTCCAGTATTTTTACAGACAGACAAGCTTTTTCTAATGGCTAATTTGAACGTATTTTAATTAAACTAAGATTTATTTTTTTCCATCACTGTGGAAGCCTAGCATGCTGCATGTGTCACTGGAAAATTGTCAGCTTACAACTTTTCAGTTTCCTCTTTTAGAAGAGACATGGTAGGGAGCCTTCAGCTTTTCAATCTCCTTTATATGCACAATAAACCCTCCCTATATTACTGTTCTCCTTGGGGTCCTTACTCCAAACTGGGGTAAATTGCCTTACAAACCACCCAGAAGGAAAAGTTATTTCTATCTCTTTTGATTGGAATGCCAAAAGCAGCAGCTCAGGTCTGACCAGCAGAGAGGACACTACAATAATCACGTCCCATATGTTAAATATGACTTTGCTCAGTTTGCAGTGTCTTCTTATTGCAGACTCATTTAATCTAGAATCCACTATGAGTTGCCTTCAGATTTTAAACTATTTGCCCAATTTGTTAAGAGCCTTTGAATTCTAATTTAGTACTTCACAAGGGTTTGTGACACCTTTTAGTTTATAATACTGCAGTCCTTTGTCCAAAACAATAACTTTTGTAAAAAACTGGACTTGGGTAGATGCTGGTGCATTTTTATACTTTTAAGAGTGAACAATGGCTAATTACTATTTAAAAGTAGGATTTCACTCATCTACTCACCTCCAATATGACAATGTCCCTATAATCTATTTTAATTAATTTAATATGGCATCAAAAGCTATTCTAAGGATAATTCATTCTGTGATTATTTATTTTTTTTTGTGGACAGCTAAAAATCTCTTTATTTCTTTCTTTGGGCAGATGCGTCATTTGCAAGGCAAAATTTAAAAAGCTTTAAAGTTAAGGTTCATGCTCCTAAGAAAAAATATCATTAAATGAAAGCTATTACTGCATGTACTTTGTTAACTTAAATACAGGCAGCCTATTTATTAGCATAAATGAAAAATTATTACAGTTATTAACCTTCAAATGACTGGGGTAATATGTTATTCCAATCATTCTCTGGGAGGGAAGGGGAAGGGGAATGATACTTTGCAACTTCTTTGTAATACAGCTTGCCATCTTTCTCTTGTCAAAGTCAAGAGTCTATCAGGAGAACAATTTTTATTTATCACTTTTTACCCCTTTTTCACCAGCCTGAAAGCAGGGAGTACTCGCTATACTCTGGGTCAAAAAAGTAGTTCTGCCTCAGGCCGTGTTCTCTCCCCTCTCCCCCTCTACTTAAAAGACACCTTTTTTAAGCCATGTTTTAAGGCAAGTTGCTACAGTATTATCCTGTGGAGAATATGGCTTAATGTAGCCCAGAAGGTCACAGATCTACCAAATCAGCAAACGGTCTCTGTTTGATCTTACAAAGGTTCTGTCTGAAGTTCTCTAACTTCTCCCTACCCCCTCCAGTTCATGCATTCAGCTTAAAATATATTTAATGAGGGTTTGGCGTTACGGTTTGGGTTTGGATTTTTTATGACTATCTAGCAGATTAATCTGCTGACAGGAGTGGATAAGATGGTCCTGAAGTTATAAATGCAAGGAGATCCCCTTGTGTGATAGGTATGCCCCATTTGCCAAGCATGCCTTGCATTTTGGACATTAAATTAATTTTCCCAAACTTGTAGGCTTTAGGGACAGAAATAATCACTGTGACTCATTTGGAAAAACACCTAGCATGTTTTGACTGCTTTTGTAATATAAAAATAATCCCATGGGCAGATCCCATTATCTGGAGCTAGAAATTTTCACAAGATTCAGTAAATGTCTCAACATATAGAAGTGAACCGGGCAAAGACATAAAAATGAGAGGCAGACACAGTGCTTTTTATGCAAGGGGAATGCTGTTTAGAGTACAAAAGCATATCTATTAAGCACAACTGAATGGGATTCAGCAAGATTAAATTTTGATACCTTTCAGATTAGATAAGATAAATTTTGAAATAATAGTAATGGAGATAAAACATCCATGGATGTCATTTTAGCATAAATTATATCTTAGGTTGTTACATGAAAAAGAGCTATAGCCAGCAGGGGTTATTATCAAAAGTGTAATTCAAGATAGGGAAGAACCACAAAAAAAACCCCAAAAATCCCTAACATTATGACATTTAATGAAAAACATTTTTAAATTGGCTAAAAGAGAATTTTCTTCAAAACACTATGTTCTTTACATATTTTATTCCCTCTACATTATTTCAAGTATACCAGTAATCTGGATGAAAGAGTCATCTTACTAAATTTATGTTGCCTTTTCTGTTTGAACTCAGCAGGTCTTTGCCATAAAGTGAAAGTTCTAAAAACCTTTTCTGGTTCTCCTGAAGAGAAAGAAAAGAGAACTTTATAGCTGGACCAAATCATACAATGTGGTTAGTATTCCCTGTCTCCCATGTGTTGTCATGTAGCCAACCAAAACAAACATCCCAGGTCACTCAGAGGACATGGTATTTGTCACAATACAGCAAGCAATGATCGCAAGCAAGCTGAGGTGGTTTCGTAAGATTCCCGATTTGCAAACAGTCCAAAACAAAATATGCAGACAGTTTAAAGTTTATTTATTGGTGTGTATAGCACTGTTATGTGATTTGCTGATACAGCTTTCCCTCAAAGATTTATAGAAAAGAGGAAACACAGATGAAAGTCTAGACTGTTACCTGTCTTGGTGTACTGTCTTTTGAAATGACAAAGAATCCTAGTACAGATTTCCAGCATCCAGGTTTTTAAGGGATTTCTGGGCTTTGTTGACCCCAGGAAGTCACCAAGTCACCTTTCCTGGGCAGCTTCTCTCCCTGCATCCCTTCCAGTGGTGCACACAGGCCAAGGAGGGTGGATGCACAAGCACTGTGCCATGCTCTTCCCTACTACTTCTGCCCCGCCATCACCCTATACTGCTACATTCCCAAAGGTGGTTCCTGGTGGCCACAGGCTGAGGGGGGAGGTACAGTCCAGCTGCAGCTTTCTCTGGACCTATCAATCTCAGAGAGAGAAGGCCTCAAACCTGAAATGCAAAAGAAAGGATTTTTCTTGGAATATGGCTGTACTAATAGCCATGATATAATAACTGAGCCCTGGAGTTCTCCCCTATGTTTGCTGTTTTCAAGCAAAGACACCCCACAGGGTGTGCGCAGTGACATAATCCCGGTGAATGCCTTGCTGGAGGCACTGGCTGGTATGACTTGGCACTCATTGCTCGGGATAATACACCGAGGGCTCAGACTAAACCCCAAGTTTAGAGTTACTCAATGGAAATGCTGCATTCCACAGTCTGCCAGTGTCTTGCATAATCCTAACAAATTCCAGCATTACTGTGGAAAGCTATAGGACATTTAAGAATTTTCTGGAAACTTTACCATTTTCTTTTATATATGGCTTTGGCTCTCTATAAATCATCTGCCAGTTCTTACATGTAAGTTTGCACTACCTACAATTTTGCCTTGAAATTTACCTTGAAGTTTAAATTTAAATCAAGGACTAATTGAATTCCTGGAAGCAACAATTATTAAAAAATTATTTTTTCTTGTGTGTTTGCATATGTTTGTACAGAGATGCTTTTATTGATAGCCAAAGGCCTAGAAAACTGGTTGGATGGAAAGCAATCCAATTATCACCTGTTTCTGGAGCTTCACCCCTCTCTGGAATAACATCCAGGCTAAGGGCTCATTCTTAGCAAATTACTGTACAATACTTTTTATTGTACTGTTTTCATAGTGAACAGGTATCTATCTCATCCACAAGTATCATCTAAAGATGAAAAGAAGTATCAAAGAAACTTCCTTACTTACCATTCAGGGTGTGGGCTCAGTTATGCTAACCCTGTAGGAGTTAATATTGCAGGATCACAGTAGCAACATGGAAAGCTGAACCATGAGACTTTGCAATTGGGATGGAGGAATCTGACCAAACTGTTTTCACTCACTCACACCCTGTCTCCCACATACTCACCAAATCCAAGTTGTGCGTGTTCACCTAATCCAGCCGGCGTGCAGGCACCAAGGCACACATGGCCAGGTGGTCTGGCTGGGGTTCCTGGCAGTGACCCAGAGGACTAGAGACATCAGCTCTTGGGTCTTCAGGAGATTTAGTGGCCTTTAGATAGCAGCCCAATCTACCAGCGTGGCTTTCAGTAGCAACAGGCTGGAGAGACTCTGTACCTGCCACACAGAGAGCCTGCACTCACCACATGGACAAATGGGGGGTTTATAGTGACAAGCCGGGTGTTCTTGGGTCATTCCCAGCTTGTCTATGCCTGGGAGACTGTTCTGAATCTGACTCCCAGGATAACTGCTGCAATAAGAAAAAAATAAAAATATACTGGATATAAGCCTATAAATAGATATAAATGTATAAATCAAAAAATAAATCTGGGGTGAATATGCTGGCGAGTCTGCATATTTATATTTATCCTCTCCCCTTACAGTTTTGATACAGTTCTGTGTATTGTCTGATGAGATCAAGAATGGATTTTGGTTTCTCGAAGATATGCCAAGCATCAGTGAAAGGATCTCTTTGTCTTCTCCTTGGCGTATTGGTCTTGAGAATTGATCTCATTTAGTATTCTTATCCGAGTTTGAAGTTTTTCAACTTCTGATTGATTCAATGATTCTTCTGAGTTTTAAATAAAAACATTATGTTACGTGATCTCTGTCACTTCCCAGAGAATGACCAAGAGTCAGACTTTTGGATACTTTGTAGGTGTCTTTTGTTACAGTATTTTGTTATTTGCTTGTTTGGGTTTTGTAGGAGGCTTGGGGTTTGGGGATTTTTTTGGTTTGGTTTGTTTTTTTGGAGAGGAGCTTAGCTGGAAGTAAAAATCCCTCACATAGAGATTCAAACTCATTAGTGTAACTTTAGACGCACTTTGTCCTCACCAGAGGCCTGACAGAGTTTGCGTCTGAGTCCCTCAAGTACCGCACTTCCCTCAGCCTATCACTGCCCGCGCCATACGCGGTGGACTATAATGTTGTCCGAGCTGACTGTTCAACCACATTCAGGGGAGCGTTGCTCTGTTAAAATATATTATTTGAAGCTAATGAAGGTCTCCCAGGTGCTTCCGTGGCTCCCAGGTCAGAAGACCCTTAAAGAAGCGGGAGGGATGTCCGGGGGCTGCCCAGGGGTGCGGCCCTGCCCGGGAGCGCTTGTGCTCGCAGCGGCTCTGCCGGCCCGGCGCCATTAGATGGCAACAGCTGCCCGAATAAACCCGGCTGCGGCACGGCAACGCAAGGAGCCAGTTCTCTCTTCCCGGCACCGCATCCTTCCTCTGCTTCGGGAGCGGGGAGCTGCCGAGCTCCCCTTCCGCGGGGCACTATCCCAGCGCCCGCCCCCTCCATTCCGCGGGATAGCAAAACGCGGGAGGCAGCCAACAGCCCCGCACCTCCCTCTGAAACGGGCTAAAACTGGGGCTTTGCTTACTGGAAAACATATAATTTGAGTTTTGTTGCAATATGAAATATGAAGCAGGTTTTCAGCACATGGAAGCAACAAAAAAGGAACAGCTTTGAGGATGTATTAATTATGAATATTTCACTCATCAAGTGGTGGAGGTCATTAAATATTGCATTAGATGTTTTCTTTTATTTTTTTTTTTTATTTTTTTTTTAACTTGCATGACTTCAGATTAAAACCACTAAGTAGCATGAGGAAAACCCAGTTGGAGAGAACCAAATACATCTTAGTTTTTCTGCTCCCATTCTGATTGTCAGGTCAGCCACCCCAACATCAGTCTCCAGGGAAGCTTTTCCAGCCTGGTCTTAAAGACACAAAGGTTCCATAACCTCCAGAGTGGATTGGGTCTTCCTTGTGCCAGTGGCTTAAGTAGCTCTTGAAAAAACATTTCTCAGGGAAAGGTCAAGATTTGCAGATTAAACATGCAACCAGGTCTGAGTTTCCAATATCAGCTGCTCTGGTTCTTTATAACTTTGGAATCACAGAATATTCTGAGTTGGAAGGCCTCCATAATGGCTCTTAAAGTCCAGCTCCTGGCCCTGAACACCCTGGCCTAAGAATCATTCCATGTGGCTGAGAGCATTGTCCAAACACCTCTTGAGCTCTGTCAGGCTTGGTCCTGTGACCACTTCCCTGGGGAGCCTGTTCCAGTGCCCAGCCACCCTTCAGGGAAAGGATCTTTTTCTAATATCCAACCTAAACCTCCTCTGATACATCTGCAGGCCACTCCCTCGGGTCCTGTCACTGGGTTCCACAGAGCAGGGATCAGTGTCCGCTCCTCCTCTTTCCCTCACAATATCTTAATTTCCAGTAGTAGGATGTGAAGATGTGTACAGTGAATAAGCATTTTTAAGCCTATACTTTATTATTAAGATTTTTTTTCCTACTGTGGCTACTGCTTTCCCCTTCAACTTCTGGAAACAGTGAGCATAAAATTGTCAGAAGTTCGTAATTTTCAGTGCTTAGGAGCTGTATTTGCCTTTTGCATTCTAGAATTTATTCCTCATCTTCACTTTCAGTGTTGCTGGGTCATTATCCTCTCTTTTCAGTGTTTTTCCCCATTCCCATACTCTTGTTTCAAGCCTGTACGTGAACTTCATTCCCTTAATGCTCAGAGACATTTTTCTGCTCCTGAGTAAAACTGTGTTTGTGTTTGCAAGCATTGTCAGTGACTTCTGAGGTTTTCTGATGTCTTTGAGATATTTTTGAAATTATTTTCCACAACCCTTCCATTTGGAAAAGGGTAAATTATTCTCCTGATCTCACAAGATCTTTTAAATCATCAAACAGAAGTGTCAAATTGCAGAATTGATTGCACAATATGTATTTGCTTACTTCTGCTGACACAGAAATTCAGGGCTTCCTGTGGAGGAAATGCCTTTATGACAATTTTTATTACATGGTGTTACACCTTCAGTCCTTCCTCTTTTAACTTTTTCTTAGACCCAAGGAGGCCAAGCAGAGAGCTGATGGTATAAATCCCACTTTAATCATCAGGAACTGGCTATGTATTTCAGCTGATTTCGTTGCCTGGGTTAGCTTCAATTCTTTGTGTATGATATTTGACTGCACCACCTGGATTTTGGATTTACCAGCTATCTCCTGCAGCACCATCTGACCCACCCCAAAAGAAAAACATAACAATGACAGAAATAACAGACTGGGCCAAGAAGAGGCCCCAAATGTGATGTAAATATTTAGTTTCAGTCACAGCAAGAAGGGCAACAGGAAAGTGCATTTGAGAATTTGTAAGTAATACTGCTTGCCTCTGAGCAATTTAATAACTTTATAAAAGTTAATCATTAGGTCCATTCTAATTAATAATAAACATTCAGTTAACCATTTTCTCTTCATTAAAATGGCACTTGCATTCCCTAGTAAATTAAAGTACTTGTTTGAATGTTTTCTACAACATTTCAGCAGTCCTTCCTAAAATTTGCCTTGCTGCCATACTGTGGAATGGCTTTTATGGAGTCATTAACATATAGTTCCTCCTACAATTAATTATTGATGTGAGATTACCATAACAAAGGAAATAAAACTGTTCTTTTTGTAACAGCAGTTGTTAACTGACCAGAAGAGTCCTTATGACCCAAACCCCCCCCAGAAACCCAAAAAAGAGGCCCCACTCATGCATCTCAGGACTGCAGAGATGCTCACACAGCTGTGCTGAGCAGAGATAGCCCTTGACTGGACCATCTAGAGAAATGGCATCCTTCCAGATGATGTCAAATTATAGGACTCAGCTAATTCTGAGCAAATCTCAGGATGAGGGAACAAATATTCTCATATATTAGGTAGTGGCCCATTATTTAGGGTGATGGGTCTTTCTTTTGTGTGTGCACTTACTGACAAGTCATAGAGACAATGAAAGTCTTGGAATGTATCAGGGCTTATTTTTCCAGACTAAAAATACTGTTGCAACTGCTGGATTGCCTTTGCCTTGTTTTTGTTTTTGCTTTTTTTCCTAGGTTTTTAAAGTGTGCTTTCAATTTACTTCTCACCAAATAAACATAAAATCTTGTCAGCAAGTTTCTCTTCCTCTACCCTGAAATCTGACGTAAGGAGAAAGCAAAAATGTCCCATGTTCCCTCCTGTCTTCTGCTTCAGAAATGGCATAAAACTGAACAAGACAATAATTTGCAGTGATTTACTCGGCATTCTTCATCACATGTCCATTGGGGAATTGTCCATAAAAATCCTGTGGTTTTCTAGAATATATGCATTTTTCAGTCCTCCCTCTGGCTGGCTGGTTGTGGCCCCCTACAGCTGTGGCAGTGTGGTACATCTGCAATTCCTCCTTGTGTATGCCTGGCTGCTCCCAGCCTCTCCTCAGCTCCCTCATGGAAGCCTTTGCCACCACATCAAGTCTCCCAGGGGGATGCAGTCTCAGGGAGGAAGAGGATGAGGTGCAGCACCTCCTCTTCTGCTGCCTGTGCCACCATTGCCTGCTCTTGGCAGAAAAAGGACCCGACAGTAAAAGTACATGGGTGGCAGCAGGAAAAGCGATAATGCCGTAAAATACATTACCACTTGCTACAGCAGATGTGAATCAGAGATTTCCGCTGGTTTAGTGGAGAGCACATTTTTCTGAATAGTCTGAATTCTCCAAAGAGTCATGGTATAATAAATCCATTACTTATAGCACTGGAACAAAGATACCACAGCCAAACAGTGCAAATTGCTGATCCTGTGAAAACTCACTTGCTGTTTCAAATTTGTTCAGTAACTTTTGATGAGTTAACTTTGCAATAGTGGATTACACAGAAAATAAACTCCATGTCCTTGTGCAGCCCGAATAAAAGCGTAAAGCTGGGTTTATGCATAAACTTTTCACTCTTGTTACTTCAGGAAAAAGGTGATTGTTTGCCTGTTTCTGATGTCAGTCAGATCTGCTGTGCAGTGATCGAATTTTGCCCCATATCCAGCATCAGCACCTGTGGAAACCCAGGCAGAAAATGCTGGTGGGAGAATCCGGAAGGCGGTTTCAAAGTCTCTGGACAACACTTTCCATCTGCTCTTGCTTTTGAATTACAGTAATGAAGAGTCAGTTTGTGGTTCTTACTCTTGCTGAGATATTTCCTATGCTTTGAAGCAGCCTAATTACATACTAAACTCTCTTCTGTAAGTGATGATTTCAGAATCTGACTACTCACACCAGGTCGTCAGAGGATGACCAAATCCGACACATCTTCTTCCTACCTCCTTCACTGAAGACTTATCATTCCTGTGTATCCACTTGGAACATTGTTACAATGGGAACTTGGTTGTTTGGGTTTTTTAAATAATACCAAGTATTTTAAATAATACCATCATGCTGTATGTGGCTTTATCCTCAATAATCATGTGTTTATTACTTATTAGCAGTCTTTTCTATTTCTAGCTGGCAAGAAGTAAGGACCAATAGAAGCAGATGTCTAGAGTGAAATAATGGATGCTGAGCACTCAACATCCAAGCTATCCATGTTCCAAGCTCTTTAATTTCACTTTAAGTCCAGCCTGCTCCCATTGACTAAAGGACCAGTCTTGGCTATAGTAAATTAGGTGCACAGAACATCTTCAAAAAGCTCAAGAAACCCACTTCATAAATGCCAAGACTATGAAATAAAGCACAGTGACTGGGAGAAACCCTTCTCTCAAAAATAGTCCTGACAACAAGTAAAATAGTAACGTAGAGGTACCAGCTCATGCCCATGATGTGGATCTTTTAAAACATTTTAATTCTGACATTCTGAGTTTTATCTGTGTCATTTGCTTAATATGCAATGAATTGTTGCTGTCATCCAATTACTTTAAATAATTTAATTTTTTCTCCAAGCTTTACGTGCACAGCTGCATGCCTGCTTCTAGATAAAGTGCAACTTTCTCTCCATATATAAGTTAGGGAAGGTTGAATAGCTTATGGTTTTTAAAAAGGTGATATATTGTTTTTATCATTATGTAAGAGGTTCAAAGATTTTCTTTTTAATTGTTCTAGCACCTCTGCAAAAGGTAGTGGCAACTTGAAATTTGGCTTGCATGTTTATAACTCCAGTGCTGGAAGTTGTCTTTGTTCAGCCTGCCAGGTAACTGCACTACCCTTTTATCCAACACCATTACAATATGAATTTTACTGAAAGGATCACAAGGTATTTTTCCCTTCCAGGAAAAGCAGTGTCTCATTCACACCACATGTTCCAGATGTGCCAAATGTGTACAATGGCTAAAGAGTGGAGAGTCTGAGAAAACAGAATACTCGATTAAAAATGGAAGTATCTGGGTTCAGTTTTGTTTTCAGACATCCTGCCTGGCCTTGGACAAGTCAGTCGTGGCTGGGTCCCGGTACCCCCTCTGTGTGGCTAATGTGAGGACTGGAAGGGTGGCTGGGTGATGGGTGTCCTTTGGTATCAGAGCTGTACTCCAGCTGCAGCCACTGCTGTCTCCATGACTGCATCAGTTTGTGTGAAACTAAATTCATTCCAGTTTGCCTGGTGTTGGGCCTGGACAGCCTTGAAAATTATTTTTATTCAAGCCAGACTTTGATGAGTGTGCGCATAGCATGCTCTGAACAGTAAAAATAAAATGAGGAAGTGTCCTTTAAAAAAATTCCTCGATGTGTCATCATCAAAGCTGAAATTTGCAAAAGCACCTGGAATGCAATCCGCACAAAGCTGTAGCAGCCCTTTATCTGTATTTGTAACACTGTAAAGCTGCATCACACACCTCTGTTATATGGACTATTTTTCTAGGACTATCCTGTACTTCAGGGAATAAGGGATTAAGCTATATTTTGAAAACAGCAGGCATTTGCCCACTTCAGTGGTTGCATCAGCACGGTTGCATTGGGAAAACATTGATTTCCCTAATCAGTCCAATCATATCAATAGGAAGCAGAAAAAGATTCTTTCCAGGGACTTCCACATTTCCAGATGATACTCAGAGAGGACAGCTGCTTCCTCTTTAGCATTACAATTACATCCTGTTTCCCCTGAAAGCACCTGATATTAAAACTTCATTTCTAGTGCAGGGCCAAGGTGTTGTCCTGAATGTGATGAACCTTACAATGCTGAATGTCTTGTTGTTGAAGTACATTGATGGATCTACAGGCTGATATTTTAAAGTACTGTGCCTGTCCTCCTGGGGCTTTTGCAGGCTCTGGGCAGATCTTTCTGCTACAGGTGTAAGAAAAGGACCAAGCAAAAATTCTTTACTTTTTTATCTTCATACCACAGTCTGTCCAATAGTTACATTTTTGCTCAGTAGAGCAAAACCCCTGCTGAAAATCACATCACAGAAATGCACAGGTGGGAAGGGACTTCTGGAAGTCTGGAATTTTCTCCTTCTACATAAACTTTAGGGTGCTCGGCATTATATCTCCCACTGAGTTTCATGTATCAGTAAGGATAGAGGCCACAGCCTCTCTCAACTTCTGTACCAGTGTCCAATAATCCTAATAGTGAATAATCTTCTCCTTACAACTAAGGAGAAATTCTCATGTGCCAGCTGCATTACTGAATTCAGTTCTGAATTTAATACTTATATTAAATTGATTTTTAACTTTTATGAGGGTTAATTAAAATTAAATTGATATCCTTACATACCAAGTCTCAAAACCACAATCATCTTCAACAAATAGATCCCACTACTGGTGAGAAATGGAAGACCCTCTGGGAAATAGTCATGGAGACAGAAAACATATTTTGTCCTGGAAAATCTCCTATCACATGGGATGTATGCTGTCAGGCAGATTGCAAAACTTGTGCAGAGAATGTGAAAGTTTAAGGACACCAGCCAAAACAAATTTTTAGAGGGCAATAGTCAAAACTATATAAGCCACTTCTTAAAATTGAAGCAGTTTATGTTTTGTGCCAGAGACACTTTGTATATTCATGTGCCAACTACTGCCCCTTTTTAATGTCCATGAATAGAATAAATTTCCTGCAACACCCATCTCCTTCCCATCTTGCTGCATCCATATTCCAGGTGGAGCTGACTTTTTTGAGTTAAATGCCACTGGAGAGTCATGGCCAAAACCACAGAGCATGATGTATTTGAAAAAGGGAGGAACCAATCTTACACGGAGCAGGTGGAAACCAGATGTACTTGAAGCTGGGGTGAAAAGAAGCAGAAGTGTCTTGACAATTGAAAATGATTGTTTCCATCAGGTTATACAGCTCTGTATTTCCTAGATCACATACCCAGACTTAATTAGTACTTTTCAGAAAGAACATTGCTCTTTTTATTTCAAGTTACAAAAAAAAAAACCACAAAACAAACAGTCATAATATTTTATCAGAAAATGAAGTCTGATTTTTATATTTTTTTTCTGCAGAAATGACTGGAAAAATTATAGGTTTCCTAGGATTCTTGTTTAAAGCATAGCTGTTGATTAGCTTGTGGATCTATGCTTTATGGGAGAGTAGAAGCTCTATTGTAGTGTAAAAACCCTTTCTCTTTAAAAAGCATGTTTTTGTTCTGAATGTGTTTTTGCCTCTTGTTTTGACATCTGGTGGCCTTGGAGATGTTCTTGGTCCCAAGGTGACAGTCCCAGGGTTGCAGTCCCAAGGTAACTGTCCTGGCACAAAACCACTTGCCAAGGCCACCGCTTGCGTGGCTGTTCAGCAGTAGCTTGTGAGCCAAGCCACGGCGCAGTGGGGCACCAGGAAGTCACGGGAACCTGCTGCTGACCTCTGTGCTGTGTGGGGCTGTCTGGCCATTGTGGTGAGCACCCCTGGGTGGTCGAGGGACAGGGGCTGGCTAGGGAGCAATAGCTATCAGTTTGTCTGAGGAGTGGCCAGAAAGCTACACCCCACCCAAGCCATACCTCCCGCTCCACTGAAATGAAAAGAGCCTGTCCTGGACAGGGAGAGGGCAGGAGGCAGAGGAAATCAAAGCTGCCCTTTCTCTTTCCTCTGGGTGTGCCAAAATCTGGTAAAGCCAAATGCCTTAATTGTTCTCAGCACCTCTACTTCTCTCTGGCTTCTCTATCTGGCAGGTAATCTGCTTTGTGCAAAAGTTACCTGATGTGCCTGCTTAATTTATTGTGTCTGTTCCTTGTGGGAAAAGTGATGAAAATTAAGATGGACAGGAGGAAGGGACTGACTGACCTTTGAGGGTCAGAAGAAGGTAAAAGTGACCACAGGGGCAAAGACATGTTTGAGGAATGCTTGAGGGTTTGGTAGATCTTTGCTGAAAATAAGAGCATAATCACTCACTCTGCACATATGCAAGTAGGCACTTTAGGTTTTGAGAGATCCAAGAGGCCTCTCTTGTTGCTCATTCCCATAAGAGAATAGCATTCCAGTCTATTGTCCACAAACACGGGATTTTTTTAGCTTATTAGTTCAGTTCTGTTCTCATTCTTAATACTGAGTTTGCCATAGGCACTTGAAAAGAACCATCTCACATTAATAAATGCTTAATATTGGGAACATTCCTTACAAAGAAACGTCCTTCCATCACATTTCTGGAACGATAACCACAGGTTGTGATGTAAGTGGAGCATCTGGAGAGAGCTTCAGTTCTCTGCTGTGTGAGAAGAGTCCCCATCTAGCCTGTGAATGTGGAAGAGAGGGGTGGGGTAAGACAAGGGGAGGAAAGACAGTTGCAGAGGAAAGGTAGAAGTGATGCTAAAATGCCGTAAGTGACCATTTGAAGGATTGTATTGCACTTACTCTTGTGGAGTCAAACTTTAACTGTGACCCAAGGAACCACCATCACTCTGGGTAAGAGTAGGAAGAAAGGAATTACTTTATGGACAAAGCACTGGGAAAACAGTGACAGATAAAAGCAGAGAGCATATTTGTAACTGTAAACATAAATTAATTAAAACATATTGTGGAGGATAAGTTCTGTATTTTTATTCACATGTACTCTTGCAATTTCTCTTTTTAATTTAGAGTGTTTGTTTCTACAGTTCACCCAGTATTTATGGTTACCCCAGAAAAGCAGTATTAGCCTGTGGGAAACAGCAAGCAGCACTATACTGTACAAGAAGTACAAGTACAAGCAAGATACTGTACAGCACTACTTTATCTGGGCTGCAGAGCAAAAGGGGAAAAAGCTGGGGATATTTTGGAGATGGACCACCCATGGGGAGGGAGCAACATATGTTCTGGGATTATCCATAACAAATAGTTGTATTCCTGGCACTCTTTATTCCTTGTTAAAACTTATACCTTTTTTTCATGCATGACTGGCTTTCTGCTAACTATGAAATTATGACAAACTTTCTCATTCAGTTACAAAGAGAAGGTTGTCAGTCACATAACTGGGTAAAGCTGTGGCTTCTCAGTAATCATCCATGGAGCAAAAGCAATGAAGCTTTTGCAAAAAATCATGTCAAAACACAGTTGGTAAATGTGTCCATATCTTCTGTAACTAATATATTTCCTATATTATTAACTAATATATTTCCTTACATATGTGGGACTGAAGATGATATCTTCAGAGGAAAACTAGAATTCCTTGTTCTCGCAGTTACATCAGGAATTTCACAAAAAAAAAAAAAAAAGTCTTACCTTGTATTAATAGATTAACCTAAAATCTGATTTAAAAAAAAAATACAAAGACCTAGCCTGTATGACTGATTGAAGAGAAAGTATTGAAAACATACCACCCAGAACTTTTTACTCTAAAAGTAAATTAAGAGGATCTAAAATCATGACCATTTTTAAAAATAAACTCATCATTTTGCTGACTGACCAATGCCTTTTCAAACCAAATTCAAAACAACAGTACTAAGAATTAATTGAAAACTTAAATAAGCTCCACCATGCAACACAGATGATTCACTACTAATGCTCTTTTCATAATATGACGGATTATGTCAATTCATGTAGTCTTGCTCTATCCCTCAACTCTCTTTCATTGCTCTTCATAAATGTTATTTTGTCATGATATTGATGAGATCTGTTTATTCTACAAACTTGATTTCTTCTGTTTCCACATTACTCACAAAACACTGGTACATGAGTGTCTGTTAGATTTTTTAGTAATTTATGAACTGCATTCAGATCATATGTTTCCTACTCATTTTTTCTTACTTGTAAAGTGTTCCCTAGTTTTTGCTTGAGAATCTGTTGTTCATTACTTGTTTGATTATATTATTTCTGTTGAATAATTATATGAACTTTTAGAAAGCCTTGAAAGTGATGACCTATTACTTTGGTTTCTGGAGGTAAACACTCCCATATATGAACAATATGATTAATTTTCTCCTTGTATGGCAGCACTTGCAAATTCTGAATTCATATGAACTTTTGTAGGCTGTGAATAAATTTCACTTCCTGTTCAGACGAGATTAATGTACTTTCCCATTTAGAAGAATATATATAAGACCAAACACACAAACCAACTAATATTTTTCTTGCCTTAGCTGATAGAATACAAACTTCTAGAAATTCATCATCTAATTATGATGATATCTAATAATGCATAGTTAAAAAAAGTTTACTACAGGAAGAAAGCAAAACAACGTGGAATGAGAGATTTGCTATAACTGGAAATTTCTATCTTTAGTCATCTAAGAAGCTCCATATGTTCACAAAAGATATTTTTGGAAGGTTACAAGGTAGTAAGAAGAACAAAAGTGACCCATTGTTCTGACCAAATAGTATCAAATAGTCAATGTTATTTCTATCTGTGTTTGTGACTGACTGCTTCAGCTTTCCTGAGATTGGTTTTACTCATTGTTTGTGGGCAACCTTCAGATTATTTTATGGAATCCAGAGTAATTTCTGATTTGCTGATTTTCTAGGGGAACTCTAAGATGGAATATCTTTTTTGTATTTCAAATCTGCTCATATTCTGGCAAAAGTGTATTACACTTGGATATTATAAGATTAGAGCAGGAGACTACTATGGGACACAGTTGCTGTCCATGACATCTAAAGGGAAGATGACAAAAATGCACTGCTCTTTCTCAGTAAGTGTCCTGATGACTGCACTCATTAAATGCTACTTCTTGTCATTTGGTAGCTGTCAGTCACTCAAATTCTGCAGCCTGCTACTGTGGCTGCTTTCTAAACTCTGAATGTGTTCCTTAAGTGAATCTCAGGAGATGTGTCTTCATAAATAGTGGTGATTCATAGATGGAAGAAAGAAAATCTAGGATTCTTTTTCTTTCTTTCTTTTTCTGTAAAATCCTTTAAATCTCTGAGATTAACCCAGGGATTCTCACCTCTTGTGTAGCTGAATTAATCCCTCCTAAAAAATAGATTTTTCTTCAGATCCTCTCTAACACATGGCCAAGTATTTCAGCAGTTGTTCTCTTGTTAGTATACATTAAACCTCATGAATTTCATGATGGATCATCTCCCCAGCAGCACGACGTCCACTGCTCCATATTTGTTGATACAGCCCGTTGAGATCTAAGCTCTTTAATTTGCAATTGTAATGTGTAATTTTCTAGAAATAAAATGCAATTCAGTCACAGGACATTCAGAATCACTCAATTCTAATCTATAATGTCAGCAAGCCTATTTCACTGACATTATTGTTTTGACACTGAGTGTAATAGAAATGATTAAGCCAGGAAGAGAGCAGCACTTACTTGACTGCTGTCAGCTACTGAACCACAATAGCCCAGCACACAGACTCTATTCAGCTGATGAAATGTGAAACTTGATATGCTGCTGCAAAATGTTAGTAACCACAAAGCTGTATTTCAAACCCTACTTGATTTTATAAATGTTTAGTCTCACTCTGTTAGACCCAGCCTCATACAAAAGCAATTCCTGTTTCACAACTGAAAGGAATAGCAACCAAATTTCTTTCTTTTAAATTCATTTGGCCCAGGCATGAGTCAAGGCCTTTTTTATTTTTATTTTTTCAAATGGAAGAGTATATTCAGATGGGGGATGAAAATGAAAAGGATATGAACAATAGCAGCCCTTGTGACTTTAATATGAAGATTAAGATTCATGATGGTAGGCATGTAATGTGATAGAACTATATATCATGGCCCTTCCACCCTTCCAGCAGAATGTATACTTTGTTCTGAAATAATTTGTTATTGCTAAGCTTGGAGATGCAGGCACTTGAACTGAGTGCTAAGTGGGTATTTCTTCAAAATAGGTGTTTGCTTTCCTTTACATTTTATATAATTTTATATCATTATGCTGTCAAGTGTCCTGTGGTATAAGTCTAACAAACTGGGTACAGACAAGGCTGTGCAATGTTTAAGTAAATACCTCTGTCTCTCTTTTGTGTCTGAAGAGAAACTCCCTTTCCTCTCACCTATGTGCACAGAAGACCCATAGTTTTAGTTTAGAAACTTCAAATTATACTTACAAGAAGGCTTAACACTATATTTTTCTTTATGGTTTAAAAAGCTTTAGTTTAGACTGCTCAGTTGTTCACGGTGTTATATGCATGTCACCTAAGGCACTGCAGAATAAGTATTTTATTCACAGAATCCAGATTAGATTGAGAAATTGGACAGGATAGATGAGATGATAGATGAGAAAGAGACAGGGACATCCTATGAGACAGAGTTGACTCAAAAGGTGCTGAGAATCCTCTGTCCCTATGGAGGTGGGTGGCACCTTACAATCTTCAGAGAGCAGTTCTTGTCATCACTAACTTGTGGTGCTCTTCTTCTGCTATTGCTGATAGAAAGGATCTGTCTCTGTATGAGGAGAAACCAAAGGTTTGAAAATGAGACGGCTGCATGCAAGACTTCCAGCAGGGTAGAAGCCCTCAGGTTTCTTATAAAGTAATTATATGGTCACCTAAATGGTTTTATAAGTTTACCTCTTAAATAAAATATCACCTCAGGGAAGAGTTGGGTTAATTTTACTGCTTCATAAATAACAAA
This sequence comes from Poecile atricapillus, assembly GCF_030490865.1. Taxonomy (NCBI): domain Eukaryota; kingdom Metazoa; phylum Chordata; class Aves; order Passeriformes; family Paridae; genus Poecile; species Poecile atricapillus. Next base: position 92,961,401 of record NC_081251.1, read on the forward strand.
TGTGTTTGTATTAATTAGATCACATATACGAAAACAGTTATGATTGTTGTCTCTCCATGTACAATAATATGTTCAATATTAAAAATATCCAAATATTTTCTTCTTGATGACAGCATAAACATTTCTTACTGACATGCAATCCATCATAAGGCATTTTCATAACTTCAATTCTTCTGAGCTTTGTTGTCTCCTCATTACCAATACTCAGCCAGACAACTGAAACACTAAGAAGAGAACACATAAAAATTCCCATCTTTTTTTTTGTGGAGCATTTTTAGCATTATTTGAGCAGTGTTGTCATAGGCTTAGTAGATTTAAAACTCAGGATTAAATGGTAATGCTATAATAGCGTAAATAATAAGTTTGTTTACAAGTATCAGTAATAGAAAGGGAGACATAGATTCAAATGGACAGTGGTTTGTATAAAAATTTAGGATATATAATGCTTGCCATCATTTAAATATTAAAGAAAATAGAAGAGAACTGGCTAAAACAGGGAAGCATCATGAGTGGAACATGAGTTCATGTTTTGGAGCAGGGAATTTTGTGTTTCATCACTGGCTATTGCAATAATTTTTGGCATGCCAGAACTGAATAACTTAATTTTCCCTTCTGAGAAATTATCCCATTCAATTTCCAGGGTTGTAATGTGATTTTGATTGTTACAAAGTGATATAAATTTTTTACAGTGAATGAATACATAGGAATGATCTTTCCTTCCATGACAAGTGGTTGTAGCAGACCAGAAGGGAGTTGGACTTTCACCAGAGAAGTTTGTGCGAGGGGACAACGGGTACCCATGCATGCCATGGCAATGATCTGGTAAACCCTGCTGGGATACTCAGCCTCCATGTGGCTTTGCTGCACTAAACTGGGAGCAGAAGAGAGCTCAGTCAGGAAAGGGGCTGACTAGAGCAGGGTAGGAAATCCTTTCTTCTTCATCTTACAGTCATTTTTGAGGTTTAAAACAATGGATCTTGTTTCACAAGCAACTCACTCTAAAAAAGAAAACAAATTGCTGAACTGCAGGTTTACATAAATGATCATAAGTGCTGAAATGTTTTATACTCACAGTACTTTAAGATTTAACTTTTTCAACTTTCAAAAACATTTTCTGCATTTTCTTAGTGTAAATTAACTCACATGTGATTACTGACTCTGGCTGGAAAGCAGAAATCCTCTCCATTCTGTGGCAGGAATGGCTACAAGATAGCAGCTACACATTTCCTCAGCAGCTTGTGTGAATTTCTGAGCTGGGACCATACCAATATCTGCATAAACACACACTTCCCTGCATGCTCCATTTCCCAGCCATAATATAACGTTAGTAAAGGTTTGGGGTTTTGTGCTCTGGGCTGGCCCAGCCAGGAGTGAAGAAAGGGAGGCTTACTCTGTGGTTTCACAATTGGCTAAACCCATCTGACTGTGGGCTGTTGCTGAAGGCAGCGCTCCTGCATTTCCCTGCTGTGGGAGCAGGTTACTTTGCAGCCAGCTCCTCCAGCACTCTGTGCTTTCATCTCGCAGTATCTGCTTTTGTTCAGGCAAGGGATTAACTTGACGGCTCTCTGCTGGGGACAAAGCACTTTGCAAGCTGAGAATCAGTAATATCAATATTGGCCATGGCTCTGTTGAATTCTGGAGGGATGTAAGCAGGCGCCAAAACAGTCACAAAAAAAGACTGTTTCTTCTTATCCTGGGCCGATCAGTTTTTGCTAGTGGCATAGACCTGATGTCTCAGGACAGCTTTGTGTGTATATGTGTGTGTTTGTTACTAAGATCAGAGATTTTACACCATAGGGGAAAACGTAGGCATTGGTCAGAGTGGCTTTAAAGCGGGTGTCGAGTTTATTTGAACCAGCTTATACACAGGAATTGTCAGTTCTAATGTATGAAGAGCAATTCTAAAAAGCATTGCATGACCATATAAGCGTGGTGTTTTTATGAGGTAATAATTGATGTCTGAATGATACAGATGATAGAAGTAAAGCTATTTTATTGATAAAATATTAGAAAATAAAATAAGACATTTCAAAAAGAAGTAAATGACAACATAAACTGCAAACTCTCTCATAATATGTTTGCACATTTGTGTATGTTTCTTTTTCTCAAAAGAAAAACACATAATTATTTCTAATGTTGCTTTTGAATTTATAGTCTCATTTCCTCGGGCTTAGCTGTACAATACTGTTTGTGTCACCTCTATTTTCAAAATTTGTCTTTAATCTCCACTTTGCAGCTTCATGTCAATATTTTATGTAGTATTTTAACACTGGCTGACTTCCCATGACTACTAAATTATTCCACTAAAATATCATGGTGCGTAACAGAGGATATGATTCTACTGCTTATTTTTATTTTTGCTTTGTGTTTTCCTTATGTCTTCCTTTAATCTTGGCTCAAGTAAAATGCAGAGATGGGATTTGAATGGAAAATTGCAAAGTTGCACTCAGTACAACTGAGGCCATGCTCAACAAGTCAGGCACTACAGAAAGTGAACATCCCCTTGCAGAATATATTGTGCCTATCTAATACTACAGAGAAAAGCTATACTGAATTTGTACTGTTTAGCAAAAGTGGTCAGTGTTTGCAAGTCATCTATCAAAAAATACTCCTGTCCATAACTTGATAAAGCCAAAGGTAAAAGAGATATTTAGTAAGAAGTTGGAAAATCTTGTTCTTGAGAGAGCAAATTACCACTTTGGTGAGTTGAATTTGGTCCCTTTCCCTGCTAGTGAGCTGCTGGCAGTGGTGGGAAAATTATGGACCAGCACTTTCACAGGTGGTCACTGACTGTGTTTCCCTCAGATCCAAGCACCCAGTTGAAAATACCTGAGGTCTGATTTTTAGAAGTGCTGAGCTCTCAGAAAGGCAGCTGAGTCAATACAAGTTGTGCTGTAAAAACGCACAACTACAGCCGGCTATAAAATGTTAAGTATTCCAAAAAAGTCAGTTCCAAGTTGTCTGCTTTTAGGTACTTAGCCACTCCTGGTTATTTCTATTTTTAAAACAGAAACAACATTTTGTCTTATATTAATAAATGCTGAAAGAAAGATTCAATCATGCTCATGAAATATCCAGATTCTGCAACAATAAGCACCTCAGAGGGGAAATAATAATTCTTCATTTCTCTCAGAGCCTGACTAACATGTGCTTAAAACCAGGAAGAGTGCTCCCACATTGGGTATTTGTTTGCTGCACAAATAATCCCAGTGTCTAGGAAGGCACAGAGTAGATTCCAAACTCTGAGCAGAAGGATGACCATTTCATACCAACAAGAAATGGATGCTTTTTAAATGATAATATAAACATTTTTAACTGAGATTTTTACAGTCTATTGCTATTTACACAGTTGTGATTATAATGGATCACAGATTAAGGTAAAGAGGGAAGGCTTTATGTTACAGGTTTGTTGTAAGAAATAGGAGTTGCTTCTTTTAACTTCTCTTTTAAACTGAGAAAATCCTATTTCAAAATACATACATCCTACTAGTTGCTTAATATCAAATTCACAGCACAGTACATAATATCTGGGACCTGGTGTAATAATACCATATGACCCGTGATGATGTTCAGTGATGATACCAGCTTAAAACATTCCTTCCTTACCCTTGTTTTACACTTGGCTGCCAGCAGCACCTTTGAGCAGGGAAGCAGTGTCTCCACTCTGGGTTGCACCAGGGCAGCTGTTGATGCAGGCTCTCTGTGAGGCAAATCTGGTCCAGCCCAGCTGAAACCAAAACAGGAATGTTTCTAACTTTGTCTTAGTTTAGGGCAAATTAGGGAGGAAAACTCTGGATGGGGATTTCCCCAGGGAAATGCCCCTCCCCACCAACCGGTCCGGGAAAGGGAAAAAATTTCTTTGGAGAGAAGTGGAAAAAGCTGTTTATTTAACAGAAAATTGAATAATATTAAATAATAAAACCTCTTGCTGTTCGATGGGATGGCAAATCTAGGAAGAAAAGTCCTTTTCATGTGGTGTAGCTCGGCTTGCTCAGTTTCTTATCAGTCCCTCCAGCGCTGGAAAAGTGCCGAGGCCCAGGCCCTGGTGGGCCACAGGCGTGGGCTCCCGGGGTTTAGCTGGGTGTTCAGTCCAGAGCAGGCTTGCACAGATCCAAGAAAAAGGAAAAAAAACCAAAGGTCCGGGGAATTCTTCTGCCTCAGCTAGCTAAAACTAACTAAAAGCCAGGGAGAAGCTCTGTCCCGCTGTCTGTCTGTGCTGCAGACACCACAGTCCAGGAGCGAGATGTGTGGGAGTTATATTTTCTTTAACACAAACTGCGGCTTCTTTTTCCCCCTCTTTTGCTCTCAGAGCCAGTCTTAAAGGTACAGAGCTTAATATATAACATAAACCAGACGATTGGGGATACCAGTATCATAAAGTCACCCCAGGACATTCCACCCCTTATCCCCATATCGTCAACTTATTATCAAAATTAATATATATATATATTTTAACTCTACAACACATACATTATACAGACAAGGGAATTAATTCACGATCTTCACCCAACCATCAGATCTCCCTGAGGTACACATTGTGTTGTTCCATCTTTCCGCATTATCCACCATGTGCAACCCGGTCCCTGAGCAAAAACAACCCCACGAATGGGTTTGTTTGCACTCGAAGTAGAATTGATCCAAACTGTCTTTCCTAACAAACCTCTGAGATGTACCGCTGGGACTTTGTCTCCGTCTACTATATACAGGGCCTCAGACTGGGCTGGGCCTGCTCGGTTGGTGGAACCTCGGGTGTTAACTATCCAGGTGGCCTTTGCTAGATGCTGCTCCCAATTTTTGAAAGATCCCCCACCCAATGCTTTCAAGGTAGTCTTTAACAGTCCATTGTACCTCTCCACTTTCCCTGCAGCAGGTGCATGGTAGGGGATATGGTACACCCACTCAATGCCATGTTCCCTAGCCCAGCTGTTTATAAGGTTATTCTTGAAATGAGTCCCATTGTCTGACTCAATCCTCTCAGGGGTGCCGTGCCTCCAAAGGACCTGCTTCTCAAGTCCCAGGATGGTGTTTCGGGCTGTAGCATGAGGCACAGGGTAGGTTTCCAACCATCCAGTGGTGGCTTCTACCATCGTGAGCACGTAGCGCTTTCCTTGGCGGGTTTGGGGCAGTGTGATGTAGTCAATCTGCCAGGCCTCCCCATACTTGTATCTGGACCACCGCCCACCGTACCAGAGGGGCTTCAACCGCTTGGCTTGCTTGATCGTGGCACACGTCTCACAGTCATGGATAACCTGGGAAATACTGTCCATGGTTAGATCCACCCCTCGGTCTCGTGCCCACTTGTAGGTGGCATCTCTACCCTGATGGCCTGAGGCATCATGGGCCCATCGAGCTAGGAACAACTCTCCCTTGTGTTGCCAATCTAAGTCTATCTTTGACACCTCTATCTTTGCAGCTTGATCCACCTGCTCATTGTTTCGGTGCTCTTCATTAGCCCTACTCTTGGGGACATGGGCATCTACATGACGGACCCTCACAGACAGTTTCTCTACCCTGGTGGCGATGTCTTTCCACTCATCAGCAGCCCAGATTGGCTTTCCTCTGCGTTGCCAGTTGGCTCTTTTCCACCTTTCCAGCCATCCCCACAGAGCATTGGCTACCATCCATGAATCAGTGTAGAGATAGAGTTTTGGCCACTTCTCTCTTTCAGCAATGTCCAGGGCCAGTTGAACAGCTTTGAGTTCAGCAAGTTGGCTTGATCCACCTTCTCCTTCAGTGGCCTCTGCGACCTGTCGTGTGGGGCTCCATACGGCTGCTTTCCACTTCCGGTTCATCCCTACGATGCGACAGGAACCATCAGTGAACAGAGCGTAGCGTGTTTCTTCTGCTGGAAGTTGGTTATATGGTGGAGCTTCTTCAGCCCGTGTCACTTGTTCCTGCTCCTCTTCATCAGTGAGATCAAAGTTTTCACCTTCAGGCCAGTTTGTAATTATCTCCAAAATCCCAGGGCGATTTGGGTTTCCAATACGGGCGTGCTGTGTGATGAGAGTGATCCACTTGCTCCATGTAGCGTCGGTGGCGTGGTGGGTAGAGGGAACCTTTCCTTTAAACATCCACCCCAGCACTGGCAGTCGGGGTGCCAGGAGGAGTTGTGCTTCTGTGCCAATCACTTCTGAGGCGGCTTGGACTCCTTCATAGGCAGCTAAGATTTCCTTCTCTGTGGGAGTGTAGTTGGCTTCGGACCCTCTGTAGCTTCGGCTCCAGAATCCCAGTGGTCGGCCTCGAGTCTCCCCAGGCACTTTCTGCCACAGGCTCCAGGACAGACCATGGCTCCCGGCTGCAGAGTAGAGCACGTTCTTCACATCTGGTCCTGTCCTGACTGGGCCAAGGGCTACTGCATGAGCGATCTCCTGCTTAATCTGAGCAAAGGCTTGTTGTTGTTCAGGGCCCCACTGGAAAGTGTTCTTTTTGCGGGTGACCAGGTAAAGAGGGCTCACAATCTGACTGTACTCAGGAATGTGCATCCTCCAAAAACCTATGGCACCTAGGAAAGCTTGTGTTTCCTTCTTGTTGGCTGGTGGAGACATTGCTGTGATCTTGTTGATGACATCAGTAGGGATCTGACGCCGTCCATCTTGCCACTTTACCCCCAGAAACTGAATCTCACGAGCTGGTCCCTTAACTTTGCTCTTCTTGATGGCAAAACCGGCTTTCAGGAGAACTTGGATGATTTTCTCTCCTTTCTTAAAGACCTCTTCAGCCGTCTTTCCCCAAACAATGATGTCATCAATGTACTGCAGATGTTCCGGAGCCTCACTCTTTTCCAGGGCAGCCTGGATCAGTCCATGGCAGATGGTGGGGCTGTGCTTCCACCCCTGGGGCAGTCGGTTCCAGGTGTACTGCACTCCCCTCCACGTGAAAGCAAACTGAGGCCTACATTCTGCTGCCAGGGGAATGGAGAAAAATGCATTGGCAATGTCAATAGTGGCATACCACTTTGCTGCTTTGGACTCCAGCTCGTACTGGAGCTCTAGCATGTCCGGCACGGCAGCGCTCAGCGGTGGAGTTACTTCATTCAATGCACGATAGTCCACAGTCAATCTCCATTCTCCTTCAGATTTACGCACAGGCCAGATGGGGCTGTTGAAGGGTGAGTGGGTTTTGCTGACCACCCCTTGGCTCTCCAGCTCTCGGATCATCTTGTGGATGGGGATCACAGCATCTCGAGTTGTTCTATACTGTCGGCGATGCACCGTCGAGGTGGCAATTGGTACTCGCTGTTCTTCCACTTTCAGGAGTCCTACTGCAGATGGGTTCTCTGACAGTCCAGGCAAGGTGTTCAGTTGCTGGACACCCTCTGTCTCTACAGCTGCTATCCCAAATGCCCACCTAAGCCCCTTTGGGTCCTTAAAATACCCACTTCGGAGGTAGTCTATGCCCAAAATGCACGGGGCCTCTGGGCCAGTCACAATGGGGTGTTTCTTCCACTCATTTCCAGTCAGGCTCACATCAGCTTCCACTAAAGTAAAGTCCTGTGATCCCCCTGTCACACCAGCAATAGAAACAGATTCTGCCCCTACATATTTTGATGGGATTAGGGTGCACTGGGCACCAGTGTCAACCAAGGCCTCATATTTTCGTGGTTCAGATGTGCCAGGCCAACGAATCCACACAGTCCAAAAGACACGGTTTTCCCTAGCCTCTACCTGGCTAGAGGCAGGGCCCCTCTAAGCCTGGTTATCCTTCTTTCCTTGGGTATATGTCTTGGAGGTTCCTTCAAGAGAATCAGACATGTCATCATCATACTTGTCAGTTTGACTACAGGCTACTGGAGCGGCTTTCTTTTTGGTGGAGTATCCCCCCTGAGTCTTGCTGTCTTCTAATTCACGCACTCGTTGTGCCAGAGCACCAGTAGATTTTCCATCCCATCTTTTCATGTTTTCTCCACAGTCACGTAGGAAAAACCACAGCTCAGCTCGTAGCTTTTTCTCTCTATCTGGGGAATTTCTGCGTTGGGTCCCGGGGCTCTTGGACTGTACTGCCGAGACTGGAAGAAGATCTTCCTTGAGTTTCTTGAAATTCTCTTCCATTTTGTCTTGGAGGTTTCGCATATCTGTTCTCACAGCTGCAATTGTTGCCTGCATGGGGCCATGCACGGTATCTGCATATGTTCGAAGTTTCTTCGCCATATCCAGCACAGTCTCCTCTCGGTCATCCCGCTTCATTGTTGCTAAAGCAGAAGCGTATTCTTGTGGCCCAAGTCGAACAAGTTTTCGCCACATCACAGATGTACATGGCACCAAATCTGGATTTCTAGTACCTAAGTCACCCACGAAGACAATCTCTACTATTGCCATTTCTCTCAAGCGCTGAATCCCTTGTTCTATGGTTTTCCAACGAGTTTGCTGTATATAGAGATCGTCTGCACACAGATATCTTTGTGCCACACTTCTTAGGACCCGTTCCCAGAGACTGTAAGGGTCAGCCCCCCTCATCACTTCTTGATCGATAACCGGATCATGTGACAGGGATCCCAGATGCCTCGCTTCAGTGCCATCCAGAACTGTAGCCTCACCTGCAGCATCCCACAGACGGACTAACCAACTAATTATAGATTCATCAGGTCGTCGAGTGTAATCTTTTCTCAGGCCACGAAGGTCCTTCAGGGAGAAAGGTTCACCAGCGCCTTCTGATTTCTGATCAGTTGCTGGTCTTGAGGGTCCTTCCCCCTCATCGCCATTATCATCATCTACTGGCCGATCGGTTTTGGTTTTGAATTTCATACCTCTCGTGGTAGGAGCAACAGACACTGGCTTAGGTTCACTGTCTGGTGTGGCCACTGGCTTCGGCTCACTGTCTGGTTTGGCTGCTGGCTTAGGCTCACTGTCTGGTTTGGCTGCTGGCTTAGGCTCACTGTCTGGTTTGGCTGCTGACTTGGCTGCAGCCTGAGTGACTGGGGTAGCTGCTGATTTATCTGCCTGCCCTACAGTATCTAGCAGCGTGCCATAAGCATACACTAGGGCCCAGCTTATTGCAATGAAATTTTTCTTCTTAGAATCATCACAGCAATTCTCTTCCAGATATTTCCCTACTTCATCTGGGTTCTGAATTTGTTCACGTGAAAATTCCCAGGCTGGGGAATCAGAAAATTCCTCCAGAGTTCGGCCAATTCTTTCCCATTCTCTACTCCACTCAGGATTTTTCACACCTGAGCCTACTTCTGGGACAGGGGTTTCATTGGCTCCTCTGGATATCTCAGCCCTCACTCTAGAGAAGTTACAGGCTGTATAGAGGAAGCTTAACAGCTGAACTACCAGGAAAGTAGTATCCTTAACACTCAGGGGAAACTGGATATTCTCAAAGAGGGACATAACAGATTCAAAGGAGAAAAAGGAAAGAAAAGGCTGAAAAGCCTCATCCCCTGCTCTTCCTCTAACAAACTGGGTACAATTACCAATAAACTCCCAAAATGTGCTACTGGGACTGGGAGGCAGGGTCGGGCGAAGAAACCATAAGCCAAACATACCTGACAGAAACTTCAGTAGTTCTATAAACTTCCTACAAATAATTATCACCAAGCCCAGCACAATAACCATTCTAATCCATGCCCCTCTATTGTGAAAGAGGGAAAAGACAAGTATTAAAACCTCAAAAAATTCTAGGGACCAGATCGACATGAAGGCTTCCACCCCGAGAGATATTATGTATCCAAACAACATGGCTACTGACTGCTTTATCTTAACACAGAATAAATACAACCAAAAATACAACCAACAATCAGTACAGGTTTTTCCACTTTCTCTCGCCCCGCACTGGGCGCCAAAAGCTGTATATGTCTTAGTTTAGGGCAAATTAGGGAGGAAAACTCTGGATGGGGATTTCCCCAGGGAAATGCCCCTCCCCACCAACCGGTCCGGGAAAGGGAAAAAATTTCTTTGGAGAGAAGTGGAAAAAGCTGTTTATTTAACAGAAAATTGAATAATATTAAATAATAAAACCTCTTGCTGTTCGATGGGATGGCAAATCTAGGAAGAAAAGTCCTTTTCATGTGGTGTGTAGCTCGGCTTGCTCAGTTTCTTATCAGTCCCTCCAGCGCTGGAAAAGTGCCGAGGCCCAGGCCCTGGTGGGCCACAGGCGTGGGCTCCCGGGGTTTAGCTGGGTGTTCAGTCCAGAGCAGGCTTGCACAGATCCAAGAAAAAGGAAAAAAAACCAAAGGTCCGGGGAATTCTTCTGCCTCAGCTAGCTAAAACTAACTAAAAGCCAGGGAGAAGCTCTGTCCCGCTGTCTGTCTGTGCTGCAGACAACACAGTCCAGGAGCGAGATGTGTGGGAGTTATATTTTCTTTAACACAAACTGCGGCTTCTTTTCCCCCTCTTTTGCTCTCAGAGCCAGTCTTAAAGGTACAGAGCTTAATATATAACATAAACCAGACGATTGGGGATACCAGTATCATAAAGTCACCCCAGGACAAACTTGCTCAAACAAATTGAGCCAAAATTATTGAGAAAGGGCATCTTTTAGATAGGGTTCGTTAGTGTATACTATACTCATGTTAACTGTATTTGAATAAAGGCTTTTCTTAATAGAGATTGGCATTTTCAACTCAGTCTCTGGGTAGGTTATTTTGCATCCTTTTATGGACAGTAGGTAGTGTCTGTATGTGAAGGTTAATCTTTTGTTACTATGTATATAACTGTCTGAACAAATCAGGTGGAATTTTGCCTGTTCACTGCAAATGGGGGCAAAATGATGGATCAAATCTCCTATGAACTTGGAGCAAGAACTGCCCTGAATTTTTGAAGAGCTTTGTAATCAGTAACTTATTTTCCTCCCTTCCACTGACTCCCAGGAAATCAAAAGCAATTTTGATTTCACAAAGCACTGCTGCACACTGGACACCCAATTGCCGTGTTTACCGAGTACCTGTTAGTTTTCAAATAGCACTGTTAATTCATATTTCACTTTTTATCTCTGTGACCCCCTTAAAACATTCAAAAAAAACCTAGCAAAAAAAAGCATACTGTAAAATTTTCTAAGTATAAAAGCTGAATACAAATTCCCTTCTCCAATTCTTTTCCATACTAATTATATTTGTAGATGTTTCCTTGCAATTTTTCTGAGACAGTGTACTGGTCCCTGTATTTATTTTCCTTCCTTCCTTCCTTCCTTCCTTCCTTCCTTCCTTCCTTCCTTCCTTCCTCCCTCCCTCCCTCCCTTCTTCCTATAAAGGGCATACTTAATGCTGTATTAAAGTGTCTCATGCATTCTGACTGGTTTGCATAATCAATAAACAGTTTATGTTCTCTTACCAAATGTACATTTTGCTGAAACAAGGGCAATAAAAAAAATCATCAGAGTGTTCATTTGAAAACCTTCTTAAATCTTTTCCTCAATATTAACACTTCAGGGCTTGCTATCCTTTGTTTTAACTTGTAAATCACATATTCCTCTTTTGCATCAAAAGGCTCAGTATTTTCCTAATTTAGTAAGAATTTTTATGGAACAATGACCACATTTGTGTTCCCATAAATAATTCAGACCTGAAATAGGTTGATAGAAATCACTGATAAAAGGGATTTTGTTTGGGATAAACATTAAGGTACTTCTAAGGATGTTCTTATTTTTGAGAAGCCAATGACAAACTGCCATTTTTCTCATTTTTCTCATTTTTCTCATTTTTCTCATTTTTCTCATTTAAGTTAAAGAAATTTCTATCAAAACGGTTATTGTGTTTCATTTGCTGAAAGCAGAACTATTTTTCCCTTTAAAACAAAATTTTAAATTCAGCAATCAGAACAAAAGCATCTTTTGAAGACTCAGTGGTACTTCAGGAATACTGTAGCTATTATGCACAGACTTTTTGTATTGTCATGGCTTGGTAGTGACTGGTTACAGGAGGAAAAAGTTCTTGTAGATTCTTTAAATGCTTAAAGGAAACAGATAAAATACAGATGTTTTTTCACCATAAAATTAGTTTCCATGCCTGGGTCATTAGTAAGGTCTGATCTTTTTAGATATACACTCATGTACAAATCTCTGTTGCTTTAATGAACTGTATAAGTGGAAACAAATTTTGCAACAACAAGCTGTTCTGCCTGAATGATTTAAATTTAACAAATTCATAAATATTTAAAAACTGGTCCTTATATTTGGAGGTATGCAGGAACTTCAGCTCCTGTTGGTTCAGCAAGCCCTGCCTGAGGAGCAGAGCTGATGGTAACCACTTGTGCTCAGACTTGACTCCAGCTGTCATTCCCTGGAGCTGTGTGAATTCATTGAAGGAATTTGGGTTCTTATTAAGTTATACAATCATAATGAGCAGATGTACCATATTTTTCTATCAATAACATAGCAGGGGGCAATTTTAGACCTATTTGAACCAAATCTAAATTAATGCTAAGCTCCTTTATCCCTTCTCTGAATGGGCTCAAACAGCTGGAACTGTGGATGGTTTCTTTATCAAATCTGCACATTTAGGCTGCTGTCTTAGCAGCTGAGAGGCTAATTTCTGGCTTGATGCTGGCCAAAGTGTGGTTAACCTCACAGAACTGTAACATTCCAGCAACAAGAATTCATTTTTACCCACTGTTGCCACTAACCAAATGCTAACATTTTACTTTGGAGAGCACAATATTATTCAAGCCATCTTGCAATACTCCAAAAGTTTGTACCATTACAAACTGATGACAAACTGATTTGTTCATTATGTCTTAAAAGTAATTGCCAAATATTCTATCCCCAAGTTCAATCCTGTGTTTTGAGGATAAGCTAAGCCAGACCGTGTATATAGGTAGGCAGCCAGAAACAAGCACAAAAATCTGGCTTCATTCTGTTAATTTTTTTTAAAGCTCTATACGAAAGGAAAAATGCATTTTCTGAATGACTGTGGTCTTTGAAAGAGTCCAGGGATGCATCTCTGGTCAAGGCTTTGAGAGTTTATGTTGCAAGGATGCAGAATAAGCCATCCTGAGAAACTCTCTGGGAAAAGGCAGTGCAGTTCCAGGAAGCACAAAAGGGACATCTGTCCTCCTTCTCAGAAGTGATCTGTGATTTCTTTCATCCTAGACAACTTTGAAAAAAACTATACCATACCTGGAGCTAACATGGGTAGACAAGTTAGAGCAGTGGAAATACCTTAGCAGACCAGGGATCACAGGGGAAGAAAAAGCTCATGTTATATTTACCATTTTCTTCTGCGCTGTTTTGTCTTACCTGATAAAAAAGTGACAACAATCCTAGCAAAACGAAAGGGATGCCTTATTGTCAGACCCTGAGAAGCCTACTTCACTACACACACTGTCTATCTTGAATACCTCATTTATTTCCTGCTCTTATAATGGGGAAATCAGTTTCTGTGGAATGGAATTTGATCTTTTAATGGGAATGTCATTCTATATTAGCTGACCTTGCAAGGCATTTCAAATATTCCATCTTTTCACCCAGGAAAAACAATTTCATTCAGCAATTCTTAAACTCTGCTGAACTTTTCACAGGAAACCCCTTGAAATATATGATGAACACAGTTAAAGCAGTGCAAAAAGCAAAGCACACCACACAGCCTAATATAGTCTACTATCAACAAATATTCTATCCACAGACAATGTTTGCTTTTTTTTTACCTCAGTTTAGGCCAACCCACTTGTGATTTCAGCTTTCACAGCTAGACCTGCCATTTCCTTAACAATATGTATGTATTTTTTTTTTTTTCTGGAAAAAGATGAGACCTAGCAGCTTGTGTTCACAGCCCCCATTCAGGCACTCTCTGCTCTGCACTGCTGTTAACTCCTGTGATTACTGTCATCCTACTCTCTCAGATTGTTCTACAGGCTGGAGACTCATCCTGTTCAAGCCTTTTGGGAATATTTTGTATTAGAAATATTTCAGGCTCAAATCTGCTCCATTGAAGCTGACAGCCAAACACCCACTGGACTCAGGCCCTGTCTCATATAAAACACAATGACTGTCTTAGAAAATATTTGCACTTCTTCAACACATCAAAATTTTGCATCTTCTGGAATTTTTTTTTCCATTCTTTACCTGAGAAGAAGATAAACAGTGTGGTCAAGTGTATTAGGGCTGGCTAAATATCAAACACACATGCACAGCTTTTCCTACTTGGACTTTTATGTCTGGGACATGTTAAAAGGCCAGCAACAAGGTGCTGCTCAGATAAAATGTGCTGGAGCATCTGATGGACAGCTGTTGATAAACAGAGGCCACAGGTCCATCCTCTAGGTTGTCCTAGCTCCTGGATACACATTGAGCCCAGACCTTCCCAGGCTGGAGCTGAAGGACCTCTGGACGATCCCTGAGTGTTATTGCCACTTGCGAACCCTTCCTATCCCCTCTGAGGTATGTGTGGGGTGTGTGTGTTGTGGCTTTCAGCTGTGTGAGGGTTTGGTAGGCTCCCTTTAAGGCTGGAATTACTTGAGGTAAAATCTACTTATATGCTCTTTCTTTTAAGTATCTTCCTTCAGGATCACACCAGATTTACCACCACATGCTTTTCCAGTTCAGTCAATTTATGTAAATAGCACAATATGTCTGAATGTGAGCAGACTGGATGGGACACACAGCAGCCCTGGCACTGAGTGCCAGCCTGGACAACCCTCCATCCATATGGCCCAGGATTTGGCTGCTTTGCTGAATGGTGCTCCAAGCTGAAGCATCTGCTTTGGCTGCACCAGCAGTGAAAGTTTTCACAGCTGCCAGACTGGGCTCCATTTACTCTGATTTTGCATGCTTTTTAGGAGCTGGCCTAGCTTGCAACAGCACATAACTTTAACATTAGAACCTTTGATTCTTTGGAGCTCCATGTGTGTATTTTCTCCTCAGCAATGAAGGAAGAGCTGAACAGGAATCTCAGGATGGTGGGCAGTATTACTCAGAAAGTAATATGTGTTTCACACATACTTCTGTGTGTTTCATAACATTTCAAAATGGAAGAAACAAATTATTGATGTTCACAACAGAAAATTGAAGCAAAGGGTATGTGAATCACATTAAAAAATGGAGCTAAGCCACGCTTTCTCAAAGGCAGAGACTTTTGTAGATTGTTTAGCTCTGCTCAGAATAAGTTACAGTTGCTGAACAAAATATGCACACAGTACTTTAATTTCTGCAGGGTAGAACTATCATGGTGAGTGCAGGAATATATTACATGTAAGTAATTTCAGAAGTGTACAATTCTTGCTTCTAATGGTACAATCATTTAATTTTTTGTGATGGTTCTGTTAAAGGGGACACCAAAGATTCCATGACTAATCATGTATTTAGCATCTGTTACTAATATCTCCATGTGAATTAATTAGCAAGGGCTTGAGAGTCCTCTGTTTGCAGTCTTCCATGAAAGTAATACTGATTGGCACTGACACAGTATTAAATTGCTTCCCCTTCTAATATGGCCTTTTTTGACAAAAGATTAGGCCTGCCACCTGTCCCCTTGGCTGGTGACTACTTTTCTCAAATATTCCTCTTCTCAGCTGAAACTTAAAAAATGAAAGAACATTTTACCAGTGTAATTGTTTATTGATATCAAGAGCATTCAGATGGTCCTCGCTGTTGTTGGTATCTCACTCTGAAAATCCTGGTCTCTTAAGGAAAACTGAAGTCAGAAAACACTTTCAGTAAGATGTTAATGTTCCTGCCAACCTACGTAATGAGTGCACTACACTGAAACTGCTTATTGTTTTATCTGGAGGACAAACAGTAAAACACTCAGCACTGAAGTTGCTTTGAGCAAACACCTATAATCTCCTGGTTTGTGGATAAACCTGATTCCTCTGAGTAGCTTCACATCTGAGTGCTTGTGGCCCTGAGTCTGATGTTCTGCAAATATCCCGTGATACTTATTTACAGCTTACCACTTTGACAAGTGCTGCTGCAATATATTTTCAGAAAAAAGGTCAAAAACACAAGAAAGGCAGGTTTATTATCAGCCACAACTCACTTTCCCAAAACACCCCCTCAGATGAAATATTTAGGTGGCTTTCAGAAAATAATTTTGGAAATAATCCTTCACTTCTAATCAGATGGCAAAAGTGTTTGTTTTATTTAATCATGGTTGTGAAACCGAGCCTTTCCTTTTTTTATCTTCCTTTTTTTCCATAAGGACCTTTTTGATTTTCTTTCTCTCTTCATGACCACATACAATTTGGCTTCTGATGAAAAGACCAAATGGGCCTCACTGAAAACTTTCAGAAGATGCTGATTAACCACTACTCAGCTTATATCCAGAAATTATGTCCATTTCAGTATGTCCATTTCAGTATGTAAAGGGCCACAAGCAATCTCAGCAGCAGGAAGGGAAGTCATTATGATCACACAACTGACAATAAGGAGCTCAGGAGAAAGACCATTTGTCTTTCCAAACACTGACTTCTGAGAACTGCTTTTGCATGAGAGGTCACAGTCCTGGATGAAGTCTGGGAGGGGAACAAGGTTGGAGAAAGCTGTTAACATGAAAAGTCTACCTCCTGAGTGCTCTCTGCAGGAGGCACCTGGTTTGGGGTCCCAGCTGAGCTGCCGCTTAATAGCTCGTCTGGGTGCCAAAAAGCTGTTTCATGACATTCTTGGCTTAAGAACTGCAAAAGCAGTGGAACATTTTTGCTACACAGACCCTTTAGTCTTTAAATCACTGCTTTCTGGATGAAAACCCAAGAAAATTGAGAGCAATGTCAAAATGCTAAAACTTTAGTGTTCATTCAGACACATTTGGTCCTGAATCTGAATGGCTGGCTCCAAGGTTTCCTGATGTCTACGTTAGCAAATAGTTGCCCTTTTGTATGGAGAAAAATCTGCCATGTCCTCTGAGCATCATGGATGAGCTCGTGTTCCATCAAGCACACCTCCAAAAACTGCTTTAAGCTCAGCTAATGAATCTTGTATTACTTCTAACATTAATACTTGGGAGATTTAAAAACATTCACTGAATGGAACTTGCCCAATCTGCAGCTGGAAAAACCAGGACATATTATTCTTCTGGAAAAGTAATAAAAACTTGGACACTTTTCAGCTATATTTCTGCGTAACACGGATCAACTGTTCTGAGCTTAGTTAAAAATTCTAGAAATGCCCATGAAGTCATTCCTGATAAGTGAGGCATAAACTATTTGCTTTGCTAAACAACTGTATTTCTTAAAGGCCAGTTCAATGCCCTGTGAGTTGTCCAGGACACTTTCTAGTAGTAAACCTTTTTTCCATTTTCTTTATACTTTTTTCTCATTCCTTCTGAATTCTTTGACTATAAGATTCAGTGCAATTATTGATGAGGACAGGGCAGAAGGCATGCAATGTCTTTCAGTCCAGCAGGGCAACAGAAGAAATGCACATACAGCATTGGATCATTTCATAAGTTAACCAGACAGATAGAAATTGCTTCCCCAGGGTGATCCATGGCAGGAAGACAGTGAACTAAGGTTTTCAGGCTAGATCTCTTCTTGCCAACATTTTTTCTGTTGCATTTGCATTTTCTATATACTTTCATACTAAAGTTGTTCTCATAAAAGAGCAACTGCAGAACAGTATTTTAACAACTTCATATTGAATTGTGAGTTAAAAAGTTATAATTAGTCAGACAAAATGTGTTACCAACTTAGCATTATTTCCCAGCTGTGCTCTCCTGTCATTTTTAATTATTATTTTCAGAATCCTGATCATGATGTCATCCCCCTGAATTTCCTGAAAGGTCCCCAGTGTTCATTTCAAGTGATTAATGAAGGTATGAAAGCTATGAGTGCTTCCATATCAAATACGTGTATAAAGGTAGGCAGTGCATAGGAAAAGATGATTAAAATAAAGAATTGTGTGTTTCCTTGAAATTCTCCAGCCCATTGATATGCAGCATTTCAGATCTCAGTGGAACTCTTGTGCAAGCCACTGAATACCTTTTCTATGGGGAAAAAATCACTAGACAAAGTTGCCTGTAAGACCTATTTGAATTTTATTTTATGGCTGTGGGTTTCACATACTTGTGACATTAAAAGGACAAAAATAGTCTCTGTGTTAAAGGGATAGGTCTGGCAAGCCCATATATCAATTGTCTTGAAAAGTGTGAGTCTTGAAACTTATTTCATTTTGAATATTGGTATTCAATGAAGAAAATTTAATAAATTGATATTCTGAATTTTTGGCTTGCATTTGGAAGCTAAAAGGTAAGCTGTAGCAATGCTATGTATTAATAAGCACTCAGGAGTCAGATTTGTCAGGAGAAAAAGTGCAGTGCTTTTTATTAACTGAATAAGCATTGTGCTTAGATGGGCTTTGCCAAGGCCTCTGGAAATGTCTAACTCATGTGGAAGCAGGCTCAGATGCTTAACTACTAAGTAGCATAGTGCTTTCCATTCTAATACAGCATTATCTTAAAGCAGGCATTCCCACTCTAAACTTTGTGTTTATCCCCTCGGTGGATGAACTTCAAATTAATTAAAATTTAAAAAAAAATTTGGTAAGAATGGAAATTTTTTTTAAAAAAATTATTCCTTTATCAGGTTGCTAAAGAAGCATCAGATTGATTCAAAATTTCTAGCAACCACAGTATACAATTATTCTATATGAAATGTATACTTTCCACAGTAATATTTTAGATGCCATTTTATTAATATATCACAGCGTACATTAAAAAGGTCAACAAATACAAAAGTCCAGGAAAAGCCTTAAGGGGTAAAAACATAATATTTTTAGAACCAGAGCATCTAAGTCTAAAACTATCATTCAAAAGGGTCTGTTCAGCTATTATCTAGCAGTAAAGCATGTTTGGTTCTATTTGTGTCTGGGGAGGGATCCATTTGAACATACTGGTGCCTACTTTGGGGATAACTACATCCAAGCTAGACTGCCTTCACTCAGTAAGGAAAGAAAGAAAGTTTTTTGGGGCATGATTCACTTCCTGGAGTAGGTGCTAAAAGAAGTAAAATAACTCCCTTCTCAGCTGCCCCTCGGGGCTCGCAGGACTTATTAGTGCTGGTTTCCCTCAGCCCTGGCTGCCATGCAGTATTTTGTCCTTTCTGATAAAATTTCCTTGGGTCTCTAGCTCGGGACTATGAGGCTCAGCAGTGTCCTGCATTGGGGCTCAGCTGTGCCCTGAACTGGGGCTCAGCAGCGCCCTGCATTGGGGCTCAGCAGTGTTCTGCAGTGAGGCTCAGCAGTGCTCTGCAGTGAGGCTCAGCAGTGTCCTGCAGTGGGGCTCAGCAGGACCCTGCAGTGGGGCTCAGCAGTGCCCTGCATTGGGGCTCAGCAGTGCTCTGCAGTGGGGCTCAGCTGTGCCCTGCAGTGGGGCTCAGCAGTGCCCTGCAGTGGGGCTCAGCTGTGCCCTGCACTGGGGCTCAGCAGTGCCCTGCACTGGGGCTCAGCAGTGCCCTACACTGGGGCTCAGCTGTGCCCTGCACTGGGGCTCAGCAGTGCTCTGCAGTGAGGCTCAGCAGTGTCCTGCAGTGGGGCTCAGCAGGACCCTGCAGTGGGGCTCAGCAGTGCCCTGCATTGGGGCTCAGCAGTGCTCTGCAGTGGGGCTCAGCAGTGCCCTGCAGTGGGGCTCAGCAGTGCCCTGCAGTGGGGCTCAGCAGTGCCCTGCAGTGGGGCTCAGCTGTGCCCTGCAGTGGGGCTCAGCAGGACCCTGCAGTGGGGCTCAGCAGGACCCTGCAGTGGGGCTCTGCCATGCTCTGCAGTGGGGCTCAGCAGTGCCCTGCAGTGGGGCTCAGCAGTGCTCTGCAGTGGGGCTCAGCAGTGCCCTGCAGTGGGGCTCAGCAGTGCCCTGCAGTGGGGCTCAGCAGTGCCCTGCAGTGGGGCTCAGCAGTGCTCTGCAGTGAGGCCGCTGGAGCTGCTGGAACTGGCTGTGTTTGGCATGGACAGCCCTGGCTGCTCCTCAGATACTGCCCCGCAGCCCCTGCCAGCTCCTGGGTGCACACACCTTGTCCATTATGGAAGAACTTTTGTATTTTAGACTTTTACCCATCCAGACGTGGCAGGATCATCTTCTACAATTGGTTTATGGATATTTGTGCAAATGACCTCTCTGACATTTTGTTTCAAATTTCTGTGAAAAAGATAACAGGGCTTCTGAAATGCACATCAAAAAAGCTAGAGAGAGAGAGAAGAATGTTAGGAGTTCCCTTCATGTAATTATGAAATGGTGTCACTGTCTTCGCTGGAGCTTCTCTGTTACCAGATCCAGAATTCTGTCCTGCTGAAATCCATTATTGATGGCTTGTGTGGTATGGCAGTTGAGTGTAAACCATGACCCACTGGATCAAATGAGGCTATGCTCCTCCTCTTCAATATCTTCTCTATTTTCTGCCAAAGAAATAAGTGATAATTAGATGGCGAAAGGATTTGTCTTGGCTTTTTTCATCAGCAAATGTTAGGCTGGTAGATCCATCAACCCATCTCTTATTCTACCAAACAGAGTCTTTCACAGACGTTGTGGTGTATACATGCCTGCCTTCCTAACATAACCTAATTCAATCATATCATAACCTAATTCAGTCATATATAAACATCTGAATTGACTGTGTAAGATAAGAAGCTATAAGCTGCAGACATTTTACATTTGAATATTGTAGGAGAACTCTGTGAAAATAAAAAAGGAATTTTAAGGATAAAAGAGATGTGTCACCATGCAATTGTCCTGGGGTGTGTGACTTTTTGCAGACACAGAGAAGGGCAGTGTTCCTTCCTGTTATATCAGGGTGATAAAGCTAATGGAGACATTGGGCAAATTATTCTGTAAAAAGCAAATGAACACACATGGGCAATAGATATGAAATCACTCATTGAAACAGGCTTCAGTGGGCTTGTGTTCATCCCCTTCTGGAATTTGCTTTTGCTGAGATGGAATAGTGTAGTAAAAAGTTTCTTAGCAGGAACACTCATGGAGGCAGGGAACTACAAAACTATTGCAGAAAACAAATTTTGGTTTTGTAACTGGGACTGTATGTTTCTAAGCTATAATAATTTCACAGTAAAAGAACAATCAAAACTAATTGAAGCTTAAATACTGGGTGGTACAGTGTGACAAAGTGAAGATATGGGAGGCTATAAGATCTGGACCAGGCTTTGAAAGGAGGAGGAAGACAAGTTATAGGAAAAAAGGCTGAGAGCTGTACTCCAGACATCTCAATTGATTTTGTTTGACTCATAATTGGTGGGCAATAGCTTCGTCTGTAGGATAAGGCTGGATCCTCTGCTGCATTTCTTGCTCAACAGTAGCTACACAAGCACCTACCTGCAATGCCAGCCCACAGTGGGTGAATACTTCAAAACATAGGATTTGTTGGAGGAAAACAGAACATAAAAAGAAGGCAGATTTGCTGAGTAAATTGTTCATTGTGAATTATTTACAGAGTTTTACTAACAGTCATCTGGAAAAAGTTAACAAATGACGGAGAATGACTGCAGTGAGAAATAAATATAAATCAATCCAAGAGACATGTAGGGTTATTTTTTGGTTGTGGAGAAGGATAGGATTGATTGAAAGATGCAGAGAAAAAAACTGAAAAGTAGAACAGGATAAAGAAAGAAGGGGTGGCTCTTATGGCTGCAATGGTGGCAGTTCATTCAGTAAAGTTTTGCTGATTGTTACTATTTTACACACACAGTATGAAAATGAAACTATGGCCTCTGTTACTCTGCTTTCCTTGAGATTGACTGCTTTAATTTGGATGTCAATAAACACCATGTATGCTCACAGCATCCTAACCCAGAGCTATTGGAAATTGGCACACTTGAACTTCCTCCCACTGGGAAACCAAGACTTGGTTTTCAAAATTCATATTTTTATGTCCTTGCTATTTGTATTTTATTAAAACAAAATATGTGGTGTTCCCTGTCCTCCCCCCACAATTGTTTGTTGAAAGCTGCTTTTGTTGAGAGAAAGCTAATATAAAAAGAAAGGTTGATTCCATTATGAAGGCAAGTGCAGCTTTGTGATAGGAGATGAAAATGTGTTAATTAAAATGTTGCTTTTACTTTATCTTGAATGTCACATTAACCTTATCTCCAGCTCATGCAGGCCCTAGATGGTTTCATTTGGGCATCTGGCCATCTTTTGTTTTTCATTTTACTATTTCCACTTAAATATTTACAACTTGAGCTCAAGCCCATGAAACTCTATGGTAACACTCCTGTGGAGTCTCAGAGACTTTCCAGCCTTGGAGCAGAACCTTGCTCTGAAAGGCAAAAAAAAATAAAAAAAAAAAGAATACAAAAAGGAGTTTGTATGATTTTTATCTTCCAGACATCTACATACAACACTATAAATAGAAATCGCTTAGCTGCCAGTTTGATAAATGCATGTCACTGAGGTTACGTGGTGTTCTACCCCCTCTGTTGTCTTTAACAGCAATAAAGCGCCTGGAGGCCACAAAATGCCCTCTGACACCTGTGCAAGCTCTGCACTCTAATGAACTGAAATCTAGTAAACAGTTCCTTCCAATTCTTTGCAAAAAAATATAACCCATCTCACTGTTTCTGCAGGGCCAGGAGGAATTGGGAGCCATAAGGGCATCTTGGTTACTATGGTCTGCAGGTGCAACTCAAGAAACATAAAAATGAGTAAGTTTTGTGTTGTTTTCTCAACTCAACCACAATACATCCAGTGCAATACTTTTTTTAAGGAAGATAGGTATCCAATTTAGGTGTTAATCTAGAAAACATGAGTGCTATTCTTGGCTTTTAATCCAAGGTAGGTTGGAAATATTTGCAAAAAAAAGGGAAGTAAATCCTTGGATCATTCAACCTAGCATTTATGTTACCATTATAAGAGATTGAGAACACTGTAAGCATACAAATATACTTTGTACTCAAAGGTACATTTTATTTAATTAGTTTTACTTCTCTGTCTGTTGTGTGATGATACAACGCATGATATTGTTGATAAAACACTGAAATCTATTTCCTCTCCTTACTCAATAATCATATCAAAAATCACAAAATTTGTTTTCTATGAAAAAGCATCCTGCCCTCTGTCTCCACTTGTAAATCAAACAAGAAACCAATACAGACATTAAATTCTAAAATATGTCAAATTAACTGTATTTGTGCCAACCTGTGCTCACGTCTAGCAGAAAGAGAAGGATTTCATCAGTAGTCTCAGTAGCAAGATTTTTTTCATGGTCTGCATCACCTTCA
Source organism: Poecile atricapillus (assembly GCF_030490865.1). Classification (NCBI taxonomy): domain Eukaryota; kingdom Metazoa; phylum Chordata; class Aves; order Passeriformes; family Paridae; genus Poecile; species Poecile atricapillus. The sequence continues at coordinate 92,984,480 of NC_081251.1, forward strand.
GGTACCTCAAAATAGTCACAAGGACCATGATAGATTGTAGGACATTTTGGGAAGCTTCGGACCACCAAAGCTGTGTTGGAGGTCACTTGGGGAAAAGCATCAGGAGTAACATGGAAACATTTGTCCGTGTCCAATTGAAATCAGATACAGTCTTTGGAGCAGAGACTATCTTTCTGTCTAATTTTAAAAATTCTGTGTTGTTGCAGTCACAGCTGGAGCTTTTTGATTAGCACCAGCGAGCAAGTAATCAATATAAAGATAATACAAATATTGGAAACACAGTATGTACATGATGTTTAATCAGGTGCGATGACAGCAGACGGAAGGAATTTCATGCAGTTACTCAGTAGATGCAAGCATGCATCCTGGTAAAATAAATGTTTGATTGGGGGTAATTTTGCTTGAAAATCCCCAGTGTAAGTGAATTAATTGATTAGTGTTTTGTTGGCTATTTTTAAGAAGAGCTGTGCTGGAGAAATCTGAGTAAACGCAAGTAGGGGCAGGAGAATCTGGAATGGCTCTGCTCAACCCATCCAACAATAAGACAAGGAGGGATCACAAGAATCACTAAATTACTTTTCTTCTTTTCTGCCTGACCCCTCTGTTTGCGGCTGCTGCCTTCTGGGATACTCTCTGGATAACAGTAATTGGAGCCAGGGGATTGTTTGGTTCAATGCCGAAAACAGGTTTTAGCAGCTATAAATACCAATCAGTAGCTGACCCGTTAAAAATCTAAGGGGCATGTAAAGTTCTTTTGTTTCTGTAAAAGAAATGTTTTCTTAAAATAACTCCTTTTTATCTATATGCTTATGTTGAGTTTTTCATACTCAAATGAGTTTGAGTCTGTTTTGGTGAATGTAATTAGTTTTATGAAGTGTTTCCAGCATCACAAAATAACTTGTGTGGTATTTGCCCCATTTGAGTCTGGAAACTATATTCATATTCCAGGAGAAACTTGCCATTAAAAAATGGCTTAACATACAGCACCAAGCTACAGACACTGTGTCCAAGGTGCTCTACTGTGCACATTCCTCCTCTGGAGGGAGATGAAAAAAAGAAATTACACCTAAGGGACATGAAGTCACATTATTTAATTAATATTGGAAGGCACACAAAGACTACAGTAATCACTATGCTAGAAGGACCAATTCAATTAGTATGGGACAGGGTCAAAAACTACTCTCAGCAGAGACGAAGGGTGCCACAGACATTAAGAAGACATATGTGGTTTTTAGTTATGAAGGCAAGACTTGGCCCCATTGAAAAGTATTAAATAAAAAGACAAAACATGGCCAAACCCAATTTTAGAGTGTTCTCTAAAGCAATGGCTAGGGATGAATAAACACATCCTACTGCTGAAAGCCTGGGCAGGGTAATGTATTGGGATACGCAGCAGCTTTAGACAGCGCTCCCCAGGCAGCTGCGTTGTGATCACACAGACATGCTCCGTCTGCAAGCAGGCAGATGAAATCAGTGACTCCAGTTGTTGCTCGTGGTAGCTCAGCACATTCCCTGCTGACCTGGCTGAAAGACTGTTTTTATGAAACACAACTGATTAAAGAAACAAATGATGTAAAATGAAATGTCATCATGGATACAGGGTTTAGGGCTATATAAACAACGGGGGACTGGAATCATTAGACTCTCTGCTCTGGAATGGTTCAATATTTTTAGAGGATTAAAATGCCTTTTCTACCCTTTGGTCTCTTGTACTTATTTGTATGTCAACATAAGTATTTGTCAGTGTTTTTCATGTTTCCTAAGTCAGGAAATCTGTAAATTCATCATATAAAGGCACTGAGTCTTAATTCCTGGGCCCTCTAGTCCTGGATCAAAGGTTTTGATATATTATTCCTAACTTCTTTTATTTGGAAAAATGTAGCCAATACCTCTAGCAGACATCATGGACCTGATCCAGAATCCACTGAAGTTATTTAAAATACTCTGATCAAGTTCCATGAGTTCTGCTTCAGGTCTTGTGGCTCCAATCCAGCACAGCACTTGAGATTACCTATAGCTGCTCAGGAGCTTAACTTTACATCCAAGTGTCAATGCTTTACCGGATTGACACATTCATATCAGCTGGTACAAGCAGACTGGCTCTGCATAACTGCTCAGATGGCAGCCACTGGATAATATACTCATTTGCAATGTCTGAAATGGGATTTTTCATGTGTTGGGTTAGTAATTAATCCTCTACCTTATAAATTCCTGCAAGTTTTTCCTACAGTAAGCCAGGTGACAAGGTGATATTGTCACAACAACACAAGATGTGCATGTAAGAAATGCTTCCTGTTGAGGTCTGGGGCACAAAGAAAAGCCAGGAAAATAAACAGAAAGTAATATGGGAAGGCAGCAAAAGTGTTTGCAGTTAAGCTGTTAAATAATAAAGAAACTTTAAGAAGTGAGCACAGTTTTCATGGACATCTTTGTGGGGAGTGGCAAGATGATGTTCTGTCAATTAACAATTCTGATTTTCTTCCCCCTAGTTTTCCCTGTTATGTTTAGATCTTGGCTGGGAATAAACAGTAATTACAAGGGGCCTCTTTGGTAGTTACAATAAAAATAACAATGGCTGTCTCATTCCCTGTAACTACCCATTCCTGTCTTTTGTAGGGTGTAAGAAGAGGGGTTGGTTACAAACTCCTGTTGAACATTGCTGATCATCAAATAGTAATCAGAGGTGATTAAAGTCTACTGGCTGAATGGCTCACAGTCACTACTACATTCAGTACTTCATTATGTTTTTCTGTAAGAGGTTGCAGTTGTGCACACTTCTCAGAAATCCCTCTACAGTGTAATGCCTGGATTGGGCCCTAGGGATGAACTCAAAACTGCAGGACTCTGATTTGTTTGCCACTGCAGGAGAGAATTTTCGAAACACAAATTACTTGGAAACATTAGACATCTGTTTCTCTTTAAATATATCTGAAAGTGTCATTTCTGTTCCCTGACCAGATAGGTTTAACACAGAGAGCCCCGTGAGACTGCAACCACAGTGGAGTCTCTGCTGACATGGGCAGGTGCAGATCTCCAGGCACAGTTGCAGCTGTGGCTCTTAGCATGGAGAGGTACCACCAGCCATGTGCTAGATGCTGGTAAACAGAGCTCTTCTATTCCATACAGGATTGTAAAATATTTTGAGAATTTCAAACTGAGGTGTTCCAGAGATGCAAATCAATACCAATTGGAAGCAAAGAGTATATTGATATTTCTGTGGTTTTCCTAGTTCTGAGTGTAGTGGAGTAAGGGACCAATCTCTATCTTCAGGAAACTTCATTGGTTTTAAAGAGGTTACTCAAGAGGTGCATTTGATCTTCTGCTGACAATTTTTAGCCTTGAGAAAACGATTTATGCTTTGAGACAGAGGGCTTAAAAAGTAATAGCAGCATTTAATAGCATAATTACTTCACATTATTTTGCATTCTCTGACTTTTCTCAAATGAAACACATTGCATGCTGAAATAATCTTGTAGGGAGGATTATTCAAACAAGATAAAGTCCCCGCTGAATGTAATGTCAGTTCTTTTTATGCGTGCTGAGTAGCCTACTGTGCTTTGGCAGCTTTAAGACTGTGCCATATCATGCTCATATTGGAAGCATGCAAATGTCTGAGCTAGCAGTTTGAAATGTGGTCGAGCGGTTATTACTTGAGGAATGTTAATTATTACTTTTATGTGGATAAACTCTCTGGAGCTGCATCCATTTAAAATTCAACCACAGACACTATGCACAAGTTTGATTTGGTCTCAGTGTTATAATTATTCTTTGTTTATACCATTGGTAATGGTACCATGCTGGTGTCAACAGACTGAGGGCTTATGAAGTGAATGTAGAAATAAATATTATTGTTAAAGAAAAGATGAATCATTTGCAGTCAAGCAAAACTGAAGGTTTCTCTAGCTGTAGAAAACCTTGACTTGAGGCACTGGAGTACATAAAAATGACAATAAAATGTTAAATAAAAGGGAATTCATATTAATGCAAATGTGCAAGTACAATATTGTTAAAGGACAGCCAAGAGAGAGCCAGTTGACAAAGCCTAAGCTGCAAAAAAACATGTGCCAATCCAGCATGTTTTCTTGAAGAAGAGCTGGAGTTTCAGGTCCCTTGGGCTTTATCTGGACAGGTGGTTAGCACTTGCAGCTTGTGTGGAGTCCCAGAAATTTCCACAGAAAGGAGTAGGGCTAATCAATCACTGTGCCCCAAGTTTTCAAAAGAAGTCTTTTATCTGGTTGCTTTAATGATACAAGAGAGGAAAATGAAAGAAGGAAAAAAAAAGAAAAAAAGGCAATTTTAAAAAAATTTGATTCAAACCTGGTATTTTATTTTTGTACATTGTGTGCAGTGTTTCAATGTGCTTCCAGCATGTAGTTTCACGAGCTCTGCTAAAGTCTTGGAAGGTGTTAGTGATGATTCTATTATAAGTAAGCAAGCTATAGACAGGGAGAAAAAGGAGCAAAGGAGAAAGAGTCACTTTGATTCACATTGGTGGGAGTCCATGGAAGAGTTTCTTTAAACTATTTTATCAGTTTTAGATTTCCATATATATGCTCAACAGGAATTGCTTCTGAATTTGAACTGCCAGTTAGCTGGAAACAAAACCAGGACATGCAAGCACAGACCAGTCCTAGTGCAGCTGCATTAGAAAGGACTATTCTGAGCCCAGACAAGAAGTTTGATTCCAGAAGGAGCTGAGAACGTCATGAACAAAACATTTTTATGTCTGTTTCAGTGGGACCTTGACTAAAAGTGATATTAATATTCAAAAATAATTGCCAGTTAACTGATTAACCTCTAAAGCTTGTGGTAATCTATAACAGAATGTCAAGTCCAGGCTTTTTAACAGGCATTTCAGCAGCAAACTCCTTTCATGAACAAGGAAGCTGTGGTGTCTGACACACAGCAAAAACGCCTACAGTGAAATGATAATTCTTTGATGGTGTTTGAGGCACAAGATTGCTTGCAAGATGCAGTAACACTACACCCCTGTGACCAATTTCACTCCTAATTTAATTTGCACTTTCTGTGCTAGACCCCAGTGACGGGAAGCATCTTTTCTCAGGAAAGCCCTTATACATGTTTGAAGTTCTGTGAAAATTTAAAACACATGTCATTGTTGTCCAGAATAGATCTGATTTAATAGGCTGAGCTCCAGCCTCTTTTTCCACATGGGCCACGTTCAGAGTGCTTAAAGCAACTCTGTTATACCTATGAGTATTTTTACAAATGTCGACTGAGAGATCATGACCCTGTTGGAACACAGAAAACAGAGAGCACAGGTAGGTCATTAAAAATACATGTAGAGTGAGACCTTACTTAATGTGAGACAACCAGGCCTTAAGCATGAATTTGTGATAGCCATGTACTGAGGAATGATAGTAGAGTTTGTCTGTATACATATATATGCATCTGTAGCAATAACTACATACATCAGTACATGTATACCTATGTAATACATAATAATAAATTAACTATTCTTTATTTCAAAGTGATAAGCAGATATTAAGGCATTGCTACTTTTGTCATAGAATTAAGTAAAATGGCAGCCTCTTAACTTTAATCCTTAAAACACGAGCCAGCCCCTGACGGGCTCTGAGCTCCTAATATTTTACTTTTTCTCAGAAACACTGAAATGCTCTGCTGAATCCTCTGTGGTTTGGCTTGTCCTTGTTTGGACTTCAATACTTTCCTAGGTTTCTGTATTATCCTCAGAATGTCAGCTCCAATTTTTGCTTATTGAATTAAGGATCCAGCACGAATCTCAAATTAATTTCTCTTAAGGATGTCTGAGTCCCAGTATTTAACCAGTTCCATACCCAAGTGAAGTGCTGATGTTATTGCCAATACATTAAGTTTATGCATGATACATAAATGAATGAACTGCCACTATGCTCTCTAGTTATTTCTGCTTATTTTTATTAAACAGTCTTAGACAAAAGTAGCTATATGAAGGACATATATGCAATAGAGGACAAAAAGGGAAGAGTTTTATCCCCTCTCTTATAACAACCAGATTTTATAGCAACCTGTTATAGCTGTTTTCAAATTATTTTAGCAAAACAAATATTTTGTTTACCTTTTTGAATAATTTTGGTAAAATATAAATTGCAGAAGGAGAGGAGCACTGTTTCAGCAGAGTTAAATAGAGCAGGGGGGATTCTCAGACAGGCGGATGCACATTCTCAGGAATGCTCTTTCAGAGAGCAGCAAGCTGTGAATGTGCAGCTGCAGGCTTCAGCGTCCTGAATAATCTGCATTCAGAGACTGCAAAGTCATCAATATTTATGGGCTGGTGGGATCATCCCTGGCATGCAGCTACATCTGCCAGCTCTCTGTTGATTCCACATCCTTTTCTCTGCAAGTTTCAAGTTCTTATTTCCTGAGACTAGTAGGTTTGCTCTTTGAAGCACAGTTCCTCCAGTGAAACAGAGACGATGCTTCCTGAATCATACTGGGCCAGCACGTTAACGCTGCATGTTGAGAAATCCCCATTGCAGCAGATGTTGTGTGAGAAACAGGAGCTGATCACAGTTTCCCAGACTCAGCCCTGCCTTGGTGGATCCAGCATTCTTACTCTGACTTACTTGCTCACAACTGCTTTACAACAAAGGGCTCCCATGCCCTTTTCCAGCAGAAACTGCCATTTTGTCTTCAGACAGAGCCTGCAAGGCACAAATGTCCATACAGATGCATTTTCTCTGAGAGGTAAAGTCTGTGTACCAATAGCAGGACTTGACTCACATCCAGTGGGCCAGTACAGCTCATCTCACATTGAGCCAACTGAATAACTCTTAATTTTCCATATTAAGAAAAATGAAAAAAAAAAAACATTTTAAGTTTACAATCAAAATGGATTTAACAGAGAACATTATTTCTTATTGGTTCATCTCAGGAGGTTTAAATAGCATTGTTAATAATAATATAAAATTTTCTGGTAGTTTTATTCTAAATTAAAGGTCATCAAGAGCAGTAATCCCTTACTGATGTTTGCAAAATGTAAATACATAACACTTGTGTTCTTTCTTGCCATAAATTTGCATATCACTGTTGTATAAATATAATTTGAATCACAGGCCATCCAAATAACCCTGAAGCAGTAGTAGAAAGCCTGTGTTACTCCATTCACCTTAGATTCTGAACACATTTACTTCACCCAATTGCACTTTGCTCACACTGTCCCATGAATATTCAGGTGATAGAATTCTATTAGGACAGGTCCCATGTACCAGGAGTACAACAATAACATACTAATTGTTCATAAAAAATGTATTTTTAATTCATTTTATCAATATGCAGTGCTCTTTCACCTAAGATAGCCAGATCAAAAGTAAAATTTGCTCTATTTGTCCAAACAATTCCCTAGCTGCGTGTTCTGTACTTCTGTTTTTCTCTTTATGAGAAATGTCACTGTGTCTAATGCACAAAAAGTAATTTCTTAAACAGAAGTTTCTCCATACAAGTAATTCATGTGGCTTCTAAAAGTCACTGACATTTCATTACTCAGGAACTATTAATGAATTTTAGAACAGTAAAGAAGCAGGAGAGAAACAATATTTCTTCACTCCCACATATTTTTGTGTTGGTTTTGATGTGGTGATTTTGGTTTGGCTTTATTGTCTGCATGGTATCATGAAGTAACTTGGTTTATTACTCAGAAGACAGAAAGCCTGGAGGAAAGGCAATTTCTTTGTCTACCCTGAAAAAGCCCTGAATTTGCATTTATATGATCCAGTGAAGGTAGAGCATGGTGCAACTTAAAGATCCTTCATTTCAAGTATATGATGCCACTTTACATCTGTTTAAGTTCATCTGTAAGTTCATATGGTAGTCAGGAGACTGCTAATTACATCAAAATGTGCAAACACTTATTAAAATATTCCCTTTATTAGGACATATTTCAATGCAGTGTGCAGGCAGCACATCAAATGAGCTCCAGTTTTGATAGTCATATGCTCTATGTGAGCTGGCATTGTGGTCTGGGAGTTAGAGCTGACCTGTTGGGCTCCAGAGCTCCTGCTGAGTGGCAGCTGATAGAAGATGACAGCTTCCCCTTCTTCTAAAGCCTACCTGGCATCAGAAGAATTACAGGAGCAAGGGACCCAGCTGGGTGACATCTTCAAATGTATCAGTATACTCTGCTCCAATTCATATGGGGCTGCCAAGACTTTGAAGTCCCAAAAAAGTATTTGATTAAAATTCTGGAATATTCTGGATCATGAGTCCTATTCCTGATGTATATGAATTATTTGAGTGATGTTATTCTCACAAACAGTAATTCACGACATATTTTTCCTAAGATCTCTATGAAATTACTGTAAAAGGTGATTGTCTTTGTAGAAACTGTAGAACTTTGTAGAAACTTTGGACCTGTACTCTTCTCAGGAGAATATTTGCAGTGTTCAGCCTTAGCAGTGGCTGTTAATGTCCTGTGTGTGCCAGGGGAGAAAAGTAAAGATAAATTCAAGGAGCAGGAGAGTAAGGCATACAAAAAACCAACATCCTGTGAAGCAGATACAGAAGTTCATGTGCTCAAGTGTTCACCCCCGCCTCATCCCTGGCCATTATTATCAGATCTACCCTGAACAAAAATTTGTAACTTCTGCTCTTTTTCTGTCTTTCCCCCAGATTCACCACAAAGTCCCCTTGAAACTTGGTGGGTGGGTACATATTGAGCTGACCAGCTTTCCTGTGAGACTTAAAGGGATTGGGGTGCTAGCACCTCAAATTCTGCCCTTGTCCCAGTAGCAAATCCCTAAAGACAGAATATGTTCATCAGCACCTTGGGCAGGTTTACAATGCCTGCAGAAGGAAGGACCTTGGAAACACAGCCCAGTGTGCAGAGTGGGTGCCTTCAGGAAGTGGTGTGGTACCTTGGGTTCCTTCTGGTAAATCTGGATAACAAGGGGTCAAATTCTTTTTGACAGAAAAGGGAACAGTATTTTCCACAGCCTGGGAATGTGCCCTTGCCTTATCTGAAACTTCAGTGAATTTGACTTCTGTTCCTGGCAAGTCTTGAATTTACCAAAAATTCAGTTTAAAAAAAAAGGGTAAATACCAAAAGTATAACTAAATCACTGGGCACCTTGTAAAACTGGAACAGGACTGAATGACTGCACAGGGGAGGAATTCTGATTTTAACTGAATCATCCTTTATTAGCTGGATGTTTGTGGTACAAACAGTGTGGTTTGATGTCAAACCAATTTTCCTCTTCTGCAATCCTCTCAATATGCCAAGTTCTTGCAATCGCTGTTTTAGATTTTCTTTCCCTCTCTTAAGTCATGACTTCAAAGTGACATAAGCATTCAGAAATCTGTTTAAACTCTCATTGCAATACCCTCATGTCATTCATGTCATCTGCTGTGCTGACTGACAGATGCCTACAAGGTAGGAGAATGCACAGTATTCATGTTCAGTACCTGAACATGACAGAGTAATTCAAGGCAGCTGCAACATAAAAGTCTTCCTTTCTTTGTTTCCTGTTTTTGTGGTGTTTTAAAGGTCTTACTCTAATGCAGCAATCTGTGGTTAAAATTCAGTTGCTTTTATAAGGTAGTAATAAGAAACTCTTTCACTAAGACTTCACATGCTGGATGGGGAAGGGTAAGGCAATATTTAAGTGGCTTTTTAATGTCATAAGGACTGGGATTTCTGGGATCCCAATTCTATTTAGTTGTGAAGTTGCGTGGTGAAATTTATAAGGCAAGAAATATCTTTCTGCCAATATTGATTAGAATTATCATCAAAATGTGTGGGAATGCAATTGCATTGCCTACCTACATAGAAGAACCTATGATAACACAAGAAGGGTAAATTACAATCTTAGACTGTAACTTCTAATATTCCTTTCTGGAGTTAGTAGGAACTTCAACAAAAGAAGCTGAATATACTTGTTTTTCATAAGATCTCACTATAGAGGCGGGCTAGTTTTACACAAATTGTGGGCTGTCTGACCATTTTAGGGGAAAAAAAAATATAGCCAGAGTCGCAGCAATGTGCTTTCAAATACACCCAGATCAATGGTGAAATTTTTTTTTCATTACCACCTCTCTGAATACTTTCAGTGTATCCTTGAGAGGAAATTTTTTTCAGTATCTTTCCTCTTAATTCTGTCTTGTGATTTCTCTGATGTCACAGTCAGTGGTTTCTCCAGTAAATTTTAAATACATTATAGAGTTTCTGCTTATGAAACCCAAGTCTGGAGCCGTCAGCTTCTTATGCTTTCTTCATGAGTCTTCAGCCATTGGCTTTCATCAGTCTTTCCTCTTCTCTTCTATTTCAGCCCCTTTTTACTCAAATCATGCAGCACACGCTTATTTTCATCAGTCTGCTCTGCACTTGAAGGCTTTTCATCAGTTTTGCTTCTTGGGTTTGATCCAGTAACCTTGTCTCTTTGTTTTTGTGGTGTCAACTGTCATGCTTTGATCTGCAGCTTTTTCCGTAAGTAAAGTGTGTGCTTTGAAAAGGTTATGTAACTAGAAAGGGAAAGACACATAGAGAATCATACATCACAAGTGTTCCCCAAGTATAATTTTGACATGAGAGAAAGAGAGGAAGAATTTTTCCTATTTTTATCATTTTCTTTTTCATGCTTATCTCATTCCCAGATATGACATCAGAATTCAGCTGCTTTTCCATATGTAAATACTTCACGGAGACACAGAGATTGACTATTTGGCTTTAGATTTAAAATTTACGGTCAAGGAGACACAATATTTTTTTTGTCCAAGGATTTTCCATTGTTTTTTCCTGTAGGATCTCCAGCCTAATTATTACCTTTTTTTGTACAGATTTTATACAATTTAGGAAACTGGTTAAATGATATGTCTAACTATTGTATGGTAAAAAAAACAAGCATTCCTAATAATTCTTAGGAAAAGCATTAAGCAATCAATGACAATGCTCCTCCAATAGTTGCAGAGAGCTAATTGGACAATTTCCAGCAGAGCCCATGGAAAAATGCAGATCCTATCAAGCAAGCATCAGCTGTGAGAGTATCCAAGGTTAGAGGGAAACTCATGCTTCATTTATCAACCAGGATTAAAGGCAGTGGAGAATTTTCATTGCAACTGTGCAAACATAAAACATATTAAAGGGCCAAGACACAGAAAATGTCAACCACTGCTGCTCTGAGGCTATCCATCACAGGGAGCTGGGAGTCATCACTGTATCCCGCAGTGAGTCATGAGTGAAGCAAATGTTACATAAGCTTTTTTTACTCACAGGGATTTCAATTAATTTTCAAGATAGAGATGCATTGTGTTAAATGTCATGCTGATACTGAAGACCTCTACAATGTTGTCATGCCTGTAGATATTTTCAGATTATTTAATCATCTTTGTCTGGAAGGAGTAAGGCAGTGTGACTCTCAGATTTAAGCAGTTTTGCTAAAGTTGTAGCTAGCAGCCTCCATATTCTGGGCAATCAACCACAGTTAGCCTGATGGTCACTGGTAATCCAGAACCTCATGGTGTGGAGAATGAACCCACACAGCTTTGTGGTGATGATAGTTTTGCTCCTTTCTGCAATCAGTGGGGCTCAGCCACAAGAATGGACCTTACTGGGGCTTCATGTTATTGGTAACTCGAAATCTCACTCTATCACATTCCCCAAAAGGCTATATCACTGCACACTGAGGAAGGATTATGTGGGCTGGAAGGCATTGCTCATTCCCCTGTTATGATCCCTTAAGCTATAAAGGGAATAATTTGAGGCCTTAAAGGACTCAAGAAGAAAGTTCTCAGCTGGAAATCATCTAGTGGGCATAAGAGGCCTTTTTGTAAAAAAAGCCTGGATGCAGTTTTGAAAGAGTTAACTGAAAAGGATGCTTACCTATCTTCATATAAGGGACAAACTTAAACCTTGATAAACGCATCACATGACAGAATGGAGAAACTTCATGGACTGATGGACTCATTATATTTTTATATGAAGCAACAAAAATGGGCTGCACATCTTGATGTAATAGGAAGTTTGAGCTCTACTTTGCTGAACACAATCCCCTTACACAGTTTTCAGGTAGTGTTGATTGTACTGCATCAAACCTTTGAGGAAGTTTCTTGAAGGCACTCTCAGACAAAATTAGTGACATGGCAGTACATTTTCCTTCCCAGAGCTTTGCTTTGCAAGTTCTAATTATGTGGTGAGACTGATCCCCATACCAACTTGAAGGCACTGAAGCAAACAAGAATAATTTTAACCATGTCAGTCTCCATGCCAATCACTTTCACTGTCATTACTGATCCCTGAATTATGACCTTATGTACTTCCCATGTTCTTCTTATCTTTTTTTATTCTGCTGTTTTCCTTCTCGTTTTCTTGGTTTGTCTTTCAGTCAGCTACCTCCTTTCTCCTCCTTTTCTGTCAGAGGTTAGGGCATGGAGGGAATGGGAAGGCAAGATTCAGGGGCCAGAGCCATAAACTAGCAGCCTTCTTGAACATGGTGGATGTGTGCAGCAGTAGCTTTAGAAAGTAACAAAGAAGAGAAGAAACAATAGGGATCTTTCAAACTAACAGCTGGGGTTTAAGGTGGTTGTGAGATGAAGTCTGTGCAGGGCACAATCTGATTAGCTGTAGAGGTATGTAAGAAAAGCTCCATGGAATGCAGATACTGTAAATGAGAACTGCAGGTACAAGCAAGGTGTAAAATACCTGTGTGCTGTTAATCACAAGGTGTGGGGATTTTTGATTTTGTTGTTTGTTGGGATGTTTTATCCCAGACTTTCAAGTACCTACCAGTTGTTTCATTTAAGTGTAAAAGCAATCTCATTAATTTTTAACTTTGAAGATAAGAGCCTGATTTTGTCTACTCACAATATTTCTTAATAAATTCCAGTTTTGAAAGAGTTTCTGCCACTGAACTTTTAAAATCAGTTTTTGACACCTGACTGTGCTAACAGGTTGTCTTTGTTCATCTGCTTCTAAAAAAAGACAATGGAAATGTCACACAAAATGGTTTTCTAGGTAAACACATAGTTTAGAATGTTCAGATCTATAGCAAACTGTTGTTGAGATTTTACCTCTCGTGTAAATTCCCCTGTCCTTTTGTGAGCATGAGAATAGACAGAAACCACACATTCCCGATGAGAAAATAAAAACTTACCTTTTTTTTATGTATTCCATATATTTTCATAATGAAGTGCTTGTAAGCAGAATGTTGAAATCAAGACTGGAAACAACAATGGCTTGCAAGCATATTCTAGCACTATGCTGGAATTGAGTGTGATTTGACAATGCCATTAAGCAGTGAAAATTCTACTTAGGATTTGCAAGGCAGTAGAAATAAAAGTTATAGGCTTTCTTATTAGTTGAGAAATAGCAGCGGAAAAATTGCTGCTGCTTTTTCTGTTTTAGGATCTTCTGGGTAACAGCCTCATAACACACTTGAGAAAGGGATTTTTTAACATTTTTCTTCAGGTTTCTTTCCTTATTTTAATTCCAGTTGAATTTCATACAAAGTTCAAAATATTCTATCCTTCAGTACAAGACATACAGGAAGTCTTGTAGATCTGAACTCACTGCTTTAGCTCCCTGATGAAAATGACTGCTGCAGGGAGGGTGGAAAGAAAATAATCTTTGGCTTCCTAAGGAATGCATTGAATGGGAGCTGCTGAAGTCTCTACAATTGCAACCATGTCTGACTTCAGGACTTTAAAATGGTGCCTTCTATCCTGACTGGAACTCCACAAAGCAAATAGAACAATAGATCAGTGAGCAAGTCAGCAAACCTGAGAAGAGAGAAATTCAGAGCATCAAGTTGGCCTTTCTCTACAATATTTCAGCATTTTCCCACCATTACAACAGGGTAGGACTGACCCCTACAGTTGGGGCCTGTCTGCACAGATGACCACAGAAATAACCACACAGATGCCGACACCTTTTAGACATACAGTGGGCTTTATATCACAATTTTTTCTTCTTCCAGCTACTTCTGTTGCTTAAGAAGTCTCCCCCTACTTCACCAAAGGTTTCATGAGTCAGGTCAGCAGTTTTTAACCTGGAAGTCAGGTTAAAATGCACATGTACAATCTCTGGCAGATTGTAGCCCAGGAGGTGTAAAATCCTTAGGGCGTCCAGCATAAAAGTTCTAAAGGATGATGCTGTAAAATGTGATTACACTGTGCTGTGACAGCAGTCAGCAGTTCTGGGGATAAGAGTCAGTGTGGTTGCCCCAAGGGTCATCCAGTTGACCTGTCCTCCCATGGCCCCTCATTGCTCCAAGTGCTATTCAGTGGGATGAATGCCATATGGATGTCAGTTTATTCCAGGCTCTGCATGAATACTGCAGGGAAGGGAAGGAGAATCAGCGGATTACTCTTATCAGTACAAAGAGAGACAACATGCCTCAGAAAGCTAAAGAGATAAATGCACAAGCTGGAAGAGAAGCAGGGTAAAGCAGAATTCCCTGGCAACAGTCCACTTTAAAAGCAGATATAAGAGCTCCTATATTTACTCTTTGAAATAAGAGAAAAGCATATAGAAAATTGGACATAGATACACTGCCGATTTTATCTTCGGTCTTTGGCAAAATTTGGTGCTTTAACTCAGAGTGACATCTGTGATTTCTATTCAGTATATTAAAAAATGTTTACTAGGAGAATCTGTTTTCAGTGGACAAAAACAAAAATGAAAACAAAACCAAAAATTCTTCCATCATCTGCTTTCATGGTGCAAACCATGATTTTTCTCATCAATTTGAAATATCAGAGTATAGATCTTTTGCAAGTCATCTATGTATTCAACTAACATTCAGATGGGAGATTAAAATAAAATGCCAGAGTTACTGACTCTCAATTTTGAACTGATGCATTTGGGCTACTCAATTTTTGCCTTATTTCCTAGTCTTTCAGTGTTTGTCTATTATTATATGTATATGACAAATATAACAAATATATCACTGTATTGAGGCAATAGCCTCACATCACTCCTGTGAGAAGAAGAGTAACATTAAACTGGTGAGGATAGGCACAGGGACCAAAAAAACCAGAAGAAATTTAATGAGCATACTCATTGAATGAATATGACCCATAAGTTAGAGCCCCTGCTCCACATGATCTCCAGCAAATGCAAGCACAGCAAGTTAGAAAGTCACTGGAGCAGGAGCACAGAACAGTCTGTCACCCACCAGACACCAAATGCTTGAGTCCTCACTCCTTTAACTCAAGGTCTTCCCTGAACTGTAATTGACTGAAGTAAAACACAGAGACATGGAACCCTGATGCACTGTTTGCAGCCTGGAGGATTGTGTGTATGTGTTTCAAATAACAACAGTTCTTAATATATTTCTTCTCAAAAAATATTCCCTTCTAAGGACCAACAAACTGATCTCTGCTGCAATGATCCCCAGATATATGTATGTGTAACCTATCTGATTGTGTAAGTGTATTCAAATTGTGGCCTGCTTCTCATGTCACTGAGATGATACTTTTGAATTTCAGTTCAAATTTATAGAAATTATTCCGGTGATCAGTGATTATGGTCAAGACAGCTATGACTCATTTCTGAGAGGGAAGTAAAGACTCAAAATCCTCCTGAGCCCTTCTCCTCTTGAGAAGGTCTGTTCTGGAAATATTTTTCACCTGCAAGCTCCATAACAGTAGTAGAAAAGAAGATCATCAGGCGAGAAACAAAGCCCCTTGGGGGGAATACTTACAATATATCTTCAACCAGTCTCATTCATCTTTGTGCTACTTTTGTTTATTTCTCTTGTAACCACAGCTGTCAGTGGTTAGACTAATAGAAAACTGCATTTTGCAGCGTGCAAAATGGAGGGACTGATTATCCCCAAGGGTAAGGAAATTATACAACACACTTTATTTTGAAGACAAACTTGGGAGCTGGGCCTGTATTTATTTGACAGTATCTGCAGTGTAGAACCACAATGTTTACGTGACTCCTGCTATAGCAGCTACACTTGCTAGCTGTATAATCGAGAGCAAATGAGAAAATCAGACAAGGATGTGAAAATTAGAGCTATTGCATTATTGACATTTTGGGTTAGAGGGCCGTCACATCCTTGCGTGGTATGTGGTGTGTGACAGTAAGACACACACGTGTGCCTCCCACTGTGGTAGGCAGAACCCTGCTTTACAGACAACAAAGAGTTTTAAAATATATAATTCCTTCTGAGAATATTTAAGTTCCACTTTAAAGGATTAGATTAGATTGCTTAAAGAAAACTAAAGGGAAAAGCCATTCTAAATAATTATATTTTTCTGACAAAAAAGTGGTTGGTTGAGAGTTCTGTCTTCTCAAGACTCTTGTTTAGCAGTTGAAAAGAAACTGTTGGCAAAGACTCAGAAAAAAATACTGCATATCCAATGTTTGGTCTGTCTAGGTTTCTACTGCACACCCAGCTTCATATCTCAGGATATGAACGATATTAAGAAAAAAGTAAAAATACCCCAACATTTTCTTTGTTTGTACAATCCTGGGACATTTTCATAGGGCAATCAGTTAGAAATTCTTTCTTAGTTTGCTTTCTTTTTGTGTCAAATGTTCTAAGGAAGGAAGCTTTTTCTCCTGCAGTTGAACAGAAACCTGCACAAAGCACAGCCTGTTCACGATAGAAAGAGCCAAAATTCAACTCAGGTGAACTCCTCCCATCTGCACACTGGGTGACTTGTTTTTCTCTGCAATAGAGGAAAGCTAGCATGTAGGGCAGAGAGAGCTGCCTGGCTTCTTGTCTTTAAAGCCAGCTGTGAGGTCAGTCAGTTGCCCTTCTTGTACTGCTGTAACAGAGCTGGTTTTAACATGTAGGAAATGTTAAATATTAAATGTATTTGTTCTCCTTGAGTAGAGGTAATAAAACCCACAGACACAGAAGCTTTCTACAGTCATTTTTCACAAGGGTGGCCCAAGTGAGGCTCAGGGCAATCTGGCTGTGGAAGAGGCATCAGGGAGTGTTTGAGCAGGAGATGTTTCAGCAGGGATGCTGACTGCCTGACTCCACAGCAGGGACAGACAGAGCAGGAAAGTGGCCTTCTTCACAACTACTGCCAAGTCTGCTTCTGAGAAGAGTGTAGTGTACCTAGAGAGTCTTTCTACCAAAGCACATACCCCCCACCACCCCCCAAAAACCCACAGTAAAACTTTTAATATCTGGATATGCCTCTGTCATGACAGGAACTCTCTCTGGTTGGTTTGAGTACCCAAAATGGTGGTGTCTGCAGCCCTAGACCAGGCAGAAAGATACCTTGCCCTGTATCCTGCATGTTTACCATACCAGGCCTTGAAAGGATTGGAAAGCTCAAAGCAGAAAAAAGCTTGAAAACTTGCAGGTCTTTCCTTTGGAAGGTTTTGACTAATAGTTTACAAAGAGCAGACAGCCTACTACACTCGAAGAACTGTTTCTTTTATCAATAGGAATGAAGCATTCACAGGGGAAAAAAAAATTAGGTGCGTAGACTCGGTAAAGTTGTATTATATTTCGTCTATGATTTGTGCAGCCTGGTTTCTCTTGACACCCCCAAGAGGCCTCTCTTAAGGTATCTTTTTTTTTTCCTTGTAGACCCAATAGCCAAAGCAATACATTCAGGCAGTAAACATCCCAATTACAACATTAGCAAATACTACTAAGGAATTATTACGGAGCAGTCCCCTTTTCATTACATGTGTTACAACAATAAAATCTGACACGCTGCAGCTTTGAAGAGCTTTATGTTAGGTGTCCAGCAAAACATATAAACCTCAAATCTAACCATGGAAAAGTCTCTTGTAGCTGATGTTTGTCTGACCTTTTTATACAAATTAAAATCTGGTTTGGATCATTGTTAGAAGTTTTTATGCTTTCTGCTGACTTCGTAATAGTTAGATGCAAGATATTTACAGTTTTACAGTGAGAAACATAAACAAATAAAATTGAATCTCCCTTCCTCCTTTTCTTAAAATACTTCCAAGTAATTTTCCCACTGCTTAAGTGAAAGATAGTGAGTACATATCTTTATGTTGTAAAGACCATGCATGACTTGTTAGGAAGGGCTGCCATCTCATTTTTCATCCATTCAAACACTGTCTAATTTTACTCTTGGTTTTCATATAAGTGTTAGGCTCATTTATCCCATCACAGCACTATAAAATTCTCCTGTGTTTGCACATTCTGTATATATGTGCGAGTACACACACAAGCACACACTTATATATTGATATATGTGTTTATGCATTTGTTCACATACCTTTAGACCAATGCGTATAAAAGCTCTGCAGAGTACAAGATGATTGTCTTGTCCAGCTTTAGCTGGTCAAAAAAATATTTATAGGGCTTGTGGGAAAAGGGAAGTCAAGTACAGTGCTGCAAAATCTTCTTTCTGATTTCTTTCCTCTAGCTCCCAGGCTTCATTTGTTTGTCATGTTCAAGCTTTTTCCAGTTTTGTAGCCTATGGCAGACTGTGAGATGAGTGAGAAGTCAATAGGACTTAGCACAGTTTTGCAAACTGAAGTGTCAGAAATGTGCATCACAGAGCCTGTGACAAAAGCAAAAATAAACCCTCAGGTGGGCAGTTGGTATACAAATCCACAGTACAAGCCCAAGCATGTGAACCCACAGAATGTCACCACTTATGTCCTCATTTGTTCTCCAAAACCCAAATGCATTAATAAACCTAATATGGTGTAAATCATGAGATGGTCTAAAAGGTTATCCTTTTTGATATTTCTAGGCTTTGGGATAGAAATTAACCTTAATGAGACAGAAATTCATTGCCTAGAGAGGACACTGACACACAATATGCCATGAGAATCACTTTGCAGGGAGGCACACAAACAGTCCCCAGGTACAGCTTACCAATGTAAGGATGTGCACTTGTCACAAATGGCTCCCACCTAGGCAGAATCTGACCATTCCAGGGACAGGGAGAAAGGCTCTATAGGGCTGCCCCAGCAGCACCCAGCCCTGCCAAGCCAGCCAGTGCTGGATTGCATCATTGCCCTGACAAGAGACCCTGAACATTTATTACCCATCATGTAAAAGCAGAAAATCATACAAACCAAAGGATGTTGGGGTTATGCAAGATGCTTTGGGATTATGAAAGATACACAAAATCTAAACCAATGAACTACAGCAACTCACATCGGTGGTTTTACTCCATTGCTGCACAGCTGGATTTAGTTCTAATGGTGTGGAAACTTTGCTAATTAAAAATTGTTTGGTAGGATGATGAGAAAAGTCAGTGAATGATGGCAGCAGAGTGCATGTAATGCAACTTCTGATAACTAGGGCCAGCAAGAAAGCTTTTGTTTGTCAAAGAGCTTATTCAGCACAGTTAAGCAATGGGTAAACACTACACCTACTGTATTTGTTAAGAGTGTGTTTCAATGGGACCCCCGGTGTGTCAGCAGGCTTATTCACAGAACATAATGAGTGTAAATTGGTATTTGCTAGTGTAAAAATACTTTCCCATAAGCCAAGAAAAATAACTGATCTTTTAATTGATCTTTGAACTATGTTACAATTGACAGTCCTGAGATGCCAGTGTGCAAAGTTAATTAAGTTGTCAAAGATATTTCAAGAATCTGAGCCTAGTTTTGTTGGAAGGTCTTTGCCATTTACAATTTTGAGAGAGCTGCTGCAAAGCCGTGGGTGATGATGGTGTAAACAGAGAATGAAAGAGAAGCAGTGTTATCTCGGCTGTGGGTGAGGATCATCTCATTCCAGCTCTCACGGGACTTCTACATGATGCCAGGACTTCAAGCAGGCTTGAAGTCTATAAAACTTAATAAAATCGCTGTTCAATGGAAGTGAAGAAAGTGGACAGAGGAATTTTGTGACATCTAAATTTGACATATGTTTAGCAGAGAAAAGGAGAAAAAGAAGCGATGGAGTTAAAACAAAATAATTCAAAAATATTAGAATTGCACTTATACTGATACCTAGATTTTTGGAAGTAAGGCCCTAAATATGCATCCCTTGAGCATTTCCAACGTTTTCTTCTTTATTCTGTATTCATGTGTTTAAAAGAATTAAATTAGATTGACTTTATTCAATTAATACAAATATGTGCAGAATGCCTTCCAAAGCAGTCCAACCTCAAGATTGTATCATTTTATTTCTAAGTGTGTCTGAGTGAGTGTGGCTGTAGGGGTGTGTCCCATGAGAACATCTTTCATGAGTAAGAATAGTGGTTGGATACAGTTATCTTAGAGGGACGATCCCTTCTCTCTGATGGGAACAGTAACTGCTCTTTTTAGTTTTATTGTCCTGTCATAAAAATGCAATTTTGGCTGGATTATTGTGAAAAAATATTTTTTCTTAGAAAAACAGAATAACAACAATAATGTGTCTGTCCTGCAAATCCTTCATGTCCAGAAGTCCTTTCAGCTCACAGGAGCTTAGTGATGGGTGTGTTTACAATGTTTCTGGTGAGACAGAAGTGATAAACCAGTTAGAATGGAAGTAATGGAATTTCTTTAAGAAGTTTTTGCAGAGAAAGTAAAATGCCAGAAAAATATAAGGACTATTATAGAAACCGTGGTTTTGCAAGTCAGAGGCCATAGTACAGTAAAATGACAGGATTAAAATGAAAACTGAACGTTCTGAGTAGTTGTTTTACAGGACTGTCAATAATGAATGATTTAATTTACCACATTTCTCATCTAATGACCCACCTTTAGAATGAAAGTATTTTTGGGAGGGGGATGACAATTTCAATGACAAAAAAAAGTGCTATAAAAATGTTAATTTTGTGAATGCTTGCTTGTAATGAGACGCTGAGTTAACTTCTGTAGGAAAAAGGGGAAAAATTACAGGGAATTTGTTTTGTTTTCCTAGTTAACAAAGAGACACCTCGACCTTAATGTGAGAGAAGGCCGTGGTGTTCTTTTTCACATACATTAACAGATCAGTGCTGTTACATGTCTCAGTGAATAAAACCTATGAAGGATGTTTGAAACACAATCTTTGGACAGCTTCACTTAGAAATGAATTTAACACCTTCAGATAATACAAGTCCCTTGAGCTCCGGGGAATCAATAAATTCGTGTAGGTGGAGGCTGCTGGTGATGCACAGCAGGAGCTGTTTCCCAGCTGTATCACTGATTAGCAGGAATCTCACCTTGCCAAGCCTTTAAAGCCTTGCAGAAAATGCACCAATTAAGTGTTCAAATCCTTCAGCCTTAAGCCATATGTCAAGAGAAAATAATTCACTGGCACAGGGCTTTGGGTCAAGCTTCTTAGCCCAGCAGTTGATGTGATAATGCTTCAGCATTGTGCTGCTTGCCCACCCAGGAGGAAGGCAAGAGAGACCTGGCTATTGTTTCCCTCTACAGCAGTGCTTTGAAGAATATGAATGTAAGTGTGACTCATTAATAACCTCAATTTTAAGGAAAGGTGATAGAGGAGGAGTGTTTAAAGTATTCTTGGCTCGGTAAGTATCCATTGAAAATGTACTGCTTTGCTCTGCCTCACTGCTCTGCCTGCAGTTCAGAGCTCCTGCTGCCACTATCCTCTGCTTGCACCAAGCAGGCATCAACTTTGTAGGTAGATTTTGAGGAATGGGAAAGAAAATCACATTTACTTATGGCAAGGAACAGTTGATTCTTTTAAGGTTTGAGAGAGAGCATTTAAGTGTTCACTCAGGATAGTTGCATGTTTAGCTGCACAGTAAACTAAAACAATCACTAAAAATCCATGGAAAGTTCCCCAAATGCTGGAATTGCAGGGCAAGATTGGCTACCTCTGCCCCAAGGGCACTGGTTGCAAAATGAGGTTGCTAACCTATGAGGAGGCAAAGGAAAACCCAGGAAAGGGGACTGAAAACTCACGTTCCGAGATGCAAAAAGGGGCCCCACTCTTCTGACCTGGAAAATCTGTTGCTTTTCACAGTGCAGAAAAGGCAAGCACCTGTCCACACAGTCATTGCAGTGTTGCCATGAGATGCCACAGCCTCAGCTCCAAGAAGAAAGAGGAAACCCAAAGGCTTCATTGAAAAGAAGCTAAAGAAGGCAAAAAATATTTCAGGCATCCTCCTACCTGAAGACTGCTGCTTTTGCATTGAGATAAATATTGGATGTTCAGATACCACGAGTCACCTCTTGTCCATACACCCACTAAGTCCTTGCAGCTCAGCATCCCTGAAGTGACCTGGGTCAGGGTAGAAAGCAGCACAGGGACATGAAGGTGGGACATACCAAGTTTTTGGTCTAAAACTTAGTTGATAAAGCAACATCTTCCAGAGCTCATATTTCTCCCAGGAACAAATTTCCTCTAAGGTATGTAGCAGCACTCTCTCTCTAAGCAGTACTATGTGTGAAAGGAAGAAAAGGAAGGAGAGTAATGTAAATTTTGTACAGACACAGAATAAGAGAGATTAGATGTTGTGAACAAACAGTGGATATGAATTTGTTTTAAACTGAGTTTCTCCACCTGACTATATTTCTGTCATATATGTATGAACAAAATACTGGGCATGGGTTTGCTTTTACAAAATTTCTGGATAAATGTTTATGTGCTGTGAATAAAATCATGCACTTAAAGAGGGAAGAGGATGAAATGGAAAACTTGCAAACCCTAATGATGAATGGATTGCTCATTACTCATACTAATGAATAGCCAATCCAGGCAGGAAGTTTCCATCCAGTAAATGTATCTCTCTGAAGATCTGCCAGGTAGAGGTAAAGAAAAATGTTACTTTTTCCATTTTGGATTATTTCTTGAAGGGTTCTGGACTCTTGCTGCAGGAAGAATAAAGAAGAACCTATGATACTAAGAAATACTGAACAACTGGCATAATCTAAGTCCAACAAACCAAGCTTTTCTGTTTGTTTTTCTCTATAACCTGTTCTACCTCCTGGTCCATCTGCTAGAAGTTTGTTATAATGTGTGCATCTATTTTACCTCATTAAAACTGACATTATCAATTAGCCACTAAGGTAAAGGCTTTGCCAACATCTCACCTGAAAATGAGTAATTATTCACCTAAAAGTGAGTAATGTAGAATAGCCAGTTTTGTAGTCCTCTCTGTTAAATATTTTATTTTCAAGAATTCAGCATGGAGAATTCACAAGTACAAATAAATGCTGTCTGCTCATTCTTCTATGAGCCATCTTTTTGTTATACACATACAAGGGGAGCCTGTTCTATGAACAGCTTTTAGGTGAGAAGGACTAGGTGGGACCAGGCCAGGTTTCACACATCATTAAACTCTTTTAATAAATTGATAAAACTCCACCCTATGAGAGGTTGAATTCTTTGCCCAGACTTCATCTACTGGAAGATTATGGAAGAACTAGAGCTCCCATGTGTCTGTTTTTCCACAGACATTTCCTGTTTTTCTACCTGATTTTTTTTCTGGGACAAATTTGCAGATTTCTTTTGATGCTTTTTGATACTTTTTCAGGATTTCTGGCTGTCTGGCAGTCTGAGCAGAGTACTATTCACTTCTACCCATTTTCAGGCATTACTGCAAAGCCCACATTACTCAGGTACACAGAACTAATACCATAAGTATTTTAAAAATGCTAAACACAGCTGTCATCCCAAAACTCTGTTCATCTGGAGATCTCAAATGCTCACCTAACACAGGACCTTGAACCTCAGTGCCTCAGGAGGGTTATCAGGAAGAGAGACATAAGGCAATCACAGCCTGTGCTGCACAGCCTGCCCTGGGGTTACCCCACACCCTGAGGGGGTGTGAGCACCTACAGCACATGGGGATCCACTGTACATGGAGTGGCTCTCAGGAGGGGGACCTTGCCCCAAATTGCTGTTGCTGCAGGGGAAGACCACCATTTGTCCCCAGGCCATGGGGTCACAGGGGAAGAATGGCCAGGTTGGACAGAACATGGGGAGCTAGAGGAAGACTCCGGTAAAAATGAAGGAGTTGGCTTGAGAAGAAGCCTTAAAGAAGCATGAAGATTTGCAACTGTCAGGAGACATCTTGGGGAAATGGCAGCAGCCTCCAAATTATATCTGATAAGCCATTTTATCAGTAAGATGGTGTGTTCAGCTTGATCTGTGACTCCATAGAAAAAATTTTGAACAGATTCATAGAAAAGTATAGGCATGACCTTTGTTCCCCAATTGATAGCCAGGCATCTATGTATGTTTGTATCTATAAATCCACACAAAGTTGGGGAAGACTCTCTTACTGTACACAGGGCAAAACACTTGGGCAGTAACAACAACAAGATTAAGCAGAAGTTTAATCATGGAAAAATAAATTAATGCAAGATTAGTGGTAGTTCCAGAAGCATTGCTGTTGATACTGTGCACACTGCTGTTATCTAGCAGTGAAATTTGGACCCAAATCAGGGCATAGGATCACTTTTCTGTAAAATTTGGCAGAGCACATGATATAGAGTTTACTCTGGCTGTATGATTTCCTAATCTTTTTATGCCTGGCAGTGTGGTGAAAGTTGGTACCTGATTAAGTTTGAAGCCTGTTGTTGCAAAGATAATCCATCAAAAGTTGCATTGGTCAAGTGAGTTTACACCAGACCAGTGATTTTTGTCATCTGTCTTTGGTGTTAGAAATTAGAAATACAAAGCTGAACCTGTACCGTTGAGCTAAGGCCTGAAGCCAGTGAGTTCTGGCCTTCACAATTTACATGAAGTCTGCATGTGGGTCTGCAGTTCTAGTGAAAGAACTACTGAATTTCTTAACTATTTCGCATTTATGCCTTAATTTATATTTTTGGGGGGGGGGGGGGGTGGGCGTGTCAAAAATTGGTCTGAACAGCTCTTTGAAAAGGCAAGTTAAAGAGTTTGAAACTTGAAGCAATCAGCGCTGCTGATCCTAGACATTCTTCAGGAGGAAGACTTCCTTTATTTTCTAAAGATGGTCAGAGTCTCTATTGAGCTGATGTTCACAGAGAAGTTTTTACAATGCTGGATTGCCTTCAAAAATTTTTTTAAACCTGGATCTCAAAGGCTTAGTTGTGAGCCTCAGTGGTTTGCAACTGCAGCAGGCCTTCATTCTCCAAAGGCTGTAAACTGGCATCAGGAATTACCTGGAGCTGAAAAAAGGACCTGAGCACTGGCCTGAAGTGATTACAGTGATCTAAGGCAGGCACAGGGCAGATGGCCTCCTTCTGCCACATCTGGAGCCGGCACGTTGTCTTACTTTTGGCTTGGGAAGAAGGAGGCTGTTAATAACATAGCCATCAGGTAACAAATGCAGAGGATATTGTGGCCTCAGCAGGAGGAAGGGATGAAACTCCCCATAAAGCTAAAGATGTGAGAAGGTATTTTTGGGAAAGTGCCCAGTCATCCAGACCCAGTAAGGAGTCAGATAAGACTCCAAGGCTTCCATACAACCTTAACAAAAAAAAGCTTGCAGGCCTTTAATGGGAGACAGCCAGATTCACTTCCATCAGCATCATTTCAGCCTTGCATAGGCTCAGGCTCTATATTTGATTAAAATTGTCAGGCAGGAGGAGTTTCACGTTTCATTTTTGTAGCCAAAATTTCTGCTGTACTGTTAGAAAATCATACATAGTGCTAATAGAAACCTTTAGCAATTTTTTAATAAGGGATTGTTTTCATTCTAAGACATTCATTGCCTGAGGCTTCCTGTGCCATTGAACTCCACTTTATTATGCGGAGCTTCAATATAATTTTCTTCCTCACAAATTCTTGTGAAGTCATTATGACTGTGTAACCCACTTGCAAAGGAGGTAGTCAGAGTTCTGTTGAGCTTGTTTAATTTCTGTATGAAAGAATACTGGTCCAGCCTGATGACTACCTCATTTTTCTCACATTCTTGAGGAATGTCCCATCCCATTAAAAAGTGCTGCCTGGGAATTATGTATACTGACCTGAGAGCTTCCATCAGGTCTGGTTTAGAAGGTACTAATCCTGGAGACTTACATGGTCAGAGCTTTGTTCCTGCTTTCTCTCTACTGCTAACTCCTGGCACTTCTAAGTGAACTGTTTATAATCCTAACTGCAAAAAGCAGGCTCTGTATTAAATATGTATTAGGGTATATAAATTGTACATATGTGCCTACAGACATTTGTTTTAAATGCAATTTTACGATTCCTAACAAATTCCAGTTTTGATGTTATTTTCAATTGCTGAGGTATCAGATCTAGTGCACTCTGTATTATAAAATTTAAGTTCTTACATCCTTTTTGGGTGACAAAACTAGGACTAGTCTATTGCTATCTCTGCTATATTTCTTGTGTCCTTCATCTCCAGTTGCCTTCAAATCACTCAGCAGCTCCTGTTCCAGTTTTTCCTCTCTTCTTTCTTACTCAGAGAAAAACAAACCCACTGCACTTGATTAGTTAAAAGTCATTTTCAGGTGTGGAAATAGAACATTAAAGAATTTGAAAACAGAGCTGACCTGACTAACTGCTGCAGTAGTTGCACTGTCCAGGAAAATATCTGCAGTCCAGTCTTGGGGACCTTGGAGGTTTCTGCTGCGATTCAGGAAGGAGCTGATCTGCCTCTGAGCCTGGGATCACAATCTTTCTGACTGGGAAGGGCCCAAAGCAAAAGTCCAGGAACATGTTCATTGCTGCAAAGTAAACTGGGCTTTTAGATAAAGTAGTTTAAAGAACAAAATTAAATATCTGCAATGGTCCATATTTAAGCTCCACTCTCCACAGTTACTCTTGTAATTACAAAAATTTACCAGAGCAACTTCTACACTCCAAAATTAATGGCTTTTACTGAAACAGAAGATAGCAATTCTGAGTAGCGCCTTGTTATAAAATTAAAGAAGAGGACAAGAAACTTAAAAAAGAGGAACTAGAAGAATGTTCTTCTAAAAAAGTGTAACTTTTTGAGCAAGTATATTTCTGTTTCGAACTCAGAATTGCTACATGTGAATAGAAAAAATAGCTTTTTGTAATCCCTTTCCCTGCAGAGTCTTGGTTTTGTTTGTATCTCCTTCTTACTGAATAGGTAATTGTTCTGATAAATAATGGGACCATATTCCAGTAACAACAGCAATTTTTTTTGTCTAAGAGTCCAAAATCCTGATAAGCAGTACAGTAATCTTATACTGCATGCATTTTCCAAGTATGGAAACTTTTCTTCAAATACTGTGTGGTTTGTGGCTTTGAATCCATAAATGAAACTGTTCTTGAAGACCTATGAGTAGGTTTTGGTAGCAGTAGATGACACTAAATGAAGGAACAATTCTGTCCTTGAAATGTGACTCTAATAATCACTTTATCAGAGCCTGTACTTGTCATTTGCCACTGAATACTTGCTGCATTTACCCACTTTTGAGCTGAAAACTTTCAGTTTTCCAAGCTAAAACCTCCCCAAGCCTTCCAGAGCTCTTTTGATTTCATACATGATCACTGACAATATAAATAACATGAGCCAAATTATACTGCTAGCTCTATCTCTGTAACATCAGCTGTGGTTAGAATATGCCTTCAGCGACATCTGAAAAACCACACTGGTTTGCAGTGTGCTTGTTGGGGACATGAGATGGTAAGGCTTGACTTGACTGCCAGATCTTTGTGGATTTGAAACTGACAAACACCTCTGTTTGTCAGCTGAGCAAATTGTATGGTGTAACAGATGAGACTTAATGAACCTGCGTCCATGAATTCTGTAGCCACTCAGGAAATTTTGGCAGTTAAGCCCCAGTCCAAGTTTAAGTTCAACATCATTGCAGATGATATTAAAAGCATGGCATGCATTTTGTTCAGGGCTTTTTTAGTGTTGAAAGCAAATAGCTGGGAGATCTTTTATAATGTTTTAATAAAGGAATATAAGAAAACCTCCCTAGAGAATACTTTCAACTTATTTATTCTCATGTCCTCTCTCTTACTCCTCTTATAAGTTTTCTTTAAGTGTCACAGCATGTTGTTTTTTAGGTTTATATTATGTGCCAGTCAATCAAGTAATAGCTCATTTAATTAATGAGAATTTACTCAAATATCAGTCCATTAAGTAACATTAGTCTAGTCAGCCAGAGCTGCACATTATGATGATCTCAGGGCAATAAGGGCTTTTTTCTTTTCTTTTCTTTTTTTCTTTTTTTTGTGAGTTTCTGCTTCCTTAAAAGATTTGGCAGCATGTTAAACCAAAGGTTTTTGCTTTCAGTCCAATGCAGTCTTTGGATGTTTTTCCAGGATTTCCTGTGTGCTCTACATGGCAAGCAATCAAGTCTGTAGATTGCATTTAATTAAACTGGTCATCTAAATGAAAATAAGTGTGTGGCATGTATTTGTACAGCAATCACTGCAACCTAGTCAATACTCTAGTTAACAAGCACTACAGATTTTCCTGTAAGTTTAGGGATGAGCTGACAAGAAATCAGGTTTATTATGTATTTCAGTATCCCAAAAATCTGTAAAGTACTAAACAAAGAAAAAAAAATTATTTGTATGGAGGGAAGGTGTTTGTTTGCCTTCAAAAGTGCAGACTGTATCATTTACCCTGACATCTTGTGTGCAAACACTGGCAGGGTCAAGCTTAAACAATGGGAAAACTAGTTGTAAAGGCTGCCCATTGCCATGTCTTCTCTTAATGTGAAAAGTGAACTGCTACAAACCGGTGACTTTTAAGTCTCTTGTTAGGGCAATAACTCTTGCTGACAAATGAGCTCTGAGTTGGATGGGGAGGAAAGAAGTGGAAATTCCCTGATCTCTTTTGTCTCAGTACAATATGCTGGATTTAATAGAGGCTGGAAAGACTGAGCAGAACGCTGCTGGTGCTTTGAAAAAAGTAATGGTTTATTTCTAGCAGGGTTGAGCCAAAACAAGATATAGTATTTCTCCTACCTTTTTTTTTTTTTTTTCCTCCAGAGAAACATTAAAAATGTGGACCTCAGAGCTGATAGGCACCACTACACAGAATTTATCATTTTCTACCTGCATGGATGCTTTCTTTTGTGCTGTCCCCTTGGAATCCTACCTTTTGTTTGCCAAGTGTAACTAAGTTGAAATACTTTTCTGCTGATTTGGCAGGATTAAGAAATAAATTAAAGCACCCTGCCTGCCTAGAAGTCTTGTTTTACCAGCTGCTTGCAAAAATCTACTAATGATTACATTTTAAGTCCTTTTAGCACTTTGAGTTCAGCAGGTTAAGCCTGCTGGACCTAGTGGCATGGGAGTCATGTGTCTCCTGTATCTGAGAGATCAATGTTTTATAGTAGGTTGGCTTAGCAATAAACAGTGAAAAAAGACCATCACTTTACACCTAGTTCTATTAAACATACAGTACTACCTTGCCGAGGTACCTAAAGGCTAAGTAGTCTCTCTGGCAGCCATGGCCACTTCTCGCCAAGGCAGAACTGTCATGTGAGCTCATGTAAATCTGTTCCATTTGTGGAAAATGAAAAACTCAAGAACCAAAAGAACATAAAATATACTTAGGAAGTCATTTCACCATCCATGAGGGGTTACTTCATTAAATTTAAACAGATTCTTCTTTTGATTTCGTTTAAAATCAACTTAAGGATATGATGATTTAAAAAGGTAGTAAGGAAAATAAAGCAAATATGCTGAACAGATAGTCTTAAAAATACTTTTCTGTGTTCTTTTGCCACAGACTCTATTTTTTCCAGGAATGGACTGTGGCATTTTATATAGTAAAAGCAGATGGTGTTTTATGCAGGGGGACTAAAAATTTGAAACAAGACAGTTAAATTTATTGGAATTTGAAAAATTTGGCGCAAAAAATTATTTTCTGACTCTAACCAAGTTTACATGACCTTACTCAGTTGTAACACTCTTAGGATATTTCTCCAAACTCACAGTCTGTCTTGGATCTCTCCATGCTCAAATTCTTATAAGCTAATGTTTGATTAGGACGGAACAAATTAGATGTACTTTGTGCTGGAAAATCTGTTTTATTTCAAAGCAGTTTTGTCAAAATCAATAAGCAACAGCATTATGTCTTCCATATGAAGTTAACCTGATTGTGAAAAGGATATGCATTACTTCTTTGAATCTCTTAAATACCTGATTTTCAGAACCAGGATCAGTTTGGGTGTATTCGAGAAACCTGAGTGACATTTGCCAAAAACGTTTCCTGATGGCTTAGTCTTTCAGAATATGCTAAGCATCCCTTTAGGGTTTAAGATACCCCATGGCTTACTGAGGCCCACACTGATGATTATCAGTTGAATGGACCCTGTCAGGAGAGATTTTGACCCATGAAAACAAGAACTTCCTAGAGAATAGATAACAAAAAACAAAGGTTCATCCAGTCATCTCTGTTTCTGTAGCTTACAGTAAACAAAGGAGCAATGTGGGTTGGCTGCTTAGTACCTCTTTTCTCTCATTTCTCCATATGAATTACTTATGGAGGGCTGGGTTGATAATCTGGTAGGCTTTATGTAATGAGGCTGCTTTTCTCTAGATCAGAGGCAAGATGTTTTAATTTGCTTCGAGGATTATATGACGGCCATTCTTGCTGGCAACTTTCTTCCAGTGCAGTGAATGACTCTTTTGAGTGATTTACTGACCTGGGACCGGGTGAAGCAAAGGATTACAGGATGAAAATATACAGTGTTTAAAACGGGTCACACGTCACCAATAAAAATACCAATAATCCAGATCTTTTTCTTCACATTTTGTATGGAACTACATCATTGATTTAAGACCATTTTCTACAAACTACTGCACTAGCTGATTACCACTGTGGTTTTCTGTAACAACCTTCTATTGCTGCAGCCCCATACTTCAGTAGTCCAGCACACTTCAGTAATGATGGTTGCCTGGTAATACTTTCTCAAAACCCCTTTATTAATAACAGCAAACTTGGGTTTCTTGCAGATGACTTGTAAGTAACCCAATAGGGATGATGTATTAAAAGAAACACAAACCTTTCACTGCAGATCTTTGCTCACAAGTTTGCATCTGCAAAAAGGGTTTTCTGAATCTGAACTTGGCCCACTATAAGAAGTAAAGATTATTAAACTGCTCAGACCTGAATGTTGTCAGTGTGTGGTTATATGCAAACATGGAGATTTAGTTTTGGCCCAACACTGAATTCTCAGGCTTGCTGGAATTGCCTTATCCAGTGTCAATAAGTTTCTCTGCTAGGAAAATGGAGTACTCTCTGCAATCTTGTGTATAATAAACCAATCGCTGTATTCACTATGTTGTAAGCTCTTTCTCCAAATGTGAAGGAAAGTCATAGTTTCATATTCTACTACATTCAGTACTTGACCACCGTAAAAAACTTAAATCCATTTTGCACTTTCACATCATTTTCAAATTCGTTAGTTCTGTTATTTTTTCTCCTGTAAATAAGTGAAATTAACTCCTTTGTGTTATGTGTAAGAGTACCATTGGGATTTCTGTAAGATTCATTTTAAATATGATTTTAAAAAATATAATACAGTGTTGTGGAGAAAAATATTTCCTGTAGCAGCAGGATATGCTTTTTTAAAAAACTGCAAGTCCCAAGCTGGGCTGCAGTCTGTGAAAATCAAAGGCATTTTTTAAAAGATAGAAGACCATGTAGATTTGGCATACTGACAAAATCCCACTTATGGAATCCATTCAGTGTCTTAGCCACAAAAATTGCAGAAAGAACACCAACAAGATTTTTAGTTTCCAGAATACTGTATTTCTTCCTCTCCCTTCTCTGTATTCACTCCCTGAAAGTTGGCTCATTAAGGAAAGGAAATGTTATTTTTTTAAAGAGCAAATAATTAGCTGTTCCTGAAATTCCATCCCATGGGATATCCCACTGTCTTTGACATACCTACAGTACAATAATTTCATCGGAAGAACTGATTTCATGAGTTTAGTTTTCAGGTATAAAGTATATTTCCAAAAGAAAGTCATCCTTTTTTTCTTTTTTTTTTTTCTCTTTTTTTTTTTTTTCTTTTTTCTCTTTTTTTTTTTCTTTTTTGCATAGCAGATGTGTTTTTATCCTGTCATTTTAAACAAAATGTATTAGGTAATTGAATGTTTTCTAAAAAAGCTAGATCTTTAAAATCACCCTGGGATAAAAAAGCTTCCAAATGCTTGCACATCATTACATTTTTGAGAGGTTTTACTGAGTGGATAAGAATAACCACAGAAGCATTTTAAGGGTAAGAAAATGAAAATAAAGACCTGATGATCCTTTATATTCAGTATATTTTGCTCATTTACTGACTTACTCCTGTAGATTTTTTGTTTATAGCCAGGCAGCTTCAAAACACTTGCCTCTTCTGTTTTCATCTGGAAATATTTGGAACTCTGTAAATATCACCAGGCTTCAGGTCCAAGAGCTTTTGAAGCTAGAATAAAGTGGACTGACACCCTTCCCCTACCTTATGAGGTTTCCTCCCTCCCCTTGCCAGGGGCTGGCACTGTTTTCTTCAAGGCTTCTCTTCCGGACTGGGTCAGCCCTTGGTAGCTCCAGGACTCCAAGGGAGAGCAGTATGAGTGTCTCAGCAGTATTTCTGCTTCTTTGACCTAGGTGCTAAGCAAAAACATGCATGGGCACAAACCTCCCACCATCCAGTTTTACTCACACTGCAGAAACCTGAAGGCTGGGGAAAGGATAGCAGGAATAAGATCTCAGAAGCAGTTGGTCCAAATTGCAGAAGAAACTTTGCTCAAACTTGGCAAGTGTCAGGCGTTTGCCACCGCCAGCTTATTTTCTTCCCACTGCCTGATGGATAACGCTAGATGGCTGACCAGACTAATCAAATACAAATGCTTCCAAAGAACTTGAGTAGGATGCAATTATGATGTTGCATGTTGGTGGCAGAAGTTTCTTTCCGGTTGCATAGGTTTTCACCCTTAGCACTTGATTTCCAAAGCAGTACCATGTTCATTGGAACTCAGAGGCAAAGGATGGTGCTGTCAAGAGATGCTGTACAAAGTGCTTGTGGTGCTCCTATGTTCTTGGCTACAGAATGACACTGTCTTGGTTGCTGCTGTTGAGGGTGTACATAGAAAATTGAGCCTATAAATAAGTAGTTCAGAGAACACTGGGACCAAAAAGGCCTGATTTCCTGTAAATTCTCATGTTAGGTTTTATAGATCTTTGTCCTTTAGTTTTTCAGGTGGTTTGAGCATGTATTTGGGCTCTCTTCCATGTGGATTCTCTGGTGTCTAACAACATTTGAGCTCACATTACTCTCCATCTCTCACTGGTGGCATTAATAGGGTTTCTCTCCTCTGCCTGCCACATGCTTTCAAAAAAGTAGATGGAATCTGAGACTCTGAAACCTCCACAAGTGTGGTTGGAACTGTGCTTCCTAACACAAGGTTTGAATTTGTCCACAAACATAGAGCAGTTTTAACTGGGCAAGGGAGCTATAATTCCACTGACTCCAGTGTGGTTGTTGAAAGGGCCAGGAGGCAAAATTGTACATATGTGAAAAATCCCGGGATTTTAGGAGATGTTCCTTTCAAATTGCAGTAATAAGCAAAAAACCCTTGAACCAGCTTCATGGAAGTGAAATTCTATGTATTTTTACAAAACATAAATATTTTAAAGAATAAATAAAAGGTGCCTCTGAAGCTGTTAGTGGTAGGAATGAGATCAAATTGGGAATCTAGAGGCTCTGATAATCCTGGCTTCTACTCATCTAACTAGGGAACCCTGACAGGAGTAAGGTATCTTATTCTTATACAGGTTGGTCACAACTCAAGAGTTTGCGTTTTTCAGCCAGGTGAAGCAGTTGCTCCTAATTCACACAGTAAATTTATGAGTAATGTCAGACCCCAATCAGAGCTAGACCCTGTTGTCATCTTACATGATAAGTTAGCAAACAGGGGGAAAAAGGATGATAACAGAATACTAATATTAACTTTGTGGGAGAGAAAAAAGATCTGTTGCACATTGATCTCATTAAGTAAATGATTTACTGGAATTTCCTCTTGCTTTGCAACTCGCCTGAGAACATATTCGATCTCAGCTGTCTAAGGCCTGGATAATTTCATCTGGTTCTCTGCCAGCTATGACACATCCATTTAACTCTGTCACTTTTCTTGGTCGCCTCCATTCAGTGTTTGTTGTTGACTTCTGTTTCTAAAGTAACAGGACAGTATTTTCTAAGATACCAAGGACATGGCCAAAAGGAAACTGGGAGGTCTCATCTGGCTCTGCTTAAAACTGGCTAATAATTGAAAATTTGGTCTGAGGTTGAAAAGGACAGCACTAGCTTTCTGTTCTTCTTATAAATTTGGTTTTATATATCCCAGGGGCTAAAAAAAAAGCCAGGAGAAATAACAGAAGCTACATAACTGTGGATAAATCAGACTTGATTAAGTTTGGTTATCTTAATTCCTGTCCTCGACCAGTTGGACACAAGAAGATCTGTTACCAGTTTCCTTGCAATTTGGAGCTGCTAGAATAAAATGTAGGCCAAATGAATGATGAAAGAAATTTCTCAAGGAGGTGATTTAACATGAAAAATAATTAACAAAATAACTTAATTATGTCTTTGAGACTGCAGTTTGATACTTCACAATCTCATGTTTAATTCCCATGAATATATAGAGGTGCATTTAACATTTGTGAAGACATAATAGGGATTGCAGGTCTGCAGGGAGGGATATGCACATGCAGTGCATATGTGATCTCAGTGTTGTGATTTCAGTCCAGCTCTTTAATTACTAAGATTCTGACATCATGATATAATGCAGGCATAATCAAGATACATTAGTCACTTTGGATATCTGAATATGAAGCTGTGGGATGCCAAGAGTTTAACAAATTACCTGATAGCTACTAATTTATCACTTGTGCATGTATTGGATTACAAATAGAAACAGACCTGACTACTGATTTAAGAATCAGTAATGGTTTCTAAGGCAGCTGATGAAATTACTTTAGTACCTGCTGATAGTAGATGGAGTCTGACCATCTAGGGTTTGTGAAGATTGTTCTGTCTGCTTTTGCTAGCTAAAAAAAAAAAAAAGGTATTATGTGAAATGGCATTTTTATCACCAAAAGGAGATTTTTATGACTTGTAAATATTGTATGTTGAACAGAGGGCACATCTCTACTGACAAATGTATTTAAATAGTAAAAACACCTAATTAGGTTTTATAGTACCTGTATTTGTCCAGCAGAGAGAACTGATTACAGGAAGATCAATAGACAGGACTATCATTGCAGCAACCTAAATGCATTCGGGCCAGTGGGAGTTTGGAATGAACCAGGAATGTACCTTGAAGCCAACTCCCTCACTGATGGAGATTGCTGTCCCACATCTAGCACTGGCTGAAGTCTGAATACATAGTATCTGTGCATTAAATGTGCCATTATTTCTTACAGACATCAGCTCCGAGGTAAACCCAGTGCTTGCAATCGGTGTGCAGGGTGCAGCAGCTGAAGTGAGGCTGCAGTAGCCAGGCCTATGCACTGCCCCCATTAGGGAGGGATAAAGGAGCACATGGTCCCTGAGAACTTGGACTTGGGTGCTCTATGACCTCACTGGGCACACCAGTCAGAAGACAGGGTTGGGAAGGACAATTTAGTAGAGGCTACACTGGCCTGCTGGGCAGCAGGGTCCTTTGAAAGCTTGCAGGGGACATCTCTTGACCCCTGCCCTCCCTGTGCTTTGGGCTTACTGTCATTGTCAACAGCACTACAGACCTCAGGTCATTGTGCTGAAAGGGTAAGGTCTTTCCCTCTGTCCTTGTTTATCACCTTTATGCACCAGGCATAATTTTACCCCACATGTGCGGGTTCCAGAAATTAAAAGATGTAGTATATATGCTTCAAAGTAAAAGTGTATTTTTGCAGCATTTACTGTTGCTACATCAACTGGCTTAGCCTTGGGCTGTGTAGCCCCCAGATGCATGACTGCCTTCTTCTGTATCACTCCAGCCTGGAGCATTAAAGAGATCCACTTATAACTTCTTATCAGCACAGCATGAAGACAGGAAGAAAATCACTTTTAAGAAACAGCATGCCTTTTAAAATAATCAGCTCAAACTTCTGGTTCAGATTAAGCACAAAAAAGCTTGGGTTGCACCCGTACTATATCCTTTGGGGAAGAAAACACCACAGAAGCATTGCTCATAAGAATGGATTAAGCTTGCAAAGATCAGTAACTAGTATAATCTGGAACCTCAATTCAGATGCTTTGTTTTTTAAAAATAGGGTTCACTGGGGCAAATGTATGCCAGATGTAACAACCGTGGCCAGCAAAACTAATTATTTCTATTTAAAAATTCCACTGCTAACACAAATGCTGCCTGGAATGGTGTGGGTTCATATTTTAGGCATATGAAAGGGCTCTGCAACTGCTGACATCTCTGGAAGCAGTTTGACCAGTAAAGCCAGGAGTCCTCTGCAGAAACAAAAGCCCTCTGCTTCTTTTATTAAGTGTATCATGTTTTCCTCAGTACATGCTAAGTACAGTTTGGAGCCATGAATGTAGGAGAACAGCCATTGGTGGGTCCATCATCAACTCTTTCAGCTATGCAGAGCATATAAAAGGGCATTCTTCCCATAAAAATGTAAATCACAGTGCAGATAAAGTATTCCCTCTGTCCACCAACTTCTTTCAAATACCCATGAGTTTTTCTTGTCCACACATGCACATGCCTGTGTGTGCTCACAGGACACACTAGCACAAGTTTATGGGGGAAAGAGGTACTGTAGAGTTTTATCTCTGTCCAGTAACTCTTGCTTCTATTCCCATGCCTCACAATAGTACTGTGGGTAGTAAAATGCCTTCTTTCCTCTCTCCCCAGTTCACAGTGAGGCTATTCCTGAGTACAGAAGAAAACTTCTTTTTGATTTTGACCATGCAGTGTCTAGCATTTCAGTGCATAATAAAAAAATTGCACTTAGAGTTCAGGTGTTGTTATGAACTTCCCAAAATTTGGCTGAAACTGTGTCTGGAGCCTGTATGTGCTATGTTTCAGCTACAGAGTGATTAAACTGGCTAAGCTTCACTGAAGGAAGTCTGGACCCACAAGCTGGTTAGTAGGCTTGTAGGTTTAGGCCCAAAGTCCCATCCTAGGCTTGCTTAAAGACACTTGAACTTGTTATGGTTGGTTGAGTGCCAGATTTTCTTAAACTGTTTTCTCAGCTGTATTTTGCACTGAGGTAGGGCTCCAAAACCATCAGGAGTAGGAATTTGTGTGGTTTGCACTTATATACTCATTTTATATATATATATGAACATAAAAATTATGAAGAACGATCAGAACTCAAGATAAAGAGTTTGTTTTTTAAAAAATCTTCAGTAAATCCATAGTTTTAGAATACTACAGAACAGAAAAAGAGAAACTCTGAGAGCCATGAGTGAGCAGCTGTCTGAGCCATTTTCTGTAGTCTACCTCCCATAATGTTTCATGGGTGAGGACTTCTGTTCAGCCCTGTTGACAGACATCCGCAACAGAAGAGATACTGTGTGCATGGCCAGAACACAAACAAGAAAAACTGATTCCAGTTCTAGTGTCACTTCCCTCAAATGCATTTGGACAGTGATGAGAAAAGTTCTTATCTGATTTACAAGACGTTTCCTCTCAAATCAACAAAATGATGTCACAATATTAAGAAAACCTTTGCTGATCTGCCAACAAAATTATTAATGTCCCCTGAATTCTTACTCAGACCTTGAATGGAAGTTTTATTTCCATTTACTGCCATTTAATTTAAAATCTTGCCAGACTTTTAAGTCAGTATATGCCCTGCAGTGCATATTGCTGTTCCCACAGGGATCAGTCTGTCACTGTCAACCTGAGAGCAACGCCTCAAGTTGTGCTGATACAGCTTCATTGGCAACAAATCATAAACTAAGTGAAGTGGTTGGACCACCAGGGAAATGATGGATAGTCTTCAGAACAACCTCGTTACCTCCCTTTAGAAAAAGATGATGAAGGATCAAGGCAAGGCACATTTTGTTTGCGTTCTTTTCTTGACCTACCATGACCCAACCAAGAAAGTAACACAAATTTCAGAAAAAGGCTGATATTACCTGAGAACAAGAAATACTACTCAGAAATCCTGTGAAAAAAATTTGACCAGGGAATAATATTCTGAAATAACAAGTTGTAGATTTGAAAACAGCCCCATTCAGCATCTGAAATGTTTTCCAAATGAAAGAGTTAATTAAGCAATCTAAATCAGCTGACTGAAAAAAACTATGGTGCATTTAGATTACTGAATTTTATTTTTACAGTGAGTTGTCCACAGCAAGAAGTGAGATTAACTCTCCTCTCTGTGTCTGGAGTTGAATTCAGAATTGCCCCCAAACTCAAGGATATTGGAAGAAGAAATTTCAGCCCTTGTCCAGAAAAATCACAGATTTGGATATCAATTTTAAAAAACAGCAAACATAGTACATCTCAAATACTTCATTTCTGTGCAACCCCAGTTCTTGAAACATATAGAACATCCTACAGGTGTGTGATTTTTATGAGATAGGCTGTCTTTGTGCATTGCATCTTAGCTTTCTAAGTTTTGTCAGCCAAGGAGACAAACAAATATTATGGACACTGAAGAGAGTGTGGTCTAGAATGAATGGAGCATATCGTCCTGTAGTGCCTCTCTGACCTTCCTGGTTTGTTTTCCTTTTCATGCAGATGAAGCATCATTCAAAAACTCTCTGGGGACTCCTGAAAAAATGGAGCTCCCATTCTTATCTAAGAATGTGGCTGTGCTGGTGGGGAACAAGGGTACAAATCCATAGTGAGATTATTTGAGATGATTTCTGGATTAACTGTATGATTTTGCTAAATGCTTCAATAGCAAATGCATGAATAGCTCAAATTAAGTATTTCAAGCCATGAAGAGATGATTTATTTGACATCTTTGAATAGCTAGTGAATGAAAAGGAAATGTCTTTGCCTCCTCCTTTTACTCATTTAAATCCTTATTTTACTCCTGCTGATAAGTTTATTCCTAAGGCATGCATAGCTTTCATAGGCTGACAAATTTCTTCCTCCATGGTTTTTCAGGGCAAGAGCTAATAATTACACAGACACTACAGTCCAAAACTCTTTATAGCACTTCATAAGCAGAATAATGGGCTACTTAATTTTTGTTGGAGTAACAAAAGGATATGATAAAACTAGTGAATGCACTAAGATAATCAAAACAGTCTTTAAAGTAACTTTTAATAGACTCTAGTTTTTCAGAGTGAAGATTTATAGCAGTGCCCAACAGCAAACACTTCTGTAGCACACCTTCACACCCCAAACATCCTGCATATTTTCCTGAAAAAGGGGAAAAAAAAAGAACCTGATTCTCTTCTCCTTCCACCATCTTTTTCCAAGGTGAACATACTTCTTTTGCAGTATTATCTCCATGTAAATAAATGTTAGTGACAGAAAAAAATGATCCACATTCTCTATGTGGACTCCTGCTTCTTACACAAAGGTAGGCCAATGCAAGGCTGACGTCTTCAACTGCTAAGATTAAAAAAAATATGGATACCCCCATCAGAAGCCTGGGGAGTCAGCCTGGGTTTTTTTTAACGCTGATGTAGATTGCAAAGCCTAAACCTCTTTAAATCTCCTTTTTACAGGAATGAAGTCCTGGCCACTAACACTCTCAAATAAGCTTTATACTTTTCTCTTATCTCAATGCACACCCCCCACTGGAAAGGTCCATTAAAACCTGAGAGATCTTCCCTGCCAAACTTTGATCATGCTCTTGTGCTGCATAGTCCAAAGTATGATCTCTCCTAAGAAGTCTTTAGAAACTCCTTTGTTGCTGGTCTACTAAGAGTTTTCAAAGCATTTGCTGCAAGTCTTCAGGCACCGAAGTGCAATCTAAAGAAGCACAGTTTAACAGAGCTGATCTCCAAAGACATCTATCACTGCAGCTCAGGTGACCTAAAAACTGTTTTTAATGTGACACTCAATTTAATTTGTGGTAACTGTGTAAATGTTACAGACTAGAAGTGCAAGCATTTATTAGTAAGAGCAGTTGTTCCTGAAAGAAACCAGAAGGTACCACTCCTGTTAAATTTCTAATTGGTAAATTCAGAAGGTTTGTCCAAACTGGAGAAAGTGTATCACCTGTTTTTGTCATTAATAAATAACTTTAGGTCAGATCCAAAGTCTGTTAAAATTTATGGAAAAGCCTCCAAGTGATTTCAGTAAGCTTTGGATAAGGGCCTAGCCATCTATATTTCTTCCTCAAAGCATGTTTGGTTCAAGGGTGCCATGTGCCACTGTCGTTATTATTTTAGTGCATCAGAAAAGTATATTGTCATCACAGAAATTTTAACAGCTAAAGGTAAACATGGAGAAACACTTTCATGAAGTACAGGGGCAGAAAAAAGAAAAATTATCCAGCCAGGTTCACTGTAAAGCTCCAGCTTCGCTTTCACTATAGGAATGATACTGTCAAGTTAAAATTATAATTGCTGATGGGACTTATGCCAGCAGTTGACCCAGATAGTGAGTGGATCATCAGCTGAAATGGGGATGTAAGCCTTAATAAGAATTGAAAGAACAGAACTGTTACAAGGAATTCCCCATGGAGCCCTTGAACAGTAGACAGTGTTATCTTTGCAGCTGTGCGTAGGAAGAAAGCACAGACTTCAACAATTCTCCAGGCTTCAGAATACACACAATGCTGTATTTCACATGAATGCATTTCTCTGTTATGGCTACCACTAACATGGATCCATGCTTACATCTGGTGCATCTGTCCCTTTCATTATTTTATAGCTGATGGGAAGCCTACGCACTAACAAAGATGTTATCTTTGAATATATTTTTTTTCCATTTTGAAGAGTATTACACTTATGCCTTCATATACACATGAACAGCAAGTGCTTAGTGCTTAAATGTGCTGTTTCAATGAATAGTGATATCTAAGAGGCCTCCTCAGGCATAGATTGTTTGCTCCTTTCAAGTCTGTCTTCAGTATACCCACTGGCATGTAAATAAAATATAAATGTATACCCTCCATCACACTGCATAATTTTAAAGACAGAAGCTTACTAAAAATTAAAATTTATTAGATATCAGAATATAAGTAATGAAGATTATGATTAAGGTATATTATAAAGCACAGAAAATGCCTTAGTGGGAGGCAATTGGATACCTTCGATTAGCAAGAGGCGGAGAACCAGATACAGCCTGGCTGTTTCCCACCACTGCTGAAGCACAAAGAAGCCATAAACTGAGGTTAACCAACTATTTAAATTGATTTGTAGCTATTTGCATCACTAGAGCTCCAAAAAGGAGCCAAGTTATATTAGTGAGCCGAACCCAAAATATTTAAGTAAAATTTCAGAACAATGTTTGAAAACTGATACCAATACACTCTCATTAATATGCAGCTGACTATCAGTTTTACATAATGCATAAATTTGTTAGTATTGAATTTAAAATCTGTCAAGTTAGAAGTCTTTTAACACTATTTGATTTTGGTGGTATATAAAAGGTTATTTCTGTAGTGGTGTTTTCTTCTTTTAAAAATATATGGATTATCTTACGGAAAAGTTAATGAACAGCTAAATAACTTGTGAGAAGCATGTGAAAGATATCATCCTGGTTGGTATTCCACAGCTTAAATCTTTGGATATTGTGATCAATTCTTTGGTCAGAACTTGTCAAATCACCAGCTTACTGTGGGTAAATACTCTGGATTTCCTGAGCTGCATGCAGCACAAATCAGATGCATAAGAGGAACAGCCCAGCTATCTTTATATGCCCCCCACTCTGATTATGAGCTCTATCCAGTTATATCCTCAAGATAAATTAGAACAGCTTCACCGCTACTTTATCTCAGAAAGCCCCTCAAGGGGCTGTTGTGCTCGTCAAAACTCACCAGAGCTCCAAATCCTACTTATCTCACTGAAGTCGAGGGTGGGCTGATAGGAAGGCAGCTACACCATCTTCCTGTTAACTGGAGATTTCCTCCGTCTGTTAGCACAGGCAAGGAAGACTGAGTGGAGCTGTGATAAACTGTATGCAAGGATATAAATGGTTGTTGCAAAGAGGAAGGGAACAAGCTAATTCCCACATGCAAGGGAGATAGGGAAAAAAATTATGTGTTCAAGTAGGAGCATCAAAATCTGTGGGAAGAAAGATTAAAGAAATGTTTTTGAGACAACATATTCACTGAGAGAAGTCAAGTGCAGGGCAAGATTGCCTAAAGCAACTGTGGAGTCTCTGCATGGAGATCTTTAAAGACAGGTAAGCAAAACCTCTGTCTGGAGTGAAATGGAAGTGCTCTATCCTGCCTCACGGTTCCTGACGGGTCTATTTTTGTTACAGTCCCTTATCCCTGGGGGAGCTGTGTATATGTCTAGCTGGAGACCAGTGACCCTATCTGCCAGCAGTTCCTTGGGTAAGCCACCAGAGTTACCTTGGCTAATCCTTGATTTTCAATTGCTTTGTGGCTGCAGCTGCAAGGAGTTATACAACTTTCCGTGGACAGAAGAACACACCCTGTCAACAAATTCAACCATTACTCATCTTCCCTTTGACAGGACATGTGCCGCATCAACAATTAAACTGTCCTTTACGAACATCTTTACAACAATATCATGTTGAAAAAAAAATCACCCTGCAGCTGAGTCTATCAAGAAAATAATTACATTTGTGAATTTTTTTTCAGGCAGAGGCTGAAAATTGCTATTAGAGTAGGCTTGGTTCTTGAGTCTTGGTTTCAAATGGAAAGGCTTAAGTTTGGAAAGTCTCTTATGGACCTGCCATGCAGGTTTGGAAAGCTTTCAGTGCTCAGTAAAAACAAGGTACAAAGTATATGGGATTGGGAGAACACAGCCCGTGTTATTTTTCACTCATGAGCCTAAAAAGATAAAAGATTAAAGGACTACCAAGAAACTTGAGGACTGAATGGATTCCCCCTCAGTGCTGTCAGAAACACTGGAGGTGTTTCAACTTGGATAGAAAC
The DNA here is from genome assembly GCF_030490865.1 of Poecile atricapillus. Lineage (NCBI taxonomy): Eukaryota > Metazoa > Chordata > Aves > Passeriformes > Paridae > Poecile > Poecile atricapillus. The sequence goes on from NC_081251.1 coordinate 93,027,176, forward strand.
CTGGAGGTTCTGTGCTTACAAGAAGAGGTTTGTTTGCTTTCCCAGTCGGTGCTACTTGGACTTTGTTTCTTCTTAGATAGCTGATATCTGGTCATAGATTTTGTTAATATTCAAGTCCGAATGTGAATAATATCTAATAATTAAAAATTTTGAGGTAAACCTCAGCTTTTGGGCATGCACACATCTGATCCCAAATACGAAATGTATTTCTTACACATAAGCTCCAAAATAAATAAAAGAAATGCAAGTATAAAAAAAAACAAAGAAGTGAAATATATTCCTTTTCTCAATGCTCCTAATTACAAAGCAAAGGTACCTGTTTGTAGGTAAAGATAACAAAAATAACAATGAAAAGCAATGTCAGGCCCCAGGTCTCTGAGTGTAGACATTTTGTAACCGATTAAGCAATTGGAGTGAGTGGCAAGAAGCAACAAATGCTCTTTTCCTTTAGTCAGATGTTCATCTTAATGAATCAGGACAAGTTAGGTGAGATTTCTTCTAATCAAGGGCTCTGCTGCATCATCAATTTTTTGTCCCCACCTCCCACTGTCTTTGCTTTCCATGTCCTCCAGCTGCTAGCTACCACTGCAAATCTTCCCAGAGCCATGTCCTTCCTTTAAACCATGACTGCTATCCATCACTGGCTTTGGAGCAAGTTTTCCAAACCTTTTCCCAAATGTGGGTCTCCTGTGTGGTATGTAGCATAAGTTGCTACTAGCCAGGACATTGAGGTGTCCTTTTTAGGCTGCACCAAAAAGGTGAATTCATTCCCCAGCTGCCCTCAGGAACCTTGATAATGATTCCCACAGGTTTTCTCAACACTTAGCCGGAAAGCAGAACTGAACAAGTGCAGACCTCCCTGCTGCTGAGCTTGGACAATAGGGCTGCTCGTAATACCAGCAGATGTTTTTGCTTTTTTAGGCCGTACAGAGCAAATTTATTTTCCTCTCAGGAGCAAACGTAAGAGTAGCCAAGACTAAGAAATTCAGAGCTAGTTTCTGGAAACCCACTATTGACTTATGCTGCAAAGCAGTACTTACGCTTAAGATCCATCAGTAATGAGGCTCTTTTGGTTTGTTCATGGCACTGCTGGCTCAGCATAAACTGATGTGCCTTAAGCATCAAAGCTGGGCTCGGTTTTATACCCTACTCTGCTTAAACATGTTGCACCAGGTAATTTCTCTACTTAGTGTCTTGTGTTTGTAATGGCATTGTGTCCCTTCATCTTAAGGCACTGAGGTGTGAAAGCCATAGCACTCTGAAGCCCTAATTGGCATCATAAGGATCCAACTAATCTATATCAATTTTTTTACATTTATAAAATAACCAACACTTTATAAACTATTTTTGTGTTTTTTTCTGCTTCTTTGTGCTCATAAAAGTACTAAAATTAAAGCAGAAACAAGGGGGAAAACACATTAAACTGTTTAAAGTTTTTAGTTCACAAAAACTTTTATCTGGATTTCTTGTTCGGATTCAAAGAGGCAAAACATAAGACTTTGATGTTCTTCATTGCCTGTTAAAAGAGAGAGAATGAGACCCACCAATAGGAAGAAGTTGGCATGAAGCCCTCTTTGACACAGCAAGCACAATGTAAAGGATTAAAAGTCTAATCTAGAAGATATATTGCACACTAAACAGCAGAGCCATTTAGGAGAACATTAAATGGCACTTAAGCTAAACAGTTGTCCTTGGGAACTGCAGTTTATATGTGACTGCTCTAATATCCATTTTAAGCTTGCAGGGCTTTGAAAACAAGATGTCATTGTTTTATAAAAACACACACATTTAATCTTCACTTGTGAGGCTGCTCTTGAAATATCTGGCTGCTGGACTGGCTAAACATTTCAGAGGAAACAAACGGGGCTGGTGTCAAAACTAGTACTGTTGAACTTTATTTCTGAAGTTATTTGCATGTGCTTAGTTGATTTTTTTTTCATCCAAATAAGCAAACCACGAACCTTTTCAATGATAAAAGTCCCATTTAATTTTTTTAACAGTATTCCTACTGTTCTGTAAGAAAATAATAATAATGATATAGCTTAAGTAATATGAGAGCACCAAGAAAGTGGTCAGTTCTACATTCACTTGTGTTCTGTGTTCTTCATAAATTAATATTTGTGGAACTATTACGAGGCTTCAGCCAAAAATAAAGACCACCCAGAGCATGGTTTCAATTTTAGCATTCTAAGCATAGGTCATTAAAAAAAAAATAATCTTACAAAAAAGCCTTCTTCTGTAACATGTGCACTACATGGATTTTCATGCACATCTCTCAGCAGGCGTGTGAAGCATATTCCATTTCTAAAAAATCACAATGCATGCTTTTATAATTCATTTATTATTTCTCCCTAGGGAGAAATCATCCTCTCTACCACGCAGGCAATGAATAGAAAAGAAAAAAATGCAACAGGGAGCGGACTGTGTCTTGCAGAATTATATAGTCCAGTTCAAAATCCTACTTTTAACTGATGATCTAGAGAACGAAATGGAAAGAACTATTAAAAAAAAATTAGTTCAAACTATATATTAGATACATTGAATTTTTTTTTGTATCAATAATTATATCAGTCCTTGGCATAGTGACTAATCAAGGGTATCCCTTAGCTCAAGTCATTATCCCCATAAGCTATGTGAAAAATAAAGTGTCATTGTCCTCAGGGACAGTTTTTGTTAACTGAGCTAGTGGTCTCCAGACAGCTGCCAGGAGACAGGCAATCCCGGCTGGGTGCCTTGTTGACTGCTCCAGAAAGGAGCCCAAAGGTGGAATGAGTGAGGAGAGCAACCACCTCCTGCAGGGCCTGGGTGGCCTGAAGTCACAGGTGGCTAGGGCTGAGGAGCACTGACAAGGCACTGCTGGATGGACTACGCAGTGTCATAGCCATGGAACAAACAAACAGACACCCTCTGTCTCCAAGAAGCACCTCAAGGGGATTGCAAGAGAAAAGTTAGCAGTTACCCTGTAATAACCTCCTGCCAGGCTCCTCAGACACCCAACCGGACACCCACCGTCCCTGTTAGCATGGGATTAACTGCTGGAGCATCTGTGAAGCTGCTCCTCTCAGGGTGGGTAGGAATCCACTTAACTAACTGTTAATTAAAAGCAGCAGCTGATACCTCATGGAAAGAGTTCTCTGTCTGTGCTACATGCCTGCCACAGTTCTCTATCTCTATTTGACATCATTAGATAGATCTGCCCAAACACAGCATTGAGATGTGCAAACAACAGCAGTGCTGAGGGAAGCTGAGCACTAAGGCAGTTTGACTAGGCCTCGAGCCTCAACAAAATGGTGTCCAACATTAAGACTATACTAGAAAACAGTTTTGTCTGATTCTAATTTTAAGTGGTTCTGGTCTGAAATTTGTCAGGAGGAAGGATGGTGTTGGTCCCAGAAGATAAAGTATTTTAGTCATTCTCCTATCTTTCCCTTGAGAAGCCTTCCTAGGATGGTCTATTCTTTTCTGTCCTAGATATCCATCACAAATATCACCCTATTCCCAAGGCCATAAATTTCCTTCAAGTAAGACCACTCAAACTGTGCTCCTAGCAAAGGTAACTTTTCTGCTTAGAAAAATAGAAAATAACCAAGACTAGAAATCATATGTTTTATTGGAGCAACTAACATCCTCAGAACAAATGCAAACTTGCAAGCACAAGTAGCCTTTCTTCAGGCCTCAAAAACAATTTCAAAAGGAAGGCAATGTAATTTTGATTAATTGTAATATCTTAACCTGTAAGACACCTGGGAGAAAATTAGTCTTCTTCCTGTTTAGAGCCAGGTGACTGCTCTCTCTCCAGTCCTTCCTCTGTTTTGTAGTGTCTTACTGAAAAGTTCAAATCTCAGCACACACAGACAAGTTTACATGTTATTTGTGTTTAGGCTTTTCTTTGTTTTACCTTTTTAGCTTTTAGCTTAAAAAAAAATGGTTATAAATGCTAGCTCGTTGATATTTTGTTGCTCTGTGTATGTCCTCCATCTCTGAAAAGTGATAGACCCAAAAGTTCTGGAAAGAACTGAAGGGCTTCGTTAGGTAAAATAAAGATTTGGGGATAAAGATTCTGTTGGAAGAATTGGTTGGCTTAAACTGGTGTAAAATTATGGCACTTAAACAGAACTTATTTAGTCAGATTTATTCATTGTAAGTGACAAAATTTTGGACATTAAACTTTAGAGAAGTTGAACAATCTCAGAACTTTTTCAGACCCAGAACATTGTAAACATTGGAGCTAAAATGTCTGTAGTGTACAAAACATTCTCTCAACTGCAGTTCGCTGCTCTCATGCTGGAATAATGCATACCCACAAATAACAAGTAACCAAAACACTTTCTATTTTTTAATAGGCTGTCTGCTGTTAATTATTTTAGTTGCTTGCTGGGAACAATAGAGGTGGATTGGAAATGATGGTTCAGAAATTATGAGAAATAAATAAGTAACTATTTTCAATGTTTTGGACTTGACTTGTACATAGCGCCTCTCTTTAGATGATCATAAATCACTTAGAAAAGGGTAACCATTAGTATTGTACTTGATTTACAAGCAAGTACAGAGGAGCTAGGAAGTTAGTAGGGTGTTTAACTTTGAACAGGGCACAGGGATGGCTTTTGCTACAGCTATTTATAGAGGATTTACACTACTGTAGTGTTTATTGTGTCTTTCAATAAAAAGCAGCTGCAGAAACATGCAGCTGGCAAACTTCAGTACCTGTGAGATACCAAAGACATTATCCAGAAAGCTGATGCACAGGTATGAGGAGATTCACATGCTCTCTGTAGCAATTTAAGTGTTGCTTTTCTAACAAAAGTCTGAACCAGTTTAAAATGTTTATGTTGTTTATGTTCAAAATTCTCTTCCTCTGCCTGTTTAAAGCCAGATCCTCATCCTGATATAAATCATCCAGCCACATTGTTTGAGTTCCTCAGATAGGTGTTTGCTGCATAGTTCTGCAGGCTCTTGCACAGGTATTGTTTCTAGTGAGCCTCTCATCTGCACACTGAAATATTTCTTCAGGGTTAGCCGTGCTATTGACCCAGATTTAGCAATACATATGGGCTAGAAGCTGTGTGCTGATTGTGCTCTAGCTGATATGGGACCTACTTTCTCATGAGAAAATGGTGCAAATATTGACTCTGTGACCCCTTTCAATCCACTTACAGACCCATCTTCCTATGAGTTCAGGATGACCCTCACTTCTGCACATTAGCAATGTAGGCTCTGTACTCTCTCTGTATACACATAATGTAAGAGACATGCAAAGAAGAAAGGATCAAAGATCTGGCCATAAGCTGAACATCTGCTTCTGCCCCTGATCTGTTTTCCTTGACATTTTCTTATCTCACATGCCGTTCATAAACTCCAGGACTTTCAAACCAGTCCCTCCTGTTTTCCATTGCATTATCCTGGATTGTGCTAAAACAAAAATGCAATTTAATGTATTTAGAAAGTATGGCCCTGTGGAGAGCACACAAAGGAGATGTGACCACTGTTACAGTCAGAGGACTGGAACATCAGTTTAAATTGCTGCTTAAATAAGATGTGGTAAGTTTTGTTTAAATTATTTACAGTTTTCTTTAGAATTCTGTAGATAAGTTTGGGCTTAGAACTTTACTCTATAGGTGAATTTCTTGTGAGAGGCTGCATAAAAGTCAGGAAATCTTGCCTTGTTAAGAAAGAATGGGGGAATAATCAAAAGAGCCTGGAGATGCTTTGATTGAAAAGAGCATGTTCAATTTCAAAATTATGTCATGTCTTTTTATCTGGTGAAACAGTCACTTCAGTGCTCACTGACTCTATTTCAAATCCTAGTTTTGAGATTTCGTAGTGGGACTCATCCAAAAGCCATCAGAATCACTTCTACAGCTTTCTGTGAGATTTGGATTGGACTCTGCCCACATGTATCCAGTTAAAATGGTCACTCAGACTCTTGAGATCATCTCCCTTTCATCCTCTTGCAACAGAAGTTAGGGTTTCTTGAGACAATGTGATATCCACTCTCCATCAGCAACACTAAGAGTAGTGGATGCACAATCCCCACACCACCCCCCCAGCCAATACATCAGATTTTGCCATAACTTCACACTGTGTTCAGTCCTATTGATGTCAGTTCTGTGCACTGTTTGGCCCTGGATTTTCCCACAATGGGATCCCATTCTTCTTCCATGAGAATATGTCTTGGACAAATTGCCATGTCACATGCATTCAAAGGGCCATGATAAACCCTCCATCTTTGCACAGGCTCCCAATTACATCAAAGGAATTTCTGCATACAAAACAAGGGTAAAATATGCCTCTAATTTAAGGTTAAATTATACCGTTAAGACATGGGCTGAAATAAGGAGCAGCAAGGAAGCTGAACCACATTAGGGAGCACATCCAAAGCACTGTCTCAGAAAAATGCAATCCTTTGTACTGTGAGCATTTGGCTCAAATGGGGAAGAATTTGTGATGTGCCTTTTCAGGGAACAAGCTATCTCCTTCCTTCCAGGAGGGCTCAATGGGATTCAGGCAAGGAGAAGAAATTATTGATTTAATATGCTCTTCACCTCTCTTTTCACTCTGATTCCACGCAAAAACTGGGCCTGGTGCCTGGGTCCCCCACTTCAGCTATCCACAAAGACTGTGAAAACACAAGAATGGTCCTACTCTCTCTCTCCCTCCTTCCACTGTATGTGTGCTTGTGTGATGCACAGTTTACCTTGTGGGGGAGAAGAATCCAAACCTGGTTTGGCGGTGAATAGTCTGGTGACGTATGGGGTCATATGGAAGAAATGCACCTATGTATGTTCCTTGCATATGTAAGTATGATTACAAAAGTAAAGATGAACTATTGTCTCTAAGGGTCTGAGATAATAATCTAAGTAGAGGTTGACAACAGCACAGGCTTCCTAAACCAGAATAAAATTGGAAATGCAAATCTCATCTGGGAATATTATGAAAATACAACTGAGAAGAAGATTCTGCAGGGCCAGATATTCGCTGCCACTGTTTAAATATTTTGAGCAAAGTAAAGTCAAAAGTGGCAGAATCAGCTCCCTGATCAGTCTTTTATCTTTTCTTTCATCTTAAATACATTGGCTAGATATCAGTATCAGGTACCTCAACAGTTCACCTGTGGCAGCCTAAAAAGTAGCACTGTGCTGGGAACTGCTACACTTCCATCAGGTAGCATATTCTGGAGTAACGGAAATGATCACTTCATTCCATGAGATTTTGGATCTATTCAAAAACAATTACAAAATTACAGAACTGTAACTGAGTTTTGCTTATTGCAATCTACACAGCTATCAAAAATACAGAGATTTGAAAGATTTGGGGTAAAAGACTTTAAATTGTGTTACAGGAGGATTTTACAGAGTATTCAGTGGATTTAAATAATTTATGATTGCATCTGACCTTAATTGATGTATCCCAAAGTCATACATATAAAATGTGATGACCTTTTCCACAACTTTTGTTTTATTAAAAACTCTTTGTATAGTTCATGACAGTTTTAACTTTTCACAAGGCACTCACAGACTCGAATCATCTTCCCTGTGGGCCTGCTAATGGAAATCCCCTCATACAGTTATTAGTCACTGTCTTACAATAGCTTCTTGTCTCTAAGTACTTTGATGTTGCACATAAGAGCTGTGGATCAATTACATTCATTTTTCCCATTACCGGGCAAATATTTGGACATTTTCTGTTGAGTTGATTCAAGGCAGAACTAAACCAGAGGAGTTGCATACTGTGCAGACATTTCTAACCTTCAGAAGCTGAAGGTTTTGTGACCTAGAAGAATTAATAGATGTTTATTCTAGCAGGGTAAATGGAAAAAGACCATTTCTATTTTAGGGAGATAAATGAAAAGCAGAGAAGATGGGTTTTGTTATGACAAAATTGTTCACAAGTGGCATGCTGAAATGAGGAAAAGCAGTTATGTATTTATATTATAATCCTCGGGTATGTTTGTCAAGAAAGACTCAAGTGGCAAAATGCATTAGTAATTGTTGTGTTTCCTCACTTGTCAAAACAAGCATTTCCACAAAAATTAGTCTGCTAAGGTTGTCTCCATCACAAAGATTCAAAACACACCAACCTTCTGCAGTGAAAATCCAGAACATTTTAATTACCATGTGATTCCTCCCAGCAAGGAGAACACATATAACTATTTCTTCTTGCCTGATTCAAACAATTGCTGTAAGTCTTCCACCACTGTGTCAAAAACACATTTTGAAAATGTTTTACTCGCCAGGATTCTTCTGCAGAACAGAAGAAGGAAGGCGAGCCAGCTGGCATGCCCAGCAGTGGCAATCTCAAGTGCTTACCATGCTCAGGAATGTTAGAAAGCATGAGCAAACGGGAGGCGTTCTCCAAACATGGAGCTGCAGTTACCTCTCAGCTGGTGCTGCTCTTCTAAACTGACTCAAGTTGGCTACAAACTCGGAGGGGAATTTTGACTCAAACAAGGCTTCCATTGAGAAGAGACTAGTGCTCAATTTGGTCATTGATTCTTCATTAAATCTTTTTTTCAGCAGACAGCACAGATTCCCTGAAACCACTTTTTCCATAATCCGTAAAGGAATTTCTGTGCTTGTGGTATAGACAAACCCTCTGTTAATTCAGCCGTATTACTGCTGTGGTTCTGGGGATCAGAACGTGTTAGCTGTACAGAAAGGCAGCTTGCATGGGCTTCCTCCTCTTCCTCCAGAGGTCAGGAACTGCCCAATGATAGGAGTGGTGATTCCTGAGAAGCAATCCCATAAGAGGATTCCTCCCCAGGAAGAGGTTCTATTTGTCTGTGATGTAAAAAGACATTTCTTTTTGTGTAAAGATTAAGGAAAATCAGATGATTAAGTTATTGTCAATATTATCTTCTTTAGATAATAATTAGGTAACGGATTTAGAGGTTTTAAAGAATGAGCAGGTCAATAGATAACATACTGGATGTTCATTACAAAGAAAGAATTATGATTTTATTCTTTTTTATGGGGTTTTAATTTCTTTTTTAAGTCTTTCTGAAATAATATGAATTATTTCTTGAGTATGTCCATTTACTGAAAAGATAGTCTTCTGAGAAAAAAACATTTGAAAAATAGCAACATTTATATCAGTCTGCAAATTATTTCATTAACATTGTGTGGTTGGAATAGAAAACTAGTGCAGTTTGAACCCTAAAAAATGAAAAGTTACAAACTTATTCATGCAATTGTTTTCAAGTTCTTAAAATCTCTTTGTCAGACTTGATACAAAATGATCATATCTATCACTTCCAGGAGAATATCTTGTGTCACAAATGTCAAGGTGTTTCAACACAAGAAGGTATAGTTAAGCACTGTTATCTGCTGTGGCTACCAGGAAAGGCATAAATCACGCTTATCTGAAGGGCTGATGCTGTCCCATTTGTGTAAATTTGAGTCACTAGAAACACCACTGTAATCAATGGACTGTACAACTGTACAGATAGCAGGACAAGGGTGCCCCAAATGCATTGTGTTTTGCACATATTATCTTTCTTTACTCATTTTCCTGCCCTCCCCTCCTTTTATTTATTTATTCCTTAAAATGAAAGATTGCAAAGAGCTGCAAATGGAAATAGTCTTATCACAGGGAACCACCCTCAAATCAATGTGTTTTTTATTAGGCATTGTCTTGAAACTCTCGACCACAACTTGAACTGAGGACAAGAGAACTGGATGCCTTATTGCATTAGGCCTATTGTAATTTGTAGCTAAAAAGACACTATTTAATTTCCATTTGAAACGGATTTGCAACATATGCAATTTCAAAAAATAGGATGAAACTTACTGTCTCTTTCCATTTATGGCTCAAGAACTTTGTTGGAGGCATTGTCATTCATCACAATGTCATCTCATGGTTATTCGTTGTCCTGCTGGGTAGAGGCATTTTAGCTAAAAGTGAAAGTACCAACTGTGCTGACTGCAGTTTGCAGTATATTGAAGAAAAGAGATGTGGTCTGGGACTTAAATTAAGAGCACAAATTTCTGTGAGGTGCTGAGAACATAGTGCCAGATGCTGTGCAACCTCAGTTCCCATCCAGGGTGACAGAAAACTAACGTGCCCTGTCTTTTTCAGGGTCAGACCGCTGGTGATTAAACAATTCTAGCAAACATGATCTCATCCTTATTTGTCTGGGACATTATGAAATACAACATGAAGGAAGTTCAGATGTGGTAGCAGAATACAAAGCACTAACACACCCAGCATGATGCTTGAAATGTGTTCCTTTATAATCCTATATTTCCCAGACAAACACTTGTAAACATTGAAGTAAAACAAAACACATTTCCTTTTCATGAAAAAAATGCCTTAAAAACCACAGGATTAACAACACCAGGGAAGGACAATCCCCTGAAGGGCCTAAATCTTGTTTCCAAAACTTGGGCTGAGTTAACTGTGTTGAAGCTGAATTTCTTCACAATAGCACATGGAAAACATTTAAAAAAAAAAAAAAGTATCAAGGGCAAACATATCCTGAATAGATTCTGAAGTGATACCTCATGATTTGAACACTTACTGATTACATTCCAATGATGAGGGTGGGAAATGGAACTCACACATACTGGATCTGGTTTCTGGTTCACTGCAGGTTTTCCTGCATACACAGGAGCAAATCCATTTGTCTGTGTTGTATTTTGGTCTCACAGCTAAAGAAAATAAATTATATTCTGCTTTGTTCAAGTTAGAAGCAACACAAATGGGAGAACTTACCTACCATACCTGTCCCCAAAAGCAAAGACCACTAAATATATGTTGAGGTGACAACATTATTTATTTTACACAGTAAAACAAAAAACATTGTGGAAAAAGCTCACTGTGGTTGGTTGTTTTGTTTGTTGAATCACATTATTTTTGAAAATAGACAGAAGATTATGACATTATTTAACAGGTTTTTATTCAAAGTTTGCAAAGAGTTTCTCCTTTTCTGCTGCCCAGGCTGTGTTCAGTAATCCAGTCAGAAGAGAAAAACCATCACACAAGTGAACATCCCTGGAAATGAGGAGAATTATATAGACAAAATGGCTGGTTCATGGGGTGAAAGCATAAGTAATATAACACAGGCCCAGACCAATGTCTCTTTGATGGTGTTTTATCTTTGGCAGCAGATTCAATTAAAGTAGGATTCATCCTATATCCTCCTGAGAGTCTGCCCTTCAGCTGTGCCCTACTTCCCATCTTCCAGTATTTAGCTACATAAGAATTTTCTGAGCTAGAGATAGTATATCACCCATACATATAATCACCCATACAAAGCATTTTATACTCACGAATTTGCCTAATCCAATAATTTCAAAGGGATGAAAATTACCTGTTTGTCCTTCACAGCATCCATCCTACAGCAAAGATGATTTAATGATGTACTGAACAAAAAAGCCTCTTCCTTTTCCTGTATCTTCCTGTTGTCTAGTAATATGGCCCTTAGCTCCTGTACTATTGCAAAAGTTTAATCTCTTCTTAATTTCAGATATTTTCAGCACATTAACCTTTCAGTCACCACTTTTGCAAATAGAAGGGCATTATTTTTAGAGATTCCTTTACAGAAAACTCCTTTGATTATTCTTGTTCTCCTTATCTATACTTTTCATTTTTTCCTGATACTGGTGCTGCTTTCATCCATCACAATCACAGCTGATTGCCTGACAAATTCATATTTGAACTCTTTCAAATCTCCTGTGTGAAAACTGCCAATAGTTACTGATGTCTTGTGCTACAGGTTTGCTCTAAAATCTCTGACACTCCAAATGGGAGTTTGCCCAGACTCATTCAGAGTAAAGAATGACCCCAGTGTGAAGGACTCCCACCTCACTTACAGCAGGGACCAGTGCAAGTAATTCATTTGGCTGTTCCATAATGTCTTTATCTTCCTTTGCTGCTTCTTCTCATCCTGCTAGCTGTCCAACCATGCTGCTTCTGATGTATATACAAAAGGCTTTACTGTTAGCTCCCATTACTTCTGCAGGTTGCTTTCACTAATATTTTAGATAGCTTTGCTGTGGTTTAACATTTACTTGCTGGGGATTACACTCTTCCTCCGTTTTCTTTCTTCGGACACCATGCCCATATTTTGGAAGATGTCTTTTCATTTTGAATAGTGTCTATTACACTGCTCTGTAGCCACGAGCTGCTTCTGGATGTGGCTCATTCAGAGTTCATCTTTATTGCTGCTTTCTATGACTAGCACACATTTACTCTTTTAAAAGCATGCATACCAGTTGCAAATATTCAATTCTTTTAACTGCTATTTCCACACCTGCCTTAAAGAGTTTTGTAATTTTTATACAATTTTCCAATTGTTTATCTGAGGTATTTTGGTGGTGACTTAAATGTTACAACAAACCCAAGTCTCTGAACTGCTTTTTAAGTGTAAGCTGTCATGAAAAGGTTTCTCCATTTGATACACATATTAACGCAGAAGTTAACGCTCCATCAGTGTTTGTTTCATAAATTTGCACGTATTTACATTAACATCATCCATAGCATCGTGGGGGTGAAGCAGGGGAAGAGAGGTGGGAAGACAAATTTATCCTAAAGGTACTACACTGAATTCTTTGTTGTCTGCAAAAGGCTTTAAAATTATCTTGCCAAAACTTTGAAGAGTAGTTAGATCCTGATGCATGGCTTAATGGAAACCAGTTTGGTTGCAAATATTTCACTTTCTGTGTGAGATGCAGCATGGTAAACATCCTTCCTTCAGCATGTCTGTATGTCAAGACTACAAATTAAGCCACAACAGGTTGTAACTACAGCTTCAGAACTTTGGGCAGAGTCTTAGGAAAACCTCAGAGGGCTTTTATTCTCTCTCTCTTAGCAAGATATACAAGAATCTTCTTAAAGTAATAAATGGAGAGGGAGTCATGTTCACCTGAAACTTGGGACTTGCTTTGTGGTTAAGTATCTCATTATACTTTTCACAGGAATATGACCATGTTTGTGTCACACTAAATTTCTCTGCTTTAATATCTATAAATATAAATATTTATTAAACTATAAATTCTCTCTATATTTTGATTTGCTTGAAATAATGGGTAAATATATTTATCCTTTAAAAAGTCTTGTTGCAAGTCTCTGACAAACAGGAGGATTTATGCAGATAACATGCTATATACATACTATATGTATAAGTTTATGCAAGTATATAAATAAACACTTTTATGCTTGCTCATGTTCTGCATGCTTAGTGGTGCAAAACAGATGCTTTTTTTTTCATTTATAAGAGCATAGAATCCCTGCCAACGGGAAAGAAGAGTTGAATTTATTTTTTATTTTCCACATTGAGATTTTGAAGCCCATAACAAAGCCAGTAATTTTTAAAAAATAGAATAAATAAGACAGGAAGACTGGAAGACTGGAAAAATAAATGTCATTGTAAATGACAAATAAAATTACAATCCTGTTTAAAAAAAATCTCTTCAGAAATTTTCTGATCTGATGTGATTGTGTGTGATTGTGTGTGTGTGTGTGTGTGTGTGTGTGTGAGCTTGAATAGAGTGTAAGAATAACTTAGAAGTAAATCTCACAGCTCAAATACTGTATTATAGATTAAATCAGATGATTTAAAATTTAATTTAAAGGTTTTTTGTTTGTTTGTGTGTTTTAGTTAAAACATTGGAAAAGACATGCATAAAGGAGAACTTCTACCAGATCTTTTGTAATAAGCCTGTCCAGAGTTGTGAACTCTGGGAAGCAAAGTGCATAGCCCACAGCAGTTGACCTAGAAATCACTGCTCTGAAATAATCCAGAGAGAGCTGACACTACTTGTCAGTGATAGTAGCGTTTGCAGTGATCAAAAATTGCTTTAAAGCATTTGGTCTATTTCTGGTTTTGTTTCTCACAATAATATTGAACCAACTTGTCGTTACTACAGAATGAGTCAAAAGCAATGAAACAGCAAAGGCTGACAGACCTGTGTGCTTAGCCAGAGCCATGCTTTGTCATTTTATCATACAAATCATGTCAGCTGGCGGCAGCATGAGTAATCTAAGCTTCAAACAATATCATTCTGCAGATAAATCAATGAACACAGACAGAAACAAGCTAAGTCTATTTTAGACAGCCTAATGATCAGCAGTTTTTTCTAATAGCTTGTCAGACTTCAACCTGTCAAGCCTGAAGATTTAGGGACACTGATTCACTGGAGATTTCCTGATTGCATTCCTGCTGGGCTATCTATGAATCACAATAGAAGACTCCTAGGAAAGGGGGAGAAAATGAATCGCCTTCAGGCCTTTATGAGGCACAGGTTATTGTCATGCCTCAACTAAATCCTAATTACTCTGATTAACAATGCAAGCCTGTCACTGCTCATGCATAATAGTGAAAAAGTTTGCAGTAATGACTATGAAATTCTGCCACTTCTGCTCAGGCCTCCACACGTGCCTTGCTGGGGCTTTGTGGCCCTGCGTGCCATTCAACCCAGCTGCTGTTTCCAAAATAACAGGGTTGCCAGGGTGAGCTCCATTTGCAATGCAGACCAGAGCTGAAGATACTTGATGAGATCAACTGGCTCACAAGATGGGCTGGAGGATTTAAAACATTTTGAGAAGTTAATGGCTCTGCAGATCAGATTTCTTGCTATTTCATATTTGTTTCCCTGTTAAAATTAAAGGCAGGTTACCATTCAAATTTAATGTCTTCTTTTCAGAAACGTATCAGTACCATATCTGTCTCAAAGCTTTGACACTGTTTAACTACTAAGTATCTCTGAGGTATAATGGAAATAATATTGTGGCAGGTGTCTGCAGCAGCATATGCACATCTACTTGGAAGAAAATATCCAACAGTTTAGTGAGAGGTATAGCACTGCCTTCATTTGAGGGGAAAAAGGAAAAGGCTTTAGAAAAGAGGAGAGATTTTATTTCTAGAGAAAAAAGTGCATTTCGAGATGCACACTCTAGATTGCAGTCATCTATAGAGCTTTGCCAGTCCCAGAACATTTGCCCTCTCAGCTTCTATTAGTTCTGCCATCTGATCCTGCCAGCATCAAAACTGACTGCAGCTTGCAGAATTAGCCCACGTTGACTCCATGCTGACATGCAGCATTTCTTCCTCACCTCCACACCCATACTCATTAAACAGTTGCAAAGTATAGGAGTGTTCAGCAATGAAGCCTATAAAATTAAATCCTCAGTTATGCCACAGTGGGAAAATTAGGGCATAATTAAAACTCTTTGCTTCTTGTTTCCCTATTTAAAAGGACTTATCCAGGGAACTGCTGCGTTTTGTTTTGCCACATTCCTCAGCAGAGTCCACAACTCTGAAAGAGCGTTTAGTCTTGGAAGAGCAGAAAATACTGCTATTTCTTTTGTGGATGTGTGCAGGGTCTTCTGCTTCACAGCCAGTGTGTTTCTTGGGCCTCTGAGATTTGGACTTTACCATGTGATCAGCTGAAAAGGAAAGGACGTTTGATTCTCCCTGTTTAAAGCAAAATTTCAAATTAAAGTATAGGAAAAAAAAAACCATGGTAATGATCTGCTTTGAAATGACAGAGCTCTTTGCCCTGTCAGAAGCAGCATGTTTATTTCATTAAACTTTCTCTGGAAGCTTCCTGGGCAGCCTGGCCAGCTGGCAGCCCTATGCCCCTGCCTGGATACTTGATGCTCTTGGCACTGGGTGCCCCAGCTCCACCCAGCGCTGCCCAGCTGTCCGGCAGCTACAGAGACCCCCACAGACTGTCTCCTTGTCACAGGTATTCGGAAATGTTGATGTTTCATTCCAGGGCAAACAAAATGAAATGTTGATAACCTGGAATTTCCCAGAAAACAGACGTTTCCTTTTCTGGCCAGCTCAACCTACACACACACACACACACACACACACAGACACACTTGCAGAATTATTAACTGCTATGTAATTACACCAGACTGCATGCCCACTTCCACTGTGTGGTGTGAAGGGAATCCAGCCTTCTAATTCCCGTGTTAGAGCAGTCACCAGAGAGCCACAGAGCCTGGGAAGCATTTAGATGCCATAACTCCTTCATGGAGCAACACGGAGCCTTGTGCCGTGTCTCAGTGTGCAGCATCTGCAGTGAAGGGAGGAGAGCACTGATGTGTCTGAGTAGCCCACAGAGAGCCACAGCCCGTGGCTTACAGAACAAAGTACAGGAAAGGCATCACTGCTTGGATCAGCAGTGGCTCCATCCCCTGGGAGCCCTATTTTCTTCTTTTTTTCACAGGAGCAGTTGCAAAGTGCCAAAAGCTATCGGGAAGCCTGCATTGCATCAGGCAAGCTGAGTGTACTGACCTTCTGAGCCAGCCCACAGGGAAGAACAACAGGAGGGAGATTGCAGAGGAAGATAGGACTACTTAAGTAGCAATTCATTGTGAACCACTTTTCTAAGCTGTTGATAGAAGTATCAAGTGTGAGAAAGGAAGGGGACTTATCTTCTTGCCCAAGCAGAACCCTAATGACTCCATAATGACTGCTAAATAACGTCGCCAATAATCTCCATTTAATTATACAGCTCTAGTAAGTCCTAAAAAGGAAAGAAAACACAGAAGGCGTCTGCAGTCCTAACAGACCCAGCAGTTCCTCACTCCAGTTCTGTAAA
Organism: Poecile atricapillus; assembly: GCF_030490865.1. Taxonomy (NCBI): domain Eukaryota; kingdom Metazoa; phylum Chordata; class Aves; order Passeriformes; family Paridae; genus Poecile; species Poecile atricapillus. The sequence goes on from NC_081251.1 coordinate 93,043,726, forward strand.
ATGCATGTGTATATGTAGTATGAGCTATCTCCTGGAAGAGAATTCCCATCCTTCATCTCATCTGAAGTAGTCACTCATGGGAAATAAATTTGCTCAGCTCTTGACACAGCCATCAATAAACTCTGTGTCTGTTATGGCTCGTGAACATCCAGGTAGGATGTCCTCAAGACAGAAATATATGTGATTTCACAAATCTCCTTTGGAAGGCTCCTCAGAAGCATTTTATCTCTGACCAGAAGGCACTACAAAAGCAGGGTGTTTAATGAACACAGCACCACTTCATGCAAAAATTTGAGGAATATTTTTCAGACAGATGCCTATTGTAAGAGCTGCTGACTTTCACAATTAGCTTTTTAAAAGGCTGAAAATATGAATTCCCTCTTTATCATTAGAATTTTTTTATGAATGCTGAAAGTCTGAAAATAGGCCACTCTTGGAAATAACAACTTAATAGTATACTGTGTGTACAACAGACTAAGGAGAATATTTAAGCACAAAATCCATTTTTGGCTTAATATTCCAAAGGTTTCCTAATGCTCATGTCACTAAAATATTTCTTCAGGCACAGCCCAGATTCTGTCCAATACAAACACTCTTTTCATCTGGAATATTCAGCAAGATAATTGATAAAAAACATGTCATAATAGGTGAAGGATCTGTCATTTGACTTCCACCACCAGCTCAGGAGACTTACTGTTATTATAAATAATACAAATTAAGAAAACATAAAGAACCAGGTTCCTAGTTACGGTGTAGAAAGAGTGCCAAATTCTGGATTTGGGGATTCAATTACAATGTGCAAGCCAGCGAAGCAGGAATGAAGAGCACCTCCAGAACTGTATTTTTATGAAAACATAGTGTGATTTCATCCATCAACTAGTGCACATTTAATTTTAGCCACATGTGTTAAATAAGCTGTCCTTAAATCTCCAGCTGATGAACTTTGTTGGTTGTTCATTTTGGTGAATTTGCAGACTGTCACCTGCCCTACCTCCCTATCTGTATAGATTAAAAGAACTGTAGGTGGGAAAATTCACAAACCAAAATTGCTATTATCTTATATTTTTAAAGGACGGAGAGGTTATGTTAAGTCACAGTCAAAACACTGCTCTGTCTTAGCATCATATAAATCTGAGGGTGAGCACTGATTCCAGCTGGGGAGGAGATGTGGTGCAGGGAGCAGCCCTCTCTGCAGGATCTCCCTTTCCTGTGCTTCCATGGCCACAGCTAATCACTATTCCTTTGGAAAGGTAGAAATACAAATATGATTATAATACAAACTTCAGCTTTACACAAGTACAAGATGGACAGTCACATCTACTCATGTCACTGTAAATACCACAGAAATCTGAGAAGGTCACAGCTGAGGACAGACTCAAGCAGTGTGGAAGCAGCCTCCCTGGATCTCTGAGTGAGGTCTCCAGGAAAAGGGCTGGAAGCAGGCTCCTTCCAAGCACTCAGGGGCTTCTTTTCCTTGTGCAATAGAGACAGAGAAGAAAAAGAAAAGCAAGCAGAAGGAGATGCCAAGGGAAGAAGCTGAGTTCAGAGCAGAATACAAGCCCCAAAAGGTGATGGGAAATGAGGAAAGGCTCTGTATTCCTTCAATGGAAAATATTAGAGCATGAGCACAGTCTGAAGTGCTCTTAGCAGCAGCCATTTCTCTTCTTCTAACCTCATTTTTTTCCATTAAAAAACTAAAAAAAAATTGGCCAGTTCATTTGATTCAGCTCCTGAACTGGCTTTTCTAGAGGTAACACTTCCTGTCTGAGGTACTGTTTCTGGCTCACTGGATTTCCTGGCTGAAATTTTCAAAGTCACCTAGGGAACCTGCATGTTCACACATGTACCATGAATTTAAGCAGGAAATGTCATCTGAACCCCATGAGCAGATGTGAAATAGTCTGGGATGTTGTTGGGTTTTTTTAATTGCTCTCTTTTCACATACTCTAAATTTGCTGCATCTTTTATCAGTCTTTTTGTTTCTTTGTTCTTTCTTCTCTTAACTTCTCTTTCCACTAAGACTCCTCACATTTCACTCCCTTCTGATTCATATTCCTTTCTTTTTCTCCTACAGCTACTAGCTTCTTTTGTGGCTTTGCCTTTCTTTTGTCTCCAGATGCACTCCCTTCATCTTCACTCCTTTGTGTCATCAGTCTGCCCTATCTGGCCAGTTGCCCCATATGTAAAAGCTGAACCATCTCTTCTGTTCTCAATACGACTTATAAAATGGAAATTCACTTCAGTGCTTCCTCCCCAGCAGTGAGGTTATATAGATCATCCAAACTCCATGCAAGAACATCAATGTAACTGCAGAAACACCCTCTGCAATATTCTATGGTATGGTGGAACAGGGAGGGACAGAGACCTACATCTGCTGTTCTTGGTCATAAATCACTACCTATGAATGGCTTTGAACACTGATAACCTGCACCAGGCTGTTCCACAATGTCTCAGATCTTGCACTGGCATCTCCAGTGTGCTGCAAAAGCAGATTCATGCCTTGACTTGGCAGGTTCAGACACCATGCCCAGGCGTGCTCTGTATTTGTCCACACGTTTGCAAATGCTGGTGTTTGCAGCCACTCTGTACCACAGATTTAGAGCTTCCTCTCCTGTATCCAGGCTGTTTTTGTGGTAAAATAGGAAGGTAGAAGCTGTCCCTGTTCCAAATCCCTTCAACTATTCTCAAGAATACCTCTACATCTTTAATATTGTTCCTAGTCTGGAGCACAAGCATACTAAAAATAACAAAAATCAGCTGAATACACTTTTGCTTGCTTATTCAGTATAAAATATCCTCTGATGCTAAGCCATGCAACATATGATTATGCATTTCGTTCCATAGGCACCATACCCCACCACTAAATTTAAAAATTTCTTTAAAAAATTACAATCGTATATTAATTTTAATGGAAAAAAAAAACAATTAATGTATCTTAGTATATATCTGAGAAATTACATTTTTAAGATCTAAATTTTAGCCTAACACCCAAACAACTGCACAACTTCTTCATTTAAAATATGTAGGTCCTTTGAGGTCAGGCTTCTCTTTGCAGAACTCACTTACAAAAAGCTATTAGAGTCTGCCAATTCTGCAGTGCAAAATTTATAGCAACAGGTCAAAAGACAGTTCCTAGAGGAATCCAGCAGCCCTTTGTAGTAAATCAGCAATCATGTCTTTGATAAATGTCTCCCGAGTCCAGCAGTAACTGCTCCTCTGCGCTGAAAGATAAAACAGTGGACTCATACAAGCCATGGAGTCTAGGGAAAGTCAGACAACAACAAGGAACTGATAAATGACTTCTGAGGAAGTAAAGGTTAACCCAGCACTCATGAACACTGAAGTTAGCAGCTCTGCAAAACAAGATGGAAGCCTACCTGGGCACGTGAGTTCAGGTGTGCTGCTCAAGTATAAAATGTGCAACCCCTTGGAGGATAACAAGGCAATTCCTCTAACCCAAACGAGAGGTATAAAACTTTCTCAGATGCATAAAACCCTCTCCAAATGTACTTATTTTCATGGTGTCATGAACTTCTGTGTTCAGCCTGTTACTTGATAATTGTTGGAATGCAGGTCTGCAAACAAAGAGCAGGGGTTCCTCCAGCCTCCACTTTAGTGCTCCAGGGGCAAATTCTGCAGCTGCAAATGACACAAGCGACCTCTGCTTATAGGACCACTGTTCACACAAAGCTCTTTTTTGCCTTTCTTGGCCACATCTACTTCCCTGATCAGCCCCACTCAAGCCAGTGAGAATATTTTCCACATTTGCAAGCTGGTCCATGCAGAGATGCCACAGCCTGAAGAGGCACTAAGGAGCCACTGGCTGGTTTGGAAGGATGAGGGTGAGGTTTATGGGTCAGTTTTCATCCAGTAGAAGCAGTGGTCCCCTGGGAGGTGTCATAGCAGCCCAGCATTTCAACACCAGGGAGGCTAGACAGCATCAGAAGCCACAGCAGCCTGTTTGCAGCCTGTCAGTGCCTCATCATTTTAACCTCAGGGCAGGTGAGAGCTGATTAAGCCATGCACTGCCAGGGGTAGCTGGGGCTCTGGCAGCCCCTTGTCCTTGGGCAGGGTAAGATTTGGAATCATCACAGTACTTTGTTGCTGCAGTGGTTCACAAGTCTCTGCTGCTGGAATAGGATAGCTGAGGATGCCGGTGACTGGCGTAGAAGGAAAATGAATAGCTCGCATAATTTTTCTGGCTGAGATTTATGAGCCCATCTCATCACGATTAAATTGGTGGCGTAGTCTCAAATGAAAACTAGGTGCGAGAAGCAGCTTAACTTGACAGCATGAAAATTTGTCCCCTGCTGGCAAAGAAATCCCTTTACTTTTTCTCTTAAAAAAAACCCTCAGTTAGTAAAAAAAAAAAAAAAATCTGGACTATCTCCCATCCAAGCTATCAAAAAAGTCAGTCCAGTCAAAAAAACTGGATTAAATTCCATCCAAAGCATCAGATCACAATTCAGGTACTGGAACCCTGCTAGGAAAAATATTATTTCATATTCTATTCTTTCCAACTCAGTATCTGGCTGCTTTCCACCAGAAGAAGGAAGGCCTCCCTCTGAGAGGAATGGCACCAAGCCCTCAGCAATTTTTTTTTTTTTTTTAATTTTTTGGGGGGACTGCTTATTATGATTCCTTAGGATTCCCTTTTTGGTGATATTTCATCTCTATTATCTCAGGAGTAAATGCCTGTCTAGACTGCTTCATTAAGGATTTTCTGAAAATGTTCTGGGATTTTTGGTAATAGTTTTCTGTACCTGCTAATGAAGATGTGTCTTTAGATGTGTCTTTACAATAGGAAACAGTTCTCATCACTATTTCTGAAACTATTTCATTAGCTGTGCCCTTACAGCTGAGACAAAATTACTTACATACAAGCACTGGATGTAAGTATTCAGGACTAGGGATTTACATGGGGAAATTCCTCCAGAATAATAAATTCTATTAGAAGAGAGATAGAGGAATCATTATTTCTGGAGCAGCAGCATTTAAAAGTTCCCTCTGTGGATTCACACTTAATACACTTGATACAGGAGGAAGCTATTTTGTGGTCTGGAGAAGGAGAAGTTTTAAAACACGATAAAGTGCAGGACTAATGAACCACTGAGATCTGCAGTGTCTCTTGCCTCTTTACATCTCCCATATTATTAAATGCAATACAGTAAAACTTCATGCACAGGGACCAATGAATAAAGACATAAAATGCATCATTATGCTGTACTCTAAGGACATTTTAAAGTTCTTTTTGTCGGTGTAAAATAATATAGACTGCTTAGGACTAAACTAGACTGTATGGATAAATCTAATACGGATAAATTTAAGCTTTATAGGGAAGAGATCTCATTGTCTCTACTTTGTAGAACCTTGTGAGAAAGAGATCTGGTTATTACCATAATTCTGGTTCTCTCTATGAGGAGGACACTCTCAAATCTGCTGTTCTAGTGAATTCTAGACTACTAATTTTTTCCACAAAATTCCTATAAAAACCTAGGAGCTCTTGCTGTCTTGAGATCCCAGATTAAATGCTGGAGCCCAGCATTTCTGCTGCCTCTCTTCTCAAAGTCATGATGTGTACCATCCTCTTTTGCCCCAAGAACTCCAGCTCACCCAGACAGCTATCCTCAGTGGTGTGGAGGAATCAGACTGGGTTCCTTCAAAAAATTGTTGCCTATTATCTGACTGAATTTACCTTGAATAAAGTAGTACTTCCTATCCTCTTTGTATGTCTTTCACAGGGATAATTGGAGAGACTAAAGAGAATAAAATTCTTTTTTCAAAAAGCATAAACATCTACAGAGCATAAACTATTCAGAACTCGGGCCTGTTGGTTTATGGTGCCACCATTCTGTCTCAGACCAGTGCAGCCTGTTTGCATGAAAATTCACAGCAGTCAAGGGTCCCTAAATCTGTTCTGTCAAGCCATTGGTACTACTTGCCAGGCTCCTAATACACCCCAAACTAATGCCTAGGTCCCCATAAAAACCAAACATGCTTTAAAAACCTGAACTAAACCCTCAGCCAGTAGATCTTTATGTATGTCCTAGTAAGACAGCTGTGCTTCCTAACCCAGCTGACAAAACTGCATTGAGACAGTGTTCCAACTCAGAGATGCTTGGCTGTGGATTAATTTGTTAATGTGGATTAATCTGTTGCCAGAGAGCAAATTAATCTAGAGTTTGAGCACCTTGAGAGACTTTTTGGTTAATATTCTATCAGGAAAAAAAAAGACCCCACAGAACAAATATGCTCAAGGTACACCAAAGAACAAAACCTTCACAGAGAGCCTTATTAACCTTCCCATGCTTGTCTGATCAACCTCTGTAGCACTCTGACGTTGTTGTGCTTGGGGATACTGAAAAAAGGAGCTCTCAAGTGGTCAGGCTGTGTAGTTCAGTATCAGCTGGGCACAAGATCTGTGCCATAGCAGGTTCTGAACCACATTTATGCCCTTAACATCTTATTTATGACTGTGGCCCTGTACATAAGTAGGTGTATTCCCAGCCTCTTCTCCAGTATGGAAGTGTCTGCAAGCTTGACCATGTTTTAACTTTTGTATTTGATAATCAAAGTGTTTTATAGCTGAATTTCCTCCATCTGAGCCTTGAAACCCACAGGGAGACTGCTGTAAATAGCAAACCCAAAAAGGACCCTGTTCCCCATCTCCTTCCCTGCAGTGCTGGCCTGAGCAGCACAAAGTTTGCCTTGGGTCTGGGCTGTAGCTTATGTAAAAGCAATTTATTTCTGTCTTCCATAAGGCTGTTCACAGACAGTGTGAAAGAATAGATGGCAAAGAAGGAATATAAGGTCAATGGAAGCTTGAAATCTGCAGTTTTATATTTTTTCAGGTGCTACTTTTCCTCCCTTCTTTCCCCTCACTTCCTCACCTTCCAATTTCCTTTGCAGTCACATTTCTCTCCCTTTTAACATATAAGAATCTTTCCCTCCCCTGCTGCTGAGCAAAGGACTCTCATAAACTGCAAGATAAAATAATTTACAGCCAGGTTTTCTGGAGTATTGAGTTCCCATCAAGGTTCTCAAATACCTGCCAGGTTTTCAATGGTTTGAGATTGCTGAGTTTTGAACACACTTGCTAGATCTAACATATATTTACCTGGGATATGAGGTCTTTCAATAAACTAGCTGTATGCTGCGGTTCTGCATTCCCTTCCTAGAACTGATGACACACAAAAATTGGGAAGAGCAATTATTTGCAAGTTGTTAACAAAGCAGTAGCCAACAGAAATGGAGTTTTTGCCTCTTCAGGGGTCTCTTGCATTCATATAATATTTTTATGAAATTTGCATCAGAAATAGGCCAGAATGAACTAGAAAAATAAGTTAAAATGGACCTGGCAAAGAAAAGATTAACAGCTCTATCCTGCTAGCTGCTCTGCATATTTTTAAAGAACTGCACTTAGGTATAGTAGTTTTGCTGCAATTGTTCATCTCCACTACTATAAGGGTCTCATTAGAATATTTTCTTCATTAAAAATGCTAAGCAAGGAAGATACAGTTTTCTGTAGCACTGTCTTTTGAATTGACGTGTGTTATGGCAGCCATCCCAAATCTCATGCTGAGAAGCATCTCAGGTCTCTCAAAATCATGAGATTTTAAAAATACTTAGTCACCATTGACTTCTTACTATTTGTCTTCTGCATTTGAAATCCATTTGAGGTCACATTATCAAGTGCTTGTCCACTTGCAAGTCTAGAAATGTAGCCTTATATAAAAAAGACATCTGGGTTTCACAGATAGTCATTTGAGTACAGGAAATAAGGATTTACCTGTGAGGCTCACAATAAAATCCTGAGATCTGACAATATTAACAGTGTGATCATTACTGCAATTAATGGCAGCTTCAGGAACCTTCATAGGATATAATAATTCCTCTGTGTGCAAAATATCTTTTCCCATAAAACTGTTACATGCTTAGATTTCTATGTAGCTGCCAACATGAATTAGTCAAGAACAATTCATATCAAACAGTCCTATTCCCTATTCTAGTAAGGCAGAGGTTTTGTGTGCTATATTTCTACTTCATAAAACTATTGAATCATAGAATGGCCTGGGTTGGAAGGGAATTTAAAGATTATTTATTTTCAACCCCCTGCCATGGGCAGGGACAACTTCCACTAGACCAGGTTGCTCAAAGGCCCATCCATCCTGACCTTGAACACTGCCAGGGATGGGGCACCTGCAGCTTTCCTGGGCAGCCTGTACCCGTGCCTCAACACCCTCACAGCAAAGAAATTCTTCCTAACATCTAATCTAAACCTCTTTCAGTTTAAAGCCATCACCCCTTGTCATGTCACTACATTTTACTTGAGAAAGTTTTTTTTATATCATCCTAGATGACGTTACCATTAGCAAATTAGATAAACAAAATAACAATTGACCCAAGACAGGTGCCTATATGATTCAAACCTATAGAATCTGCTGCAAAAACAAACCTAAAAGGAAAGGAGCAGTGGCTCATCGTCAGACTAGAGGGCTGTATAATGTGGTATTTCCCAGGCATTCCTCCTGGGCCAGTTTAATATTTTCATTAAAAAAATTGCTTCTTACATTTTCAAACAATGGACAAGCTTTCAGGGCCTGGAGGCACATTGAAGATGATGATTAGTCTTCAGAAAAGACAGAGGAAGTGGTCAAATGCTCTTGAAAGTACAGTAGTAGGATGTGATTTAATATGCACAGTGGCTGAGCTCTAGACAGGAATAACCATGTGCCCAAATTCAGAATATGTAATGATCACCTCTGCAGAAGAGGTTTTGGAGATAATAGTTTATAAACTAGATATGATTTCATGGAGTTGTAATTAAAAAAATGAGGGAAAAAATAAAAAAGGAAACAATCATGCTGGATTGTATAAACACTTCTAGCACAAACAAGAATCCTTTTTCTTTGACTTGTGATACCAAATCTGTAAATGAAGTTCCATTCCCAGTTTTAGGTACTGGATTTATAGGAATGGGTAAACTCAATGAATATATACATAGTAGCAAGAAAAAAACAGTCTCACAATGACTAGGACAGAAGAAAATAGAGTCTAAGTTACAACAATGTAGATTTAGGTTACTCTTTAGATTCTGGAGAATTTGCAATGAAGATAACTTTCATAAGAAAAAAAATTAATTAGACAATCTAATGAAAGAAATCTCATAAATAGTTATAAAATATAATAATCTTATTTTGTAGTGTACCACTCCTGCTGAATGTCAAATGGATAAGTTCGTGCTGATGCCTTGACAAGGCTGACCTAGAACAGAGACTAGACAGAGTTAAAGAATAAAGTAGGTATTTCTTAAAAGGCCTTAAAGGATACACCTTGGGCAAAACAAGAGCCTGGCCAGGGCTACACCCAAGATGGACCCAAAATGGTCACAAAATGGATATCTGGTCACGAGGTTTCACACTTTTATAAGTTTTGGTCTGTTTGCATATTGGAGTTAATTGTCAAATTATAGCTTTAGCTTATGAAGTCCCATCCTTGTTGTTTGCTCTCTTCAGTTCTCTGTTCTTTATGCTTTTTGGGTCTGAAGCTTGTAATGGTTGTCCTTGGTCTCAAGCTGGAAAAGGATTGTTCTGTCCACCTACCCTGTGAAGAGAACTTACTGATACTTAATATGAAACTCAGAGCTACACACCTAGGCAGCACAGAATCTGGAAAATATGACAGCTAAAACTTAGAGCATCAGTGCCACATCAAAAACAAACTACACCAGGAAGTGACTTGAAGTTAAACAAAGTCTGCAGAGTGATGTAGAGTATTTTAGTACTTGTTTATAACGTGCAAAAAAAAAAGCTAAAAGTATCCAGATCATTCTGTTTCCAACTACTGGCCTTCAGTTATTTTTTCAGGCCTTCTCTATTATTCAGTGACTAAAATTATCTGAGTTGTGATTTGTGGAACTGGAATCAGAGACATCTAGTATAGGCCACTTCAAGGGGAAAATTTAATTTTAGCTAACCTGTCAGATAATATAATGCTTGGTTTTCTTGGTATCTTTTCAATATAAATGCCAAAATAATGTTCCTACTCATTTGGATCTGAAAAGTTGAAAAGAAATTCAACTGAGACCAAGTAAGTTTTCCAGGAAAACACTTCTAAAACAAGAAATTGTTGACTTTTCCTTAGATAACCAACAATGAAAAAGTATTGAATAAATTAATAAATCAGGTCTTTTATAGAAGTAAAAGGTGCACAATTCCTTTTCTCCTTTCCACATATCATTATTTGATGTATGGTGGCTATAGGTTTAACTAAACACTTTGAGAAGCTGAATGCATGGCAAAATGATGGACTCTCACCTAACTTCTTATTAGCGTGTCCCTTTCTTTTGAGAAATCTAAAAATTTGGCAAGGAAATTAAGAAGTTAATTGAATCTACTTATTGTGAATATAGCCAAGGGCAAAGAAGATGTACTGATGTTAAATGATAACATTTCATTTCTTTCCTGTCCTGAAAGGTGATATGTGTTAGAACTAATGCCCCTTGGCACAAAAGTTTGCTGGAATGTGCTGGTTTAGCATGGATCAGTGATCTTAAAGCTTTCCAAAGTGGGTGCAAATGTCACTCCACCGAGTAATGAGCACCAGGGAGGATTGTTCCCTACAGGACCTGTCTAAATAAATACAAAACTACTAGCTGTCAGTCTAGGGAAAGGGTCAAAGGCTATTTTTTTTTTTTTTTCAGCTGATTGCTTGTTTGTGAGGCATACAAAACAATACATAAAAAATAAGGAATTTAGGAAATATCAGCCTCATGGGAGAGCTTTATGAGACTGAGAACTGTACTGAATTCACATGTGAAAGTCATGAAAACTTCTTTGTTTTTCTTTTCTTTCTTTCTTTCTTTCTTTCTTTCTTTCTTTCTTTCTTTCTTTCTTTCTTTCTTTCTTTCTTTCTTTCTTTCTTTCTTTCTTTCTTTCTTTCTTTCTTTCTTTCTTTCTTTCTTTCTTTCTTTCTTTCTTCCCTCCTTCCCTCCTTCCCTCCTTCCCTCCTTCCCTCCTTCCCTCCTTCCCTCCTTCCCTCCTTCCCTCCTTCCCTCCTTCCCTCCTTCCCTCCTTCCCTCCTTCCTTCCTTCCTTCCTTCCTTCCTTCCTTCCTTCCTTCCTTCCTTCCTTCCTTCCTTCCTTCCTTCCTTCCTTCCTTCCTTCCTTCCTTCCTTCCTTCCTTCCTTCCTTCCTTCCTTCCTTCCTTCCTTCCTTCCTTCCTTCCTTCCTTCCTTCCTTCCTTCCTTCCTTCCTTCCTTCCTTCCTTCCTTCCTTCCTTCCTTCCTTCCTTCCTTCCTTCCTTCCTTCTTCTTTTTCTTTCTTTCTCAGAAGGAAAATATTTTGTTACTGCATCATGGATATGAAATTGCACCAGTATTTGGACTAATACTATTTTCAAAGAAATATTTGGGGAGGGTTCAAGAAGTGAAGTCTGTGTAACTGAGTGATGAGTCATTTCTCATAAATAATGGCTTATTCTATGACACTAAGGGTTTTTTTTTTAATATATTGTGATCTGCAGAGCCATAGAAGTCTTTAAACTACTGGCTTTGTGAGTTTTTGAGAGCTAACAAAGTAAGAAAAAAATGTTCACAGACTTAAACACAGAGTGCTATACTTTAACTAGATGAATGCTAGAGAACCAGAAGTGGAAATTATTTGAAGATCACTGAACTAAACTATAATAAAATAGTTTATAAAAAAATGCAGTTTGAGATACACTGACTGAGGGGCCAGTCCATCTCCTCCTGCCTTTAATGAGAGCTTGGATGACTCCCTGATTCAGGGCCCATTGGAGTCAGTATGAGTCATTCACAGACTTCAGTGGACCTAGCTGTACTTGAAAATCAGTCATTTTATAAAATATAAATTTGTTTGTAAATTGTTCACTTATAGATAAAAACTAAGTTAATCAAATAAATATTTTGTTGTAAATTATTTGCCCTAAGTCCAGTGCTTACCTGGTTTCCCTCAAAACTTCTGTATAATATCTGCAAACCTATGCTGTAAATGAAATGGAGCAACACTGAATTCCAGCATTCCATGGAGTTCCTTTTGAAGGTTTTATATGCTACATATACACTATATTCATATTTAAAACAGCTGTTTAACATATGAGGATTTTACTACTTAGTTTACTTCTACCATTTTTCCATTAATAAATTCACGATATATGCAGTCTTACAAACCAACTAAAACAGACCCAAATGTTCTAAATACATAGTCAGTTCATTAATAAATGATAATAAAAGAAAGGAAAAATACAGGTTTTCTGTTCTATTCTATGCTAGCTGGAAAGATGCAAGAGAAACAGGCCGATCATCCAATTCCACAGACCACAGAATAAAAACATGTAAGCCTTCACCTAGCAAAAAAAAAAAAACCCAAAAACAAAACAAAAAACAAATCACATATTTTGAAACAGCTTAAAGAAAATTCCAGAAGAAAATAATTAGAGGCACATATTTTTCTGGTTCTGGCCTGGCTCTATTGTCAGTGTCAGGTAATGCAGGTGTATTTTCTAAAACAAAAGCACATCCTCATATTTTTAAATGTATCTAGGGATCTCCTTGGCTCTACAGAAACCAGCTGCATCATGTCTCCGCTCAAACATATAAAACCAAAGGCACCAAAACCCTCTCCTCTTCTAAGAAACTCGGTTTCACAGAAGTCAGTCAGAGTCATAAAAATGGACGCTCTCAAATTCATTGTCAATATTGAACCTAACAACCAAAACTTACACAATTCCGAGAGCCTGTGAGCTTTCACTGCCAGCACAGACACACTCACCCTTTCCACTCAGACTCAATGGCAAACTGTGCTGCAGGTCTGCTCTGGGTGGAGATGGCAAACAGATGAGTTCCCACACTTGTGTGCACTCGGGTTCTTTTGGGCAATTTTAGATGAATTCAGAGGTCACTGGAAAGTGAACCCTGACAGGACGGAATGCTTAAATTACAAGACAAAAAGCAAACAAACTTGACCCCCACTCTTCTTGATGGCTCTGACAATTGTGAAACAAAAAGAAAAAAAAAAAAAGAAAGGAAGAGGAAATTACTAAAAGTTTGTTAGGAAAAAGCATCTTGTTGTACAATATAGTATTATATTACTCTGTGAAATGGGGAGATTAAAATCCACCGTATCTTTCAGTTTTTCTAATTCTCTTCTCCCCCTAAAAATTCATGGACTTGGGACAAGCGTGGCACGCACTAAGCATTCCAATTGCTTTTGAAAGGAGCGTTTTGCTAGTGGAAAATGTGCTGTCTCTTTGATTGCAAATGTAGTTGATTGTGAGGAGAATGAAAGGATGACCTATGACATGACCTGCTAGCACAGTAAGGTCATTTTTTTCCCCCTCTCCTCACACAAAAGATAAGAGGCTGACTGCTTACAAAGTGTTCTGGCAAATGGACAAATTAGGACTGCCTGGACTCCCGCTCCGGTCAGGCAAGTTATTCTAAGTGAAGATAAGTGAAAGTTTGAAATGTTTTGAGGAGGAGGCAGACTGTAAGCTTTCATTCCTTCCCCAAATGGATGGATTGTGAAGGAAGAGAGCTGTGCAAAAAATGGCTGGCCCAGAAGTTTCAGGTTTCAGACTCCAAGTTTCCATAGCTGAGCAGCAAAGAGGAGGAGGAGGAGGACAGGATGGCTGTGTGGATGTAATGTCGGACGGCAGCAGCTCAGGACAGCAAGCCTCTGTTTGACTCCCAGCCTGACCATTTGTTTTCTGTGAGGCACCACACAATAACAGACAGGCAAATCTCAAAAACATTCCTCCTTTGAAATGCTGTGGCACAAGCCAGATCTTGGATAAAATTCCTACAGCTATTTTACCATAGCATTTTATCTGAATAACACCTGTCCATTCAGGACAACTCTGGCATTGTGAAAATTCGACTTTATGGCTTTTAAATCCAAACTTGCATTGGCTGGTCAGGTCAGTGCATGGGCCAGTTTCTGTCCATGTGTCCACCCACATACATAAACTGACTCTGGATCTACTGTCAGACCAACATTTCAAGCTCTGTATGAGTCAGAAAAAAATGTTTTCATACCTTGGTGATGTGTAATGAGATAAAATTATCTGTGAGAAGTGTTCAAATAGGCTAGTGCTGTTCATTTATACACCTAGCTAGAAAACTGAGCTGCTTTTTAGCAAAACTAGGGTCAGATTTCAATCGAGCCCTCAGCGAGGCTCTAGTTTGGGTGAAAGTCCCCTGATTCCAACAAATAAACAGCCTAAAGCTCAATCATTTTAGCACAGAATTGCTTTGAGACTTGGGGTTTGAACCCTAACCCTCAGTGCAGAATTCCTGAGTATGAACTCATTCAAACCAAAGCCAAAACAAAGGTTTTCATGAAATCCAGGAAATCTGAAACACCAACTTTCTTAGCAGTGCTACAAAGCAAGCTCCAGAAAAACATGGAAAAGACCAAACACCACCAAAAAAATTAAACAGATGGAAAATGCTTATTTCTTCCTACAAAAATGGCAGGTTCTCTAATGTCTGTTTGATCTGCTTCAGAAATATACAGTATCAGTAAAGTTCTACGTAAAGTGTATCTGGCACATACCTGGTACCAGCTGCAAATCAAGGAACTCTCCAATTGAAAGCAGAATCTGAGTGACCCGCCACAGGGTGACAGGCCAGATATATGTTTTCAACTCATTTGTGGAAAGCTGTCAAATGGGGCACTGTGTGATTTTGGTTCACAGACTTTTTTTTTTCTTTTTTTTTTAATATAGAAATGAAATATTGGGAAGTTCCGGAAAATTTGCAAAATGAGACATATCCCAGCATCACCCTGATTTGCACCATTTGACAGAATGTCACTGTCAATTTATTTGGGCTCTGGTCCAGAGCAATCTTTAAGCAAGTATTTTCTCAAAGCATGGCAGCAATCTCCTGCAAGGGTTCATATGTTTTATATGAAGAACTTTCTTTAGTGCTTCACAGGGTCTGGAGATATGTTAAGAGGTAAATTAGAGGCAAAGCTGAAGCTCATTCTTGCATAAAGAATGCATAAAGCTCATTCTTGCCCAAACCTTTCCTTTTCAGCAATTTTCTTAGTAATAAAAATGAGCATTAAAATTACCTTCTTAGCCGTATCAAAATCAAATCTATGACATAAAATAATCAACAAAAGAAATTCTGTGCCCCATTCCTTGTGTCCCCCAGCCCCACTGCACACAGTTCCCATTCCCTTCTGGTGAAAACTGTGGGAAAATTCAGTCCTGTGTATCTGTCAAGCCAAGTCTTCGTCTGTGACCAGAACAATGAAGACAGATAATCTGGAGATCATTTCCCTCAACACTGTCTTGGACATGCTGGTGTTATCATGGTGCTGAAGAGCACCATAACTCCTTTGTCATGACCATATCTCTAAAAAATGTAGGCATATCTGCACAGCAATTCACCATTAGGTTAGAATGGGCAAATTCAAATAGAAATTTTTATTGCCCCTTGTTTTAGAATATAAAACAAAATGCTTGACATCTGGTCTCTTTTAATGGCATCTGGAGTTGTGTCTAAAGAGATAATGAAAATTCAGTTTCTTCAATTGCATTTGAATTTCAGTATGAGTTATTTTAGCAGAACACAAGCATCTTGGTTTAGAGCTAGTTAAAATTACTGAGCAAGAGGAAAGACAGTCTCTAAAGTTCCTTTATCTAAAATCACTGTCTCTACATTGTACACCCTTTGATCTCCGGACAACAAAGAACAACCTCAGCTTAGAGGCAGGATGAGAAGGAGAAGCTGAGGAAATAAAACATTCATTGAAAGGCACCATCAGCTGTCATTCAACCTCAGGGTGAGACATTGCCTACTACCTTTTCAGATAATTTTTTGATTTCCAGCTTGTTTTCTTTTTTCTTCAGAGAATAAAAAAGTTACCAGCAGCTTCTGGCATGTTTCAGATGAGCCATTTCACAGTTCTACAGCCTCCATGCAGCCTTGTTTTCTATCTTCCAACAATCATTTTCCAGCCTCCCACTGCTGGTACGGAACTACTCCTGATTGGTACAGCATCTCATGGGTTAAGCTCTGCTGACAAAGGGAGAGGTTCAATAGATCTCATGGCTAGTGCATGGACATGGGCTTCTACTCTGGAAACTTCTGTCTTCAGCATAAATAAATGATTACATTAATTATGTGAGTAAAAACTCACAGAATCTGACTCATGAGGAATATACAATTTCAGCTCTGCAATGAACTGAGTCTTAGCTCAGCAATCAGCACTTTGTTTGGATGCAGTATCAAATTCATAAAACTCGCGTGTTTTGGTCACTAGAAAGACCAGAGATATCTATTTTGTTACCACTGATCAACTGCAGTGGAACACTGATTCTTCACAACTGATGGAGTTGGAGGCAGGAAAATGAAAATTGAAACTCTCTAACTTTTAATCTACATTACATCAGTTTAAAACTGGGACAGACTTAAGGCAGATATGGCCAGTAACCAACATTTCCTGCAGTTCTGCTCCCAGGCAGTAACTTATTAAGTTGCTATAACTCAGCTGTCTGTCTGAACCATAGCACATTCAGTTAATGAACGTTTGGTATTTTTTTTTTTTTTTAACCATGCTGAGATTTCTATTAAAAGCATTCAGTTTGGGTTTTGAACATGGCTGCTGGGCTTTAGAAGGAGAAGGAAATTATTTTACTTTTTCTCATGCATAGAGAAAAATCAGGGGTTAGAGTTTCTTCTTGTTTTCCTATTTGATTGCTATCAAATGGCTCCCACACTCCCTTTCCAAATGGCATTTATCCTCAGCTCATTACAGATACTGTTACTATTTAGCAAGAAAAACAGCAGGTTCCAGGAGTACCTCAACTTCTATTCCAGGCTCCCAAATATTGCAAGCTAACAAGTGCAAAATAAGGGCTTTAGAACATTTAACATGTGGCGACAGAACTGAATATTTGCAAGTATATTGGTGCACTGCAAGAACATCAACAGCAATAGGATAAGCTGTATCTCTAGTCATTGGGGCCAAATCCTGCTGCCTGTTTTCAATGCAGTTACCCCAGTGAAATCAGCTGAGTGACTCCAGATTTATATTCATGTAATGGAAAGCAGAATTTGACTCACCATATGGAATCAATTTGGAAAGAAGTGTAGTTGCAAGTTTTATCTTCAGCTTATTGAATTGTCCATTTTTCTTATTTTCTTATTTCTGTTTTTCTTGGTTTCCTTGCAGGTTGATAAGCATTCTGAATTCCTGCTGGGGAATAAAGTTATTATTAAATATCTGAAAGTAAATGTACCTAGAGAAATGGATGATCTATCCCATTTCCCAACCACCATCCAAGTTTATTTTTGTTGTTACCACACAGAATTCTGACCCAAATCATCACCAGCCCAAAGCAAAACTGTATAAACAAGTCACAAAAGAGTATTTACCTCCTGAATAATCTGTCCACAGCCTGCTGTATGTTTATACAATCACAGCTCTTGCAGAATGGGAGGAATTCTTCTCCTTGGGCTGAAGACTCCACAGACCTCAAACAAGGATCTCAGTGACTCCTGAGTGCTGCAGCCCCTGCTCCCAGGAGTTCCACACATCTGGATTTCTTCCACAGCTGCAGTGCTGTGTCCTTGCAGACCCCAAGCCCATCACAGAGATTACAATGGACACGGCAGTCTGACAGGCCTGTGGGGCTCCATTTTATCCCGAGATGCTCTCAAGCATCCAAAGAGAAATCCTGTGACACTAAATGTCAGCTGGATTGCCACATCAGCAATGTCCCACATCTGGGATTCCCTGTTTTGTCAGCTTTGGAACAGAAAACAAATCAGAGATCTATGAATTTCTGTCCAAATCAATGGGCATGAGATTTGTGACACCTATTCCAGCGGAAGGCCTGGGATGAAGCTCATGGCAGCCTTTGAGAATTATCAGCTTTTAGTTTTTTTTCCAGAGAGAGCATGTATGTCTGGAAAATAATTCTGAACCCATGTACTTAAGATACTCTTAACCACTTCATTAATTCCATCTTAAATCCACAGAGATATTATTTTAGTTTGAAAGATGCAATTGATCCTAAAAGATATAGGGGTTTGAGAGGATAATTTCTAATGTGGGGAGGACAGGTGGGTGGTTATGAAATAAAGGGGCAGATGAAGTCAGTAAAACAAACTGTTGGCCTGTAACTACATTTCAACAATACTATATTTAAAGAGCGCAGTCTTAGGGTTTGTTATAACTGTTATCATTCAATGAAAGCAAAATAATACTCCTTACACAAGTAAATAAGAAACTTGATAAGAAAAAATGATAAATAGAAGTTACAATAGTTGATTTTTTTTTTTTTATCAGTGCAACTTCCTACATTAAAAACAGAAAGGGTAAGTGAACTCTCTTCAGCATAACACCAGGTTTTCATGAAATAGTGAAACTTTTCAGAAACTACTTGGAGATGGACAAAGCTATCTACATGTATGTAAACAATGTGAAAGAGGCACAGCAGAAATAATTGTCTGAATAATTGTCATTGTACTTTATAGACAGAGAAGCAAAGGAAAATTATTTAATTAATGTCAGCTAGTAAAATGAAAAGCCAGAGTGTAAGATCCTCTTCTAAAGGCAGAGGCAAGAAGCAACAAATTTGGCTGATAAAATGAATAGTATACTTTTAGAAAGACTTATGAAAGACATTTTGAGTTAGTACCATTAATGACATTTTAAATAAGAAATGAACACTCTAATAAATTTATACAGCCTTATGAAATAGCCCAAAGCTAGACAACTGAATAGGTCTGCAAAGAGAAATGAGAAAAGGAAAATTCATTCTAGCTCTACAGAGCTGAAATAAACTCGAGCAGCCGTGTCCCTGCCTGCTTACTTCCTGAGAAAGCTGGGGATGACACAAAAAGCCAGCACTTAGGAAAGCAGGTCACAGATAGAGAGTCACCTGGACTGCTGTGTGAAAAGGCACAGCTATAAATCAGAGCTCCAGCACAGCCGAGTGCAGGACACCCAGCTATGCAAAGTGAGTGCTGCCAAGACAGCAGACTACATCTGGCAAGCTGTAACTCTGGAAATACTTGGGGTCTGGAGGTGTCCCTGATGCTGTGCTACAGCTGAAAGAGCTCATTTATTTCAGGGTTAGATGAAGAAATGCGATACTAATAAACAGGACAAGGGAAGTCACCAAACATTTACTTTGGTAGCTGGTGCCCAACTCTGTGCTGACTACAGAAGAACCATGAAGGGTGCAGAAAATACTGGGAAAATGAAACAAAGGAATGAAAATTTTGCCTTATACTGAAACACTCAGGAACTCAACAGATTCCTGTGTCAAGAAGAATATAAAAGGGCAATTTTCTTGGCAACAAAAATGTAATTCTTCAGAGCTGCAAAAGATCAAATTATAAGAAGCTTAACTGTCTGAGCACTGGAGCAAGACAAATTCTGAGCAGTAACTGATTAGCCACCAGGACAGCTTAATAAGGTTATAGTGAATTCCCATCACAGGCCATTTTAAACCAGAACTAGAATGTTTTCTAAATCAGATGCTTTTTTATGGAATGAGAAATAGCTTACGAAAGTCCCGTGTCTAAGTTATGCTGCAGGTCAGAGTAAATGATGATACTCTCTCCATCTGGTTTTGTAGTCTCCAAGTAGAAGCCTCAGAATAAAAGGGAGGGAGCTGGCTCCTAACATCTCTAGCTAACATTAATTTTAAGTGTTTGGTTCTGATTGACAAAATGCATTCTTCAATGGTAGTCTACAGCAAAGTTATGATTTTCTAATCTTACTATTAAATTTTGACAATTAGTCTTTATTAGTTTAGATTGTCTTTATCAGAAATACTTATTAGGAAGAAGCTGTCCTTTGAACAGATGGTAAATTAGACAAAATTCCTTATAAAAGAAACTTAGAACTGTGAGAAAGAGACTTTGTGCAAGATTAGATTAACATAACTATTTACTTCAAAAATGAAAGAGCTAAAGGAAGATGTCATAACATGTGTATCAAGTCGCTTGTCTCAGTTCCAGAACTAATTACTATTACAAATATTGACTCTGCGCATCCTGCCAGCAATCCAGCGAGATGTCTCTTACTCTGTTTTCTGTTGAATCAGTCCCAGCCCCAGAACTATATGAGACTATTCTACTGGTGTTTATATAGACCCCAGGCCAGAGCTAGTGATTAGCTCCGGCTGCTGCGGCTGCTTCAGCAATGCAGGATGGCTGAAGTCAGAGCTGCATTTACTGAGTTTATTGTTTGTCTCATCCGTGAACTTGCTGTAGGTGAAGACAGATGGAGGCCTTTATTTTTCCAGCTCTCAGAACTTTCATATTTATCTTTCCTTAGCACAAATGAAGGGGGGAAATGGTGCATAATGAAGTGACGTTTTTCATTCTAACAGGTTTTTTTCATAGCAGTGAAAGTCCTTGCTAAAAGCTTTAGTAAATCAAAATGAAGCTATATTAGAAGATAATTCTGCCAGGTAATGTAAAACTTCTTCTTCACCCTTTCTGACCTAGGTTCTTCTGAAGAAATCAGAAAAAATGTTTCTTTGGGGCAAATAGTGGGGAGTTCTCTCCTTTATTCTCATTTGGTACCAGTGCCAGTGCACTTTTTAGCCTCTGTTGATAGATTGCGTTTTTTCATCTCTTGATAACACTTGATAAAAACAAAATTAAATGGCATAAATACACATAAAAACACGGGCTAAAAATGCAGATACAAAATCGCAATCACCTTTGGCAGTTGCTCAGCAAAAAAACCCCAAAAAACTCCAAAACTTATCCACAAAAGTTAAAACACTTAATCAGAACATTTCTAAAATCACATGCTTTGGCTTTTCTTCTACTTTTCTTTTTTTTTTTTTTTTTTATTAAACTGACCTAAATCTTTCAAGTGGAGTGAAAAAAAAAAGGGGGTTAAGTAACACAGAGAGGGCTTCTACATGTTAAAATTGTTGGATGTCTTAAAATTTTCTTCATTCCTTTTTTCATCCCATTCCTTTTTTTCATAATGCAGCTATAGAATGGAAAAATCCATTATTCACATGCAAGGCTAGTATTCCTCCACTGAACCAGTCATATTATTTTTTCTAGAATAATTTTAACATAGATTCAAATTCCACACAATTGGATGGGATTCATCCTATTCATGCCTTCAGTTAATTGCACATTCCTAAAGCTGTCGGTGATAATTTTGGTGAAATGTAGGGTGTGCTGCATGGTGAAAAAGGATCAGACGCATCCTTCAGACACAAATACTATTGTTTAAGCTTAGTTTGTGGAAAGTAGATGCAAACTGTAATTTTAGCTTCAGTTGCTTTATTTCTGATTTTGTAAGTAATTTTGTGAGGAGTCTTCTCTTTTTCTATAGAGCATAGGATCATCTTAATTAACCAAAATTTTCAATAAAAAAATGTTTAATCCTTAATCACCTAGAATAATTACCAATTATTTTAGTGATAGAAACTCATTTTAACTCAGTTTTAACTGGCTCACACTGGCATTTATATTTTCGGTTGACTTCATACTCTGTGGAAAAAATACTTTGACTTTTTTGAAAATCTGGTCCTAACTAGCTTTTTAAAAAGTCACTTAAACAAAAATAGCAATGTCTGTGCAAGACGCTCGGGTAATAGTTTTCATGAATGATCCCACAGGAGAATAAGTTCAGTACCATCTTCTCAGTGGGAAAATGAGATGAAAAGGGAATACAAAGTTTTTTCCTAGATACCAGATCTGGAGATGAACATGTTGGGTATCTTGCTTTATACATTAATTAGGTAGAGAAGACACGTCAGGGTCAGCAGCACAGTCAGAGGAACTGTAGGGAAGGTAGTGTGTGGCAACCCTTTGAGAGGGTTAGAAATTGTTCTTTTCCAAGCAGTCGTAGTGGGAGCAGACACCATTTTTCATTGTGTCTGAGAGGCAGCAATAAGACTCAATGATGTGCCAGTAAAAGGCAGCTAGTTTTCTTTGTATTGGCAATATAGAATTTGAACTTGACTTGTCTTTTCAACAAATTAGTAGTGGAGCAGACAGTAGAGCATTTATCTTGTAGACCATCTTACATCTGACACCTGAAATTCACACTGTCCAAATTCAGTGTATATTTTGACAAGCAGTTATGTGTTCAGATTTTTGGTATTTGCTTCTTGGATGATTCAGAGTACAGTAATTCAGGAAGTAATATTTTACATCATCCAGTACAAGAAATGAGGCCATTTTCTCATATGCTATTGCAACCATCCAAATTTATTCCTTTCATGGTCTAAAAGAAAAAGATAGAAAAGTGTTTGAAGGGAGCTGCCAATAAAGGCCATTTATTTTGTATTTCACTTTTCAGTCTTCTTTTAGTGTTCAACTATCCCAAGTTCTGAAACAGTTCATTTAATAAGATGTTAATAATTTGGGAAACAACATCAGAACTAGCCTTCTTGCCAAGTAGACAGTCCTGTTTTGATATCTTAGTAATGAGTATCACCTTCACTCTTAGGCTATTACTAACCCTTGCAATGCTAAGTTGGCACCATTATAAAGTTCATAGGTCTTTTTTATCCAGACCAAAAGAATGAAAGGTTTCATCAAGATATGAGGTACATTCCAGTAATATGGACAATTTCTTTATTGCTGAAAGTGTAGCTTTAAAAATGTATAGATCCTACTTATGAACAAAAAAATTCCTTATCCAGCTGTATTGTGTTGTTTCCACGTTTGTTTAAACACAGGAGTCTGGCTAAGGAATATACAAACGATTCATAAAAACATGCCTATGTTGCACATGTGTGAACCACATGGAAAGTAACATGTGGATTTCAAACTCGGGGCACGGGTTTCCCTTTTTATAACTATTCGAAGAAAAAATATTCTTAGTAGGGACGTTTTTTCAATAACATTTTTTGAAACCTTAACTTCAGAGGGTATCAAAAATGCCTCTCATGAGATATGGGGCCACACATGTTGCAGACAGCTGCTTGGAAAAGTTAAGACCCACCTGAAAAAGCAAAAGGGATGAAGTTTCCACAGCTCATTCCTTTCAGCAAAGCAAGAACCATACCTGGAAGACCAACCAGAGATACCCTCCATTTACCTCCATATCTATTAACTGCACTACAAATTCCTGATCCAAATGTAAAAGATGGCTTATTCTGCTGGCAACATATTTTATGAAGTCAACCAGGAGACAGAGGTCATAGTTCACATAGTCACAGGCAGCAATGAGGCTCCCCACTTTCACAGAGCGCAGCTGACAAGTTTGAAAGCCAGGATGTCATCCAGAGGGACTGGGACAATCCTGGTAAGTCATGCCTTGGGAAGCTCATGACATTCAATAAAGCCAAGTGCCAGGTGCACCCGGGGTGAGGCAATCCCCGGTACCAATCCAGGCTAGGGGATAAACAGAGCAACAACAGAGAGGTCACATGCAGGCTCTGTCAGAGCTTTCCACTTGACTCTTAGCTTAACATCCTCAGAAGGCTTCTCCTTGTGCTGCATTTTCTTCAGTGTTTTGTTATAAAGCATTACAGCTAAGAGTAAAGAATCATTAATTTCTCGGTCCAGGCTCTCTTATAGAATGCTTCTTGGCTTTTCACTCTGCTGTCTTTGCACTTCTGAAACTGCTTTACCACAATGTAGAATTCAGAAGGCTCCTTCTGGAGGTGGTGCAAACTTAAATTCAGAGAGCATTAACAGTAAATTTGATTCAATTATTTTGAAGGCAGAAAAAAGCAAGCAATCACAGGTTGAAATATGGTGCTAGTGAGCACAGCAAAGAACTTGCAGTGACAAAAAAGTAAAAGAGGGTGGGAAAGAATGCAGCAAAGGTAGAAGGAGAAAGAGCAAGAATAGGTTTTCATAAACAAGAAAAGATTTTTGATAAACAGGAAAAGATAAAAGCTTTGCTGGTTTAAGGCAGTGTAACTGAAGTAAGGATCATTACCAGTTATCTCAATATTTTTGTAGTAAACTAAGAAAATGAGGCAGGACTATTTGAGGTTTCAGCAATATAGGCTCTAGTCCCAAATCCATCTTTACAAACTGGTGATGGAAGGGCAGGCAGACAGATATTGATGCACATAATGTGGGGGCCATCACATAAAAATTAAGATTAAAATAAAGTCTATTATTTCCTTGCAGGAAATGCACAGCATGGTGTGAATGAAGTAAAACAATAGTCTAGCAAATGGAATTGTGACAAATGGTGATCCTACGGGTTCCTAGTATGGCTCCTATTTTGGGACTAGGAACTGTGGTGACTATTTAAAAAAAAAAAAAAAAAAAAAAGAGATTTATCTGGAGACAAATAGGTGCAGCTGTGGAAAGCAACCGTCCTAAGAGAGCACCTTAAATCACCTGGCACTCTGAGGCCAGGATAGCTGAAGTGGTGGCTGATCCCATGTGCCAGAGCTGCCCTGCCCTGCATCAGCAGACAGGAGACTGAGCTGCTCCAGCACAGACATTGAAAGTGCAAACCACATATGTAACTTTATCACGGAAAATATACATTCCCATTGGCTCCACTGTCAGATACTCTGAAGCCATGGAAAATACCACAAAAGATAAGCCATGCACTTCTTTGTTCATACTTGTTTGAATTGTTCTCTGCCCTGCAAGTCCTTTATCAGCACCATTTGTACAAAGGCATCAGTCTGCTTCTGTTCCTGATATCATTACTGCTGAGTCACTGCTAGGGACATTTATTTCTGATCAATGAACAATGGGCCATAGGTAACATGCAATCAGGGATTTATCCACTTATCTATTAAGATACTTAGTTAAATTTTGGGGTCCCGTTGCCTGTTTGTATTTGAATCACAATTCCACTTGGCCATAAAAGCACAAGTGTTTGGAGAGGTGGAGTACTCTATCCTGCTGCCTCCAACACAGGAGGTTAGAGGACTCAGCTTAGCCATCTGGGAAGACTCTAATTTACCCTTTCAGTCTTGGCACCACTTGCAGTGGAGAACTAAGCAGCAGAAGAAATCCCGGGATTGCTATTCATTCTAACAATATTTAATTTCCCTAGCACAAAATGCTGATTCGGGGGAATTTCATTGCATACCTGAGAGCAGAAATACTTTTTTGTTGCTTGAAAGATAGAATAGTGAACAAAAGTTATTTACTCAGCCTCAGAGGGGAGAAGAGGAAGTAGATCAGATCTTGTGTTTCTCAAGGCAGAATTAAAGAGAAAGCCACTCTCTCTGTGATGGATGTGATGTTATCTCAAATAAACCAAAGTCAAATGCACACTGTGAGATTCATAAAACTAAGATTATCTGCTATCTATCTAATGAAAACTGTAGCCACAATGCTGTCAAAAAAGAACCCTATTTTTGTATGTGTTCTTTAATAACTGGCATTATTTAAAAAAAATAAAATTGTAGTGGAAATTCCCACTGAGCCAAATCTAATTATTAGATAATGTGACACTTGGTTTCCTAGAGTTACATTAGAAACATCTGGTGGAAAATGTTACTTCTTGATCTGTACTTAAAAAAAATTTCCTCTCCAACACTCTTAATTAATCTTCAGAGACATTAGCATTAGCAATAGTTCATTTAATGCATTTCAAAAACAGAGGTTGGAGTATGATCAGTGGGCAACGATTTTGTTGATACGTACACAGTAATAGCTCTGTAGTAAAGCTGTTGTAAAAAAAACTGGGATTTAGCTCCTCTTAATTATACAGGGTAACACAGTTCACTAAACATGTCACTTGGCACCACGCCTTGCAAAGCAGAATCTTCCTGAAAAGCTTGTTTATAGAAGAGGTAGGGGGGAAACAGGGGGCTGAAAGTGAAGGATGCAGAGCACAATTGGCCAGTGGCAGGGCTCTCCTTCTCTGGGTGAAGCCATTTCAGGGTCGGGAGACTCTGGCTGGCTTCGTGCTGAGGCACAACCCTTCCCTGAGCCGGGCGGCCAAAAGTGACAAGTGCAATGTGACTGCAGCACTTTGCAGAGGTCTCAAGGGTGTCCAAGAGGATTTCCCCGCAGCCAGACTGAATGTTAGCACCAGACTATACAAATGCCCAATCCATCTTGCATGTATTGTGGGTATTTTTGTTGAGTTCATTGAGTCCCATCCATTAAATATGAGGAAAATTAATCTGCTGCTGCCTGTGACAGCCAAGTTTAAATAAACCTCTTTTTTTTCCTACATGTCCTTGCTCTGCTTACTAGCTAAGGTGAAAAGATGAGTCAAGTTCAATGCATGAGCAGGTGTAAGAGCAAATAACACATTTAAACTTTGCCTTTATTATCAAGAGACCCTCTAGCACAGCCCAAGAGATGTTCAAATAAAATTAAACGTATCTTTATTTTTATAAATAAAATAAGAGCTCCCCAATCTTGTTATCCCCACAGCTCTCTGCATGGGATATAAGATCACTTAAATGCACCCCTCCTCTGAAAGGTTTTTAATTTCCTTTTTTTTTTATTGTTAAATTTTTTCTTTGACTGGGACTATATGGTACAACAGAGCTTTATATATGTTATCAGTTTTCCTGGATAGTAAAAAATATTAATGAACAACAAAAAAATCAATTATGTTTTAAGAATATTTCTGAATTTCACCTCAAAACAAGTTCAACTCCTCTGTCTATATTAATTTTGTATGTGAAATTTTACTCTTGTAGAATTATAAAATTCTAGTGTGTTTATTAAGTTTGCTATTTATTTCATAGAAACATTAAATGAGTCCTAGTGACAGGGAAATGAATTGAAATTTAAACAGTTTTTAACCAGAATCAAAGATTTTTTTTTTTTTTACTCTACCCAGAATCTGATTTTTCCTTTTTAAAAATCTTAGCAGTCTGAAGTACTATGGAGTTTGCAATGAAACTACAGCTATTTCTAATTATTACTGTGTCTGACAGGATGCATATGTTTATGGAATAATCTATGCATAACATGAAAAAGCTCATTTTACTGTTTTTGAAACAATGTTTACATCAAAGTGAAACATATGTGTGATAAAAGAACAAAGCAGAAATCCCTGCTTGCTAGTCCTAGTTGAGATCTATATATAGGATATTTACAACATTTTTTGGTGTGGCAGAACTCTGTGTCAGAATGATTAATTAACAAGACGTGAAAAATTAAAGGACTGTGAAGGGCTAAGGCAGATACAGCATCATTTAAACTACCAGGATAGGTAGAAAGGAACACTTGGATTTGTCAGAGGCTTGCTGCAAAGTTTTATTATTACTCAAAATGCACCTGGGCCCAAAAGCATCAAGTGGAAACAATTTTACAAATCAAAGGAGATAAACTATGTGAAAAAATTATGAGTAACTAGTTTACTCAAAGGACTTGTAACAGGACCTGGAGCTTTCATCCTTGCCCAATTAAGAGTGACCAAGACTAAGTCTCATCAGGAATAAAAAGGACAGATGTTCCCATCGCAAAATCACCGCTACAGCTGACACCAATTGGCTTTCTTATTGGTCATGTCAACAAAGGGCCGATGATTACATGATTATGAAATATTGTCCTTCCAGAAAGGCCTCAGGATGGCTGAGGAATGATGTCTAGACTGCGTCTAAACTGGGAGCAGACATTGCTTAGGCTCCCGTTCGAAGAACTGTAATTGCACTCATTCTTTTATTGGACACAGATATTGTAAATCAGGATTGCTGACTTAACGGCAGCTTCAGTGATATCCATGGAAACTGTTCAACATAAAATCTGTGGGTGGAAGGGCTGGGTGGGGTCACTGGGTTAGAAGGATCTCTTCTCAATTTTTCTCACTCAGTAAGTTGCCTCAGTATCATCTGAGGAAGAAGACACTTCCCTGCACTGCATCCCTCTTATTAAGAGCTCAGCTGATAGAGCTGCTGAGCAGCAAAAGAAGAGTCTGAACAAAACCATTTTATTGTCAAAGGGGAAATTTTGTGCTAATGTTCTTTCAAATTCCTCAGTGGGATAAGGAATACAATGGTGATTACACCCCCTTTTGCTCTTTGATGACTGTTTTTTAGCCATTCAGTTATAATAAGATGTAATTTGAATTATCCTAATTTTCCTTTAATTCTTACTTCATGTTTTCCATACCTTCCATTAGTTCTATAAGTAGGATGATATTTAGTTAGCTGAAAAGACATGGTATAAGTGTGACTACTGTGTCTGGAGATAATGTGAACAAGCGTCAGCATAAAATTTTTAGGTACAGAAACATAAATAATTCTTTAATAAGTCCTCTCAGTCTTACCATAATCAGTGGGAAACTAAACCAGTTGCTGTCCCCCCGCCAATCATGAAAGTACAAACTCACAGCAGGATTGGTTGATCAATGGAAAACTTCATTTTGGATAAGAGCCATTTTTAAGCCAAAAGCTGTTTATTTAGGCTGGGAAGTTTGGCTGTAGCGAGTAAGCATCAGAATTGTTTATTATTGGAACCCAGGAGCACATTAATTACGTGATTTGAGTGACTGGGTAGTATCAGCCCTGCAGGTTTTGGACGTCAAATGCCCTCATCTTGCATGGGGTAAAGTGACCCCTGAAGTGTGGGTCTGTGCACCAGAGGTTAAAGGAGGACCCTCCTCCATCCCCACCCAGGCTCTGCCAGGGTGGCTGTACTGCAAATTTATGTTTTGGGGAGATCAGAGCACTTTGATATACTGCACAGGGCAGCAGCATAGCTTCAATTGCACTTACGTGTTGTGATTTCCTATGAAAGATCATCTGTCATTGGGGGCTCTTGTAACACATTTGCAAATAAGGTCAAACAATTTGTTCAGAGGTGAACACGGTAAGTATAAACACATTGTAAATATTTGAGTATGAGTTTAATGGTGTTTGAGAGGCTTGCACAAAAAACCTCACAAATAAAATCGCTATATTTAAAAACAAATTAGAAACGTGCACATTATTTTAGCCTTTGGTGGGCATTCATCATCATTATGGATACTTGTGTTTATTTGGCTTAGCGTTGGGGAAAAAGGAACATTTAGAAAGGCCCAGCGAGGGCAGGCAGGGCGGGACAGGGTGCCCCTGCAATCACCAGCTGCCATCGCAGGACAGCAAGCACTGCTGCCCCTGGGACCAGCTGTGCCCTCCCCCTCAAAAACCCATTAGGCCTGTCCAAAATGGAGAGCAATTATAGTGTACAGGAGCACCAGCTTTGGTCTAGTGGCGCTCTTGGAGAGGACTGGCCCAGTGTTGGGCAGTGAAGGGATGGGTGGCCTCTGTGGACAGGACATGGCATGTCTTGGCTCTCTGGATGGGGAACAAAGGGGGACTTTGTGTGGAAAATGGCCCATTGCTGTTGGTGTAGCATTTTGTGGAGCCACATCAGACTCTGAGGAAGATAAACTGAAGATGATTGCCCCAAAATCACCTTAGGACTGGAGAAACACTCGTTTTGCCCCAGACGTAGCAATCCAAGCACTAATGGGAATTTCTTGTAAATCCATGCTCAGTCCTGCCACAAGCTCCATAGAGAAGGCTCCCCACAGAAGTATGTATGGCCATATTCCAGCACACTCCTGCCAAAGTAATTCTTTTTCACAAGGAGTTTCAGGTCTCCTCCTTCATACTACTGCATTTTGATATGGCTTTTGGAGAGGAAAAATTTAGATATTCCCAGAGTACCCCCCACCCTGAGGTTTACATCCCTGAGTAATCTCCAAGCAAAGTTAAATTTGAAAAGTATTAAATCTATTGATTTTTGATTCCAAAATGGTAACAAAAATGGTCTTGAAATAAGTCTGAGAGTCATGATTTTCAGGACTGCAATATCCATACTCCAGCTGTTTGCACAGGACCCAACCCTGCAAACACTCTTGCACATAAAGTGAGGAGAGCCATACCTGAGTGCAGACATTTCCAAACTTAAGTTTCCAGCTACTAAACTCTTTGAAACAGAGAACTATGTGTAAGTGGAACAGCGCCTAAAGCATTTGGCATGTTTGGGGGACACTGTAATAAATCATATTGATAATTGTGTATAAATATGCAAATTGCATTATGCAAAATATGTAAAAAACAGTGGATTCAAATATAAATATATAGGTTGGACTCATAGCATCAAAAGGGACCCCTCTGTCCAGTGGACTGCTATAAATGGTATAGGTAAAGAATTCTAGTTCATTAATCTTACTTTTGATCTTTTTGAGTGCAATTCACCCCAGGGTTTCATTTGGTCTCTCATGAAGCCATCCTATAAATCACACAACATATAGTGCGCAAAGACAATTATTTTGCTAAGGTTTAAGCTAAGTATTTCACTGCTTACCATCACTTTTTAAGGGCTTTTTTTCCCTCTCTGTGGCATTATAAATTGCAATGCTCAGACACACTTCATACCTGCTACAGGGTACTGCTAAAAAAAAATGGATTCTAGGTGCCAAAAGAGCAAGGAGCATTGGCAGCTGCTTTGGGAGCTCTGCCTTAGTGAGCCTGTATGTGAACAGCCTGTTCCTCTGTGGCTGTGGCTGGGGGGAAGTGATCCCTGCACAGATTTTCACAGTTCCTCAGGGAAGGGTGAGCTATTGGGTAGGGACTGACCTTCTGTCAGCCCCTGAGACACCACAAACCAAACCTGGAGGCAGACTGGACTTAAACTGTTTCTTCTCAGCCAAGATCACACCCTTCTGGAGATTGCTTTGTCCCAGCACAGAAGTGTGAGCTGCTGCAGTAATTCTGCCATGAATGAGAGCCTTTCTTTTGACTCATATACTTTTGTTTCCAGCCTACGGTGTCTTGGCTTAGTACTGTGCTGGGGATTATCCCTCCAAAAAACCAGGGCCTGGAAAAATGAGCCATTTTCAGCAGCTATGAAACTAGATTTAAAAAAGTGTTTCCCTCTTTATATACATTTATATATGAATTGGTTTCACTGCAGTGAAACTGTGTAAATTATTGTAATAATAAAAAATATAATTATATATTTTAGTACTATAATGTAATAGGAAAATGTACTACTAATAATATTATTGTTACTATTATCATTATTACTAGTAGAATAGTACTCTCATAGTTAAAGTTTTCTAGATGCCAGTCAAACATAATGAATTAAACCCTTTTTTTCCCAAGCAGCAAATGCCTCAGTCTTACAGGGAACTCCATTCAGGCAAATGCCAAATGAGCACAGAGGAGTCCTTGGCAGCTCAGGAGAATGACCCAGGAATGGCTACATCGGGACTGTGATCCAAGTAAGGGCCATAGGAGAACTGATGAGGAAGAAGAGATGGGAACCCTTGCACAAGGAGACATTTCTGTCAACAGTCTGAATCCAGTTCACTCCTACCCTCAAAATCCTTCAGGCAGCAACAGTCATATGGGTACAATTTATGACAGAATTTGGCACAGACAGCATATTTCTCTGTTCCATGGGTCTGGGGTCCCTCAAAAGTCTGATCAGCTAATTCATAAATGCCTTGTGTAGTTATATTATCCTGTATTAATGTGAGATAATACATTATTATAATTTCATAAGATCAAATACAAAGTTTGTTAAAAAAAAAATCAGCAGAAGCTGTGAAACTCTACATACTTAATGAGAATATTGTAACACAGATCAGCTTTGAACATGTTAACATTTTTTTTTAAAGTCCTGGAGGGTTTCTGGAATTTCTTCCATATTAGAACATTCCATAGCATTGCATGTCACATGCCAGAGAATGGATTGAAATCTTGTCCTTTTCTCATCCTTTTAATGCCTGACTTTTGAAATTCCTGTGGCTGTACTTTTTTCATCAGGCCCCACAAAAGAGGATTTTCAATGACACAAACAGTTCTACAGACTGCATCAAATGTTAGATTTCAGCCTTTCTTCATCAGAATCAGCTGCTTCAGGTTCTGAAAGCTTGAAATGCTGTGCCCTGGCTTACAGATATTTCCCCCTCCTCCCTGTCTATCTTCTAGTAGCATCTTGAAGCACATATCAGTCTTGGGGCACCTTTAATACCAATTTGACTTACAATTAGCTACAGAAATCCTTAAAAATACCCGTTCTGTAGGAGTATGATGTTTATGAAAATGTATCAGACTGAGTGGGGCAATAGGGTTAAAGTGTGCCAGCAGAGACAGCAGAGTCCATGTCCACCATGAATAAAGTTCTTTCCTTTCCTTTTCCTTTCAAGGATATGAATACCTGGAGGAGCAGCCCAGAAGGGACGAGTCAGTAGGATATGCAATTTTAAAAAAGGGGGGAAAGAGAAATCTTTATGGAAAAGCCAAATGGAAATAAGAATGAAAGAGGAATGAAGACCACAAGGGAGAGTGAGGCTGCAAGAAAGACACGAGAAAGACCTGAGGCTGAAAAGAGTATGGAAGCAGGAAGAAGAATGGCCACACTGTGCTAAGGTGCAGGACAGTAAAATTAAACTTCTGAAGCTAATGCTGCCCCAATGTTTGCTCTGAAATGACAGCCAGCTTGGACAATCTGTCCTGAGAAGCTGCAGCAGGTTAGCCGCTGAGTCACAAACTGATTCTCCTTGCTTCAGGATAACCACAGAATACTCTGTGCTGGAAGTGACCCACAAGAATCATCAAGTCCAACTCGTGGCCCTGCACAGGGCGCAGGGCACCCTAGGAGTCACACCATGTGCCTGAGAGTATTGTCCAAATGCTTCCTCAGCTCTGTCGGGCTGCCTGATGCTGTGACTGTGTTCTTGGATAACCTGTGCCAGTGCCCAACCACCCTCTGGGTGAAGAACCTTTTCCTAACAATTTATCACACAGAAGTGGAGTGAATGGTATATCCTCATCCATCCAAATCCAATCTGATGTTGCAAATCTGCCCAGTAATCTAAGGGCTGCTCTAAGGGAGGATATAAAACATTTTATATCCTCCTCCTGTCTTTTCAGGAGGAAAATCAAAATAGCAGAATTAGCTATCTCATGTGCAAAGAAGCTTTGCTTGCCAGAGTCACATTATTTAAAGCTTTTGATTGACCTGAGAGACTTCTTACTCCTTCTTGCCTCTGTCTCCCACGCCGCATACTATAAGAGGAGTGGTTTTTTTTTTATTTTTAGCTGTAAAATGACTATAAATTTAAAACTTTTGTATCTCTCAGCTCACTCTTCCTTGTTGGCGCCTCATTTGAGTAATGGGTCATGAAGTTGACATTCCTTCAGTGATGTATTGCTTGCTAGAGTGGCACTGACCACAAAAGGCAGGTCAAATAGTCTTTTAATTTAATCTTTTACAGCTAGAGATGCAAACGCTATAAAAAATGCAAAAGAGGATATCCATGCGATACTCTCACTGGGGAGAGTATCCATGGGGGAGAGAGAGAGAGAGACAGCATCAGGAGCCATGGAGAGTTATATCTCAGGCAACATGGCTTATTTTGGGGACGAGCCAAAGGCAGAATAACAAGTGAGAGGGAAATGACGGAGGCTTTCTGGGGAATTTTTCACTAGCTGATTACCTTCTGTTTAACGGTTTGGCTCCAACATCTTTTTAGGTGGCTTCATCCAGAATACCCCTCACAGCAGAGGAAAACTGTTACTCCTGGAAAGTTAAAGCTGAGGACATTAAGCTTGGTTTTCTGTCTGTGATTTTGATTAATTGTGTTTCTTAAAATGCATGTTGTTTCTCTAGGCCATTACTTCTGATGGCACAGTCTTGACGGTTCTTTAGATTGCTGCAATTTATTACACGGCTTCTTAAAGTTTAATGTGTCCTCTTAATTTCATGAGGAATGGGAGGACACACAAACAAGAACAGAAAAAGAATTAAACAGTGAATTGTTTAGCAAGCCACTACCACTTCGCATACACTTATGAGGATTTGTTAGCTTTTCAAATAACAAATTTGACATTATTAATTTTAACTCAGTTTTCTCTACACTTGATGGAGTAAAGTTTGTCTGACGCAACTCTATTTGCCATGCAATTTGAATAGACCTTCCCCAAACCCAAAGAAAAGGATGAACTCCTTTCAGAGTTATGAATCCCTTTTTCCATCTGTGCTTTGTCATTTTATTATTCTCCAGGCAGCACACAAGGCATGTCTTTATTTTACAGATCCTTCTAACTTTTCAATCTTTTTCTCTCTTTCACTGAAACACAAAGTTTTGTAAAACCACCATCAGGAAAACCATGCACCAAAGCTCATCTTGAATGAGCAGAGACATGTGCTTGTACTTGCTAAAGAGACTGATACAGTCTCAGGAATCT
Organism: Poecile atricapillus; assembly: GCF_030490865.1. Taxonomy (NCBI): domain Eukaryota; kingdom Metazoa; phylum Chordata; class Aves; order Passeriformes; family Paridae; genus Poecile; species Poecile atricapillus. The sequence continues at coordinate 93,077,832 of NC_081251.1, forward strand.
GATTTCAGGCAGGAGATTAATAATTCTGACACGTGTCATAGATGAAGTGCCATATTTCTTCTCAGTCCATAAAAGTACTTTTTGTTGTTGTTTCAGACCCACATGTTGTTTATGCTGATCCATCTCTTTATGAAGAAAACCAAATGTCTATATTTCATCTTTGCTGAAGTCACCCCATAGCATTTTAAAGTTGAGGAAGAAATTCTGACATTCCTATTCATTCATTACTGACACTGGAAAATTATGAGACATTATGAGAATGTCTCAAGAAAGAAAAATGTTTATATTTGACTTCTCATATCTTGACCCTCTGAGGTTATTTGCTTCATATTTTCAACTTAGATTCACTGCCCCAAAGGCTAGCAAGTTTAAGATGTCATTAAGAGTCCCCAGTTTTAATGGAAACTTAGATTGTCACAAACTTTCACTATCCCAGCAGCCAGGGCACAGAAAAAACCAAATATCTCAAGACTTTGTGATAAAATTGAAAAACTTGGCAGCACTTTTGCCTCCTGCTGATTAGCTCTTTAATCTATGAGCAATCTGATATAAAACCAATGGAGTAAGTCACCAATAGATAGTATTCACTGTGAGTAAAGCTGGCAGAAATATGTGCTGTTTAAAACAAAACATGAAAGTTCCCAACCTGAGAGTCTTGGTTAAAGGATATACACCATATAAAATGTATGCACATATATACACACACATATATCAATAGGCACACAGATACCCACACTATTAAAAACCCTGCAGCAGGTTCCAAATTAAACAGAACTACTTGGGTGATGGTTCCAGCATGACCTCACCTTGTTAAATAAAACACCAAGTAATTATTTCGCTGTTAATTTTAAATCAAGTGAGCTGCAACTGTTTGAAAAGAGAGAAATTTGTTTATGGCTTGCCTCTGCAGTGCCAAGCTGCCACAGAAATAGCACAACCCTGTGATCACAAGATGATACATGACAGGAGTTGACACACATATGCCAGGCTGGCTGCAGAAAGCATTTCTTGCATCTGACAATTACAAATTCCTGGTGGTTTTGAGAATTTAGGTTTCTTGGTTGCATACATCCCTTGATGTATAATAAATATATGTGACAGACTCTCCTTTAGACAGAATGCTTGAAAAACCTCTTTCTCTCCCTTCTACTTGATCACTGATTTTGTCGCTATTTGTCAGAACTTAATTGCCTTTTAAATATCAGCTGCCTCTGTCAAATTTATTTACAATCAGCTAGTGTTTTAAAAAAAGATTATTGTGGGGACACAGAGTGTGACTGCATAAGAAAAAAAAGGCATGTATTCAGCTAATGGAAGTAATTCTGGTTTATTTCTGTATTCTATCACAAATCCCCACGAGGAGCACTGGCTGGCATTTGTAAATGGCAGCTGCTGCCTACGCACCAGGGCAATCAATCTTCATGCTACTGCAGTTATCCATGTAAGAATAGTCAGTGACTGTGAGTCAACAGGCTGAAGCATGTGCCATTTATTCCTATCCACTTGGAAATATCAAAATAGCAGCTCACCAAGGCAAAAAAGATGCTAGTAGTTTCTTATTTTCATGTCATATTTAATACAAATACAGTAGCTTAATACAGGGCATTCACAAAGCTTTACCTTAGATACTAATCTCATTTTATTGGTTTGATATATTCAGAGAAAAACAAAACCACCCCAACAGAAAAAATTGCATTAATGTCTTAATTATGCTGTACTTTGATATCAGTGGCATTCTAGAAAAATAATGATTTATAAACAGATATTTTATTTCAAACATATCATGTTATATATCAGTAAAGACAGGAGTATAAATTCCTCAGAGCATTTATATTGCTGACTAAAGGGCAAAGTTCTATTAAATAATATTATGGAAATAGTATCACTGGCAAAATATTTAAGGACATGATTTTTACATGCATATAGTCTTAGAGAGAATTCCTTTGTATTTGCCATTTAAGGAGGGGGAAAAAAAAAAAAAAAAAGGCAAAAAAAAAAAAGCTGAATCCTTGAATCCTTACCAAACTGATAAATTGTCCTAAAACTGAAAAGTTCCTATGTAGATTTGAAAACCTGAATTAAAACCTTTTTCTACACAAGAGCCCCAGAGGACATGTGTCAATGAGTTACAAACTGACTACTATTAAAACTAAATAAAGTTTAAACTGAAATGTCCTGAATGTAGTGAATCTGAGTTTAATCAGATACCTTGAAATGTTTATACACGAGGCAAAGAAGAAAGAAATAGATGGCTACTCTTCTCATTAACATTCATTATTTTGTATTTGAAATCACATTTTAGTCTCATTAAGCCAGTCATTTTCAGCTCATGGGCTGTGGATAAAGGGATAAATGGACTATTTTGTAAAAAGTCTGCAGAAGATAGCTGCAAAAATCATCATCAATGGCTTTCATGAAAATGGGCTCCCATCTCTCATGCTGAAAAAGACTGGCCCTGCATCTGGTAACCCACAATTCTGAATGTGGGCACTCCAAGGCTTAATTTATGAAAGAGTATTTTGCCTGCTATTTTTCTAAACTCGCCTTTATATGTCAGATGCCCACAGCTAAATTAATCATTCAAGCAAATCTTCACATAACTTTGACTAGGTTTGTCATTCTTCTCCAGAGGCTTTCTCTGCATAGTATCTCCATTTAAATTAAGGCATCCAAAACTGAACTGTGGTGAAACAGGGAATGTATTATTTGTCGTTTTCTATTAAATCATTATTACAATGAGGTATTACTTTTGAAAAGTATTTCTCTAAACCGTCTCTTTGTTAGCTTATTTTGGAAAGGCATATTAATTAAACTGTAATATTCTCAGTGATTCATATCTGGTTCCTCAGGGAACCATGTTATATTAAAGTCCATTACGATAAAGAGAATTTTATTATATTTTCTAACACACAGTACTTTTCAGCTGCCAGAATGCTGATAGATGGATAGAAGAATTAATGTTTTGGGCAAATACAAGTATTTTTAGGAGTGTCTAACGGTCGTCTTTAGTTGTTACTGATCTAGAATAATTTGCTAACAAATTGCATTGAAGCCCTTTTTTCAAAGTAATTTAAATATTTGATATTTCAACAGTAATTCAAATTTCTCATTACTATTTTAATTTAAAATTGGCTATTTGTGATGAATTCCAAGCATCCTAAAGGCTGGCAACATGGCTTGCTATTTATTTTATTTCAAAACCTCTCACAAAGGGTCCTGTCAGAAGCCTGTTGAAATTCCACATAAATTATGTTCGAAAGATACATTTCATCTCTTACTTCATGTACTTTTTGCATGGAATTTTTGAAAGATAGAGCAGCACAGTTTGCCCTTACAGAAGCTGTGTCAGTTGGTCCTTATCGTTCTATGCTTATCTTAATGTGTAATCTAGTCTTGAAGTAGATTCCATTTGAGGTCTTATCTTTCCCAACTAGAGCAGATTAAAGAGGAAAGTCTTTGTTCATTGAAGTGCTGTGACTTACTTGCTCTCAAATCCTTGGAATTCAGAGACAGACCTTGCTGTCTAGCAAAAGGTTTTATGCACTTGCATAAGCCCAGCACAAACAGTGTCCCTGCAGCCAGCAGCTCTTTCTCTCGCTTAAAACTACACATGTGACTGAACACCTTCCAAGCTGTGTTGAGAAAGTAAAAAACCTTGTGTGAAGCAAATAGCTGCAGAATGCAACTATCTCAGGCTATTAGCACTTTTTTCCCCCTTTCAATGCAGTTGCCATAAATCATATGCAACGCTTGGATCATTAGGAGGCTTTCTCTTTTAAATACCCAGTTTCATTAGTTCTAACTTCCTCAGACACATTTTCTGTCATACCTAAGGAGCTGCCAAATGTTTCCAAAAGAAGCACATGATGAGAACACTTCTTGATGAGAAAAATTAAAAGAAAACATGTGCCTGACTTTTCCGAAGCCTGTTAGGAGTTCTGTCTAAATTTCTGTTTTCCTCTCATGTATGGCTTTCAAATGAACCTTACACCTAACACCAAATGGACAGAATTAGCCTTTTCTACATTTCTCAAGTGACTAGGGGAAATATGCCCCCCTTCACCCCACCTTCTGCTCTATCTCTTACTGTGAGGTTGTTTAGTTTCGCTGTGTTAGCATCCAATGTAAGTCATTTTTGCTGCGTGTAACTGGGTCTTTTAACTCTTGTAAAGCCTTTGAAGTTTCCTCTTTCTGCAAAGAGGTCAACACGGTCTTTCTTTTGCCCTTTCAAAAGGACCTTTCATTCATTCCTGTGTTTGGTCAAGTTGTTGTGGGTTCTGCTCTGGCCTGGCACCATGAGTCCCCTCTACACAAGCAATTGCTGCTTTCGTGGCTACTGCTGTTTGTACTCCTTATTGCTTCTTTCATTTATCTTCGCTGACACACCAAAGGAAAGAGGGGGCTGAAAGGGGAGAATTTGGCTGTAAGCTAAATTGATTGCATGTTATATTTCATGGAAGTCTGGCAGGAAGAGTCGAGTGATCTCTAGAGTTTCGGGAATATTTTCGTTCCTATTGTGCAAATCAATCAAAGTGCACTCGGCCCCGGCTGCCCGCCCCCCTGGCAGCCCGGAGCAGAGCTCGCTGCATTGTCAACAAAGGTTTGAATAGAACAAAAGTCTCCCAAGTGGACACTGCATTCACTTGATGGGGTCACATATTACCCAACATTTAATAAAACTCACATGCATTTGAAAAGGATTCCCAGATAGATCAGTGACCAGAAAAGTAGTAAATTTAGCAGGTTGGAGGAATGTCCTAAAATCAAGGTGATGGTATTACACGTGACAGTAACTCTTCTGTTTGGATTTTTAGTATCATGGGTGTCTTGGGACTATTGGAAGGAATTCTTGCCAAATAAACATATCCACCACCTTCCTGGGATGCTCCCCCCCACCCTGCATCTGTCATAGAGGAATTTGTTTAAACTGGGATGCTTTTTCCCGAGCCTTCATCCACAGCCCCAGCTGACCAGGCTGGTTTGGATGCAGCTTGACACCAGCATAAACACGGCAGAGCCAGCAGAAATGGGGAGGCTCAGGCAACACCTAAGGAATTGCCCCACTAAGTGCTTGGGCAAAGCTGTCTCCAGGAGACCATGCTCCATCCCTTTGTGCCAGAGCAATGTCTTAACCTTCTCTAAAAAGCAGAACCACAATCCTGCCGCTCTCATCTTGCCTTTTCCTTTAAAATCCAGGAGATCTCTGGCCATTCTGCTCACCTAGTATTCCACCAGGTCCTGAAAAAAAGGTGATCTTGGTAATCATGATTCCTGCTGCAGCAACATTTAAATGCTGGCACAACATGGGAGTTTTTAATTTCATGCTTGAAAACAGAGTGAGAAATAATGATTCTGCATTCTCCCTCGGCAGAGGCACAGCCTTAGGCTATCTAAGGAACACAAGGCCATATGATGTGTCACTGTTCAAAAATTCAAAAGGAATCCAAAGGAGTATTTGGTGCTTGTTCCTCCGCCCTTATCTGGTTCCCCACTAGCTTTGGCAATCCCTGTCACAAGTGAGAGCTGAGGGAATGCTGAGTCTGGAGTCATCACTCAGCCAACAAGTTAGTGCTTCTGCAAGATACACAGAACTTGCTGACTGCTGGCACCTTATTTTGGACACAAGTCAGACTAGAAAGAGAGAATGGGTGCAAGAGCTTGCAAAAACCTGTGGTTCTGGGCAGGCCTTCATTCTGCAAAAAAAACTTCAGTGCACCCAGTTTGGATTTTGTAATCCTATTTGCCAGAATCTCTTGCATTTGGGGGCCATATTAATTACCCCTCTCTGCAGGAAGACACAAAACAGACCATTCACTTGGAGTGTTTGTTCTTTGGTAACTCAGTACAAATTTATGTCCAATTAACATATTTTTGAGAGGAGGAATATGCAAGTAAAATTTTAAATCAATATGAATATGGAATATAAAGAATGTAAAAATCAGAAGAAAATCCCTGAAAAGGGGCATAGAAGGACATACTTTCAATAGAAGAATTATTTTCATACTGTTTCAATCTAAGTCTCTAAAGAACAAACATTTATTTTTAGAAAAATATACAGGATTTAATTTTCCAGCTGGCTGCCCAAATTCTTTGCACCAATGCCATGCTTCTGCAGCCAGAAGACCAACAGCGCACAAAATGTACATAGACTTTCCCTTTATACATTGTCATGCACAGTTACTCTGTAAAATAATTTCAGCTGAATGGTTCAGAAACCCAAATGTCAACTTCATTGGAAAGGTTGAGATTTTCAGAAGAGTTTAGGGATTGACTTTTGCTAAATATAGGTGACAGTTATTGTCTGGCTACAATAATCTCTTCAAAAAATTACAGCCCAAAAATCCCATGTGATAACTATCAGTTCAAGAACCTAGCAGAAAAATTGTATCCTTGCTGGAACTTTGCAGAGGCAGCCAGAAAACCACAGTTAAGGAACATTTAAAAACAGAACAAAACATTGCTATGATGAAAGTGAGTACTCTGATGTCCAGCCAGTTATTTTCATAAATTTTTAAAACATAAAGCTCACACAGAACCACAGAGCAGCCCAGTTTGAAGCCACCTGATCCATCCCAGCTTGTACATTAACACTGTACAAGAAACTATTATCTGGCATAATTCTGCATTTCAGCAAGGATCCTAACTATTGAATCCATGGATGCTAAGATAAATGCTGTTTCTAATCAAAAGTAAATAGTCTGCTTAAAGCCCACAGCTGTTTTCAACCTCTCAGATTTACAGATAGAATAGGTATGTGGGATATACTTCTATTATTAACCTTAAGAGTTAATAGTTTTCTACCTTTCTACCTTTTCTACCTGAAGAGTTCAGTTTTCTACCCACATGATCAGTTATCAAACCAATTTTGTTGACTAGTACTGGATGGGCTGTTATGTACCAGAGCTCAAAAGAGAGGTATGCTGATAAGAGAAAATGTATGTTTTAGACTCATCTGCTATTGAAAACCCTCAGAGCATGAGGTGAATCCCCTCATGCTGCTGCCCACGCTGCATGCATTTGTTGCGGCCCCAAACACAGTCGACTTTCTGGGCTGCAAGTGCACATTGCTGGGTTGTGTTGAGCTTCTTATCAACCAACACAATCAACAACCTTCTCCTCAGGGCTTGTTCTTAATCCATTCTCTGCCCAGCCTCTATCTGTGCTTGGGATTGTTGCCCACATAGGGGCAGGACCTTGCTGAACTTGATGAAGTTCTCATGGGCACACCTCTCAAGACTGTCCAGGTCTTTCTCAATGGCACCCCTTTTCTCCAGCATGCTGACCACACCACAGATCCTGGTGGTGTTGGGCAACTCAACCCCGCTCTCCATGCTCCCAACAAGGATGTTAAACAAGATAAGCTACAACTAAAGAATTCCTGTTTCCACCAAATGCTATTCTGATTTGCATTGGTTTGTTCCTTGGTTGGCTTGGTAAAGGAGGTTGGTGGACAGTTTTAAATCTGTTCTCACCACACACCGGCACATCCCACCAGGGGCATAAGGGAGCACAGGAAGAGGGGGACAGAGACAGAAGAAGGCATGGGATGTACACACATCTTGGAGTGCAAAATCCCACAGGAAAATTACCTGTAGCCTCGGTCAGGATTGCAAGAATCCTGTAAGACTTGGATGAAATTTGTGTCTTTTCTATCACAGCTCATTCCACTCTCTCAGATACACTTTTGACTAGAGTCACTGACAAGTGCATTTGGGTTGTGCTGCACAGAGACTGGTGAAAAGGCCTAGGGTTGATTTGGCTCTGCTTCAGCACTGAATCTGTGAACCAATATATCCAGAAGGTATAATTTAAAGTGTAAGTTGAAATGTGTTTCCTTAAGTTTTCCAGTAATCTGCTTTCTGCAGATATTTCAGATGGTCAAGTCTGATCATACAAACATTATGGAAAACAAACACCAAACAGCTGTGAGCCAAATAAATCAATTTCAAATCCAGGGAGGACATTTGCAGAATTCAATAGGAACTATTATCCTTAGCTCCCAAGGAACAGCAATCTCAGTTCCTCTTGCTGAATGTGTGTTATTTGGTGCAGTTAACTAAGAAGTTGATGGATCAAGGATTTGAGGCCCAAATCTGGGATGTACTGTAAGAGGTGAATAGTAAAGAATATTTCTATCTACTTAAGCTTGGGCTTAGCCTGCGGTGCAGTGCAGTCACATGGAGCATTTGCTGTATGGGTCTGTGCTGGATCTAGAAGTGTTATACAATTATGAAATATCATACAATCATTTACATGTGGGGGATTTCAACCAGACCTCCCTTGTTGGGTACTTCAAATATTTTTCCCTTTCTTTTTTATTCTTTTTAACTTTATCAATTTATTTATTTTCTCTTTGGCTTCTGGAATGTAATCAGCTGGAAAACCAGGCTCAGAGAAAACAGTGTTGTGAGGCTTCCAGCCAGGTCCAGCAGTGCCCCAGGAAACACCAGGGCACTGTGACTTTGCTGGGTATCAGGAGGCACTCAGCACCTACATGGCTGGCCAGTGTAAATGAATGCTGGCAGCAGACCCGTACTCTGGGAGTAAAGGTGACATATAATTAGTCCATATGACTTCTGTTGATAATAATTGCAGGTAACTGGCTGCATTCTGCTAGTCCAAATGACTGTCACCCTGCACCAAGGGCACACGTTATCTGCAAAGGTTTCATATTTCATTTCAAGCAAGGAGTTATCCATTAATAAAAACAGAAGTAGATTACACAAATGTGCTCTCTGCCAAGACTGCCTAGCAGAGCACATGCAGAGCTTTTTTGGCAGTGCCTCCCCGCTGAGCAGCACTGCCCCTGCACCTCCCTCTGCAGCACAGCCAGGCACGGGAGGGGCTCCCAGGGAATGCTAGAAACGCCTGAGTAATTCACTGTGGGGAAATGCAACAAGTAAATACTTGAACTGTGTTGTCCAGTGAAAAGGAAACAAGACCATCTTGCGGTGGGAGAAGGGGCATGAAAAGATGTTAATCGCATGAGCAGTAATCTCTTTGGCTGCTCAGTGTGCCACACTTGGGCTTTGTTTGCCTTTACTTATCTGGCTTACTTACCCCAATCCGTGTGATCTTGGAGGTGCTGGAGGGCCTCTTTAAGTGTGCACGAGATCAGCTACTGGAGAAGGGCAATGAAACGTTAAGGAGGAAAGGTGGTACCATAAAAAAAAGCAACCTTCAAGGCCACCTATCTTGACAAAAGGGCTCTGACAGGTAATAAATGCAGAAAATCATTGAGACAGCAATGAATTACGAAGGCTATTAAAACCCACAACCGAATTTACAGAATCAGCTTCCCCATATGTATTATAAAAATGCTTTTCCCCAGGAACTGGAGATATCCAAATTTGTATTGCAGATTAATTACAGCTTTATTTAGCAGAACTGCAGAGGGAGAGTTCAGCTCAGTCAAAATAGCATGGGTGTTAATAGTGTTAAACTTTCTGAATCTCGTATACTGCCAGGAAATCATTAACATTACATTTAACAATTTCAGGTACTTCTGGTTTTGAACTCAAATTTTATTATTTATGGAATTTTGATTGCAGAAAAAACATAGCCAGCACTTGTATTTAGATTCTGTTTACAAAAGAGCTCTGTCTTCTCCCTGGAACTTGCATAAGAACAGAAAAGTAGATTATGTGGTTTCTTAATAGTTCTTCACAAAGAGTCTTCTGTTTCTGACAAATGGTTTATGCAAATGCATTCTCTGAACTGCTTTAAGCTGTACTCATGGAAAAATGACATTTTGCAAGAGGGAACAATGAATATTCAATGCATCATTTCTTAGGTGAGTTGATGGACAGCTTGTATTCTGCAGCCAGTGCCATTCTCTAATTTTGAAATTTTGACAGAGAGCAGAGAAGTATCAACAGGCAGTGGGAAGTGAAAAGCACTGGCTCTCAGGCCTTCCATCAGAATTCCAATAAAGGCAATTCAGGACTTTAAATTACAGGCTAGAAGCAAATTTCCAGTTTCCCAAAGTTCAACAAACGGACTGTTTCACAAAGGGCAATACAGAGAAAAAGAATCTATCTGCATCCTTGAAATCACAGCTACTGCTGGGCTGTGGAAGGGCAAGAGGATGATGGCTTCACAAAAGCCTCCCATAGATATTAATCCCTGGTGTGAATGGAAGAAAAAAAAGGAGGCAATTTGGAATGTACAGGCTGCATCTTACAGGCCTTATTCATAAGAGCAGGCATGCTGAAGTCAAAAGCTTTGTTTGTATTTTGCTGGGACTTGCCTGAGAGCAAAGGAGCCTACATTTTGCAGTCCTGTTCAGAAAGGATGGGCTGCAGGAGGAATTTGACCTTTCTATGACAAAACCAATTTAAGTCATCAATTCACATGCAACTCCAATTTACGTCACGAATTCACATACAACTGCAGTATAAAAACAATAGTGTTGCTTTGATAGAGAGTAAGAAACAAAAAAGAGGAAGAAAGGCAAGTTAAAGAAGCTGGAATGTTAATGTCTTACACCTCCTTTGCCTCTCGTGCACGTCACATGTAAGAGGTAAGATTTTTGAGTTGAATTCCACGAGTGAACACAACAGTTTAGGTAAAGTAGGCAGGCTTCGCTCTGTCCTCCTCATCTCTTTTCTGCACTCCTGCAGTTTTTCACAAGTATTTTCTGGTTTGGAGATAACATGCAAGTTATTCTCAAGGGTTGCTTTCAAGAAAGAGTAACGGTGTCTCATGTCATCCAATTCCTTTGTATTTAGTTCTTAGTAGTCTTCTACATTTACCAGAAAGCTGGATAAATACATCTGTGAAACTTAGACATTTAGAGATAAAGAATTGTTTAGAAAATCTTCACCCAGATTGAAAAGAGGATCAGATCTCTTATGTTCATTTACAGCACAGGTATTCAGCATATGAAGCAGGGTAACTAATGCCTTTGTGCCTTTGACTGCTGAGCTTCTCGAGTTTATCACATTAAGTGCAACTAGAGATTGGAAAGCAATTTCCTGCATATAAATGTCTTCTAGTAAGTACATTTAAATAACAGGTGACCTCAAAAGAGAAACTTTTGGACATTCTTTAAAACTCGGCCTTTCAAACAGCATTATTTTAAAAAACACATACTCAGTAGACATCTAATTTCCACACAGTGATCTGAAGTTAATAGTCCAAATTCAGAGTTCAGTTACCTAACCATAATTCCTGAATTAGTTCAACCTATGAGCCATGCATTCAACAAGGTAATTGTGGACAAGAACTCAAAAACTGAGGTTGAAGATCCTGCTCTACAGTATCGGATCACACTGAATCTGCCTCAGTTGTTTTTAAAAACTATGCCTAGAAAAATCAGAAACTCACTGCTTAGTCCAGGTCTATGCAATAGTAATATATGCCAAAAAGATTGCAGTATTGTACCCTCTTTTAGTTCCATTAGCAGAAGTGCTTTCAGAAACTTTCTGAACTAAGTGTTGAGGAGAGCAATGAGTGATTCCAGTCTGTGTGTAGAAATATCCACTGCTAAACATTAAAATTAACCTTCCAAGGTGGTGGAAAACCCTACCTTCTTTGGGGGGGGGGGGGGGGGGGGTGAAAATTGGCTAATCAAATGTTTTAAATGGCCTTCTGTGGACTGTACCTGCTAGTATCAAGATTCTAAGCTGAGCACAGTTTCAAATTTCCCTTGGACAGCATTTCTGGCTGACAAACAAACAAATTTTGAAAGTGATTCACAGAGAAAAAAAAACTCTGAAAACACCAAAGACAAGCTCCATTTGTAGATTTAATTAATATATCATACCAGCAGAAAAGCACTTAGTTGCAGAACAACAATTTGCTGCTGCTGCATATGCACCAAGACTAAGCTGAAGAGCTTATTTTCAAAGTAGGAGGCACTGGTCCTGCCACAGCTGCCAAGAGAAGTGATATAACACTCTCACAGACAATGTCTGGAGATGGTTTAATAATTTAAGCTCGTGGACATCCTGATCGGCTGCCTGACAGAGAGGAGGAGGCTGTGAGAGGAAAGGTCAGGTCTGTACTTACTCTTCCCCTTGAGGTCAATTGCTGGACACCGTCAGACACCACAGCTGGGGTTACTGGCTGATTAGTCAGCCCCAGCAAGGCCATTTTGGAGCAGATGAAAGTTGCCTGCATGACAGACTCTCAGTGTCACCACAGCTTTGGATCCCAAACTTCACGTGACCTTTCAAAATCCAGCTGCTGCTTAGTGCATGGTAAGGAACTGGAGTTTGTGTTATCTGCCCAGTTTGCTACCTGGCACCATTCAGGACAAGTCTACACACCCACACATAATCCATGAGGCAAAGCTGGGCTGTTCTCACAGGGTGAAGCCATGGTCAAGAAGCTGCACTGTTCTCTCTGGGTCACAGCTAGAAAAGGGACAGAAATTAGAGAGAACAGAGTAGGTGGGGCACTGTGACAACTCCCTGGGCAACCGTGGTCCTCTGCGACCTATATGGAACCTAAGCGGGTAAGAAAATCCTTTTGTGTAGGGCCAGAGGGAAAGGGAGATTTGGGATGCTGTATCCAGTGCTGATCACTCCCTCACTGATGCATTCAGTTCAGGCTTTACACTGCAGAAGCTTTAGGCCAATTTGCATATTTTTAGCAAGTAAAAGGCCAGCTAGGTTATTTTCAGCAAATAAAAATTAATCATTAGTTTGATTTGCAATTTTCAGGGGCTATTCCTTCTGACAAATAAATAAACAGGAATGAATGCATCTAAAACAGTAAATTAATGACCTCAGTTTGCCCAAATAATTACGTGCCAAAATGCAGCTAAAACATCTCTCATCTCTCCATCAGGCTGCTTTGTTTGTAATAGATAAAACCTTGATGCACACAAAGCCAGAAAACACCATGTCCCAGTAAATCTCCCACAGGCACAGATAGGTCTTAATATGTTTGCAAATCACATTCTGACACTGAGCCTATTGTGAAGAGAAAATGGCTTAAAACTTGACCAGAATCAATACTGAGACTGCAACAGAAATTGGAGTGTAAACACAAGCTCCTAATATTGTAACCTCAAAGTTTCTCTCAAATTACTTCTTGGAAGTCATGCTTGCACTACTTAGAAAGATGCTAAAATACTTCTTATATAACTTCTCAGGAAAAGCTGTACGTGGGGAATAAACTACTGAGCTGGCATTAATTTAATTTTACTCTAGTGTTCTGCAATATGGCATATTTCACATCATCTCCACTGCGTAAGGTTCTTCTATCTATCAACTTGAAGAGACAAGTTTGACATTAAATTTATTTCTTGGATAAATTACTGGATGCTTCTGAAGCCTATACTGAAGCATGAAGTGATAGTGTCTGCTGAAGCCATCAGTTCTTATTGACAAGTCTGGTTAAATTATCAGGTTGTATGTAATTTTATTTGAGTGTAGGAAAATGAAGGTTATAGCCAAGAACTTGGTGGGGTTTTCTTTCCTGAGATGATGATTTATTCATTTTGGCTTCAATAGCTACGGTGTCAGGCGTATTTTATATTTTTCCAACTTTGACACTTCAAACATTTGATTTCCCTTTGCAACTTCCAGCCTAAAACATGTTTCCCATTATATATATTCAAGTGACTGCCTTGCACACACTGACTCATGAGGCTGGTTTTTATTTTCACAAAATATATAACCCTATTTGAATAAAATACAGATGGTGTCCAATACATTAAACACAGCAAATTTGCCATTCCTTTCTCCATCCTCTCTGTGTTCCCTTCTCCAGATTTTCTGTGGCTGTATGAAATCTTATCAGCCCCAACAGCTTGGAAAGGACATAGCAACAGAAATTTGATGCCATTGGTTTGCTGCAATAAGCAATGTGCATTTTTTAAAATTATTAGCATTTTTTAGTAGGATTCTGCATTTGGAGCTGTGCTTCAAAATGAGCTTTGTGCCCCTTGGAAGGTACTGAACAGACAGCTTCACATTGCCCTGTGGTAGAGTTTGAATAAAGGGCAATGAACATGGCATATGGCACCAAGGTCCCAGGTGACAGATGGAGCAGATTCAGCTGCCTCTTACATCACCAAGCAATTTATAAGGAAAAAAGAAGGCCATATACAAGTGTATCGGAAATTACCTAAGTAAATTAGTAAAAACTGCTGAAATTAATTGAAGAAAAACCTGTTCTAGGTTTGCTCTGAAAAGTATATAACTATACTTCATGGTAAACACACACGTAACATTTACTTGGAATGCACAAGGTTTTGAGCTTTTAAATAAGATTCTATCAGCATCACTAGATGGCATTGGAGGGTGCTTTATCTCATCATAAGGAAACAGTCTGTAGTATTTTTTATTAGGAACACTAAGTTTACATACTGAATTTATCCCAGACAAGCTGAAGGCATGTTCTATGGTGAGGGATTTGCAACATAAGGCAAGAACCAAGGCTGGCTGAGTAGTCACAGCATTGCTGCAGTCTCCTTCTGCCACACACAAGGAGCCCACCACGTCAGAGCTAGAATGGGAGGACTGAAATGTGGAGAGAAATAAATGCAAAGGGTACTGAAGAAACTGTGAACTGGCATTACATGGGCTGGTGACTTCAGAGAGGTAAGAGTTAAGAGATGTAGGGTGGAGTTTTTTGACTGCATATTTGGTTTTCCTCCACAGCAAATTATACAATTTTTATAAAAATGGTATTTCTAGTTTTGTTTCGCCTTCTTTACTATATAGTTCTCATGTCCCTTTCCTATTACTTTTAGAATGAGACATGTTTGCCATCCAGTGATATTTGTGGTTAGCTTCATCGTCCAGTTTGGAATTACTGCTAACTTTAGCCACCAATTCTTGTCCATTGATTGTTACCGCCCAGAAGTCAGGCAGAACCAACTGCACCACAGCTACCTTGGTTTCTGAATTACAAGAGTATTATTATACTCATAGAGCTCTCTTTTACTCCTACTCTTTAGTAGCTGGTAAAAAGAGGCAAAGAGGAATTTGTTCACCTATGAATACAAAATTCCAGGAGCTCAGTCTCTAAGAAATGGACTGTATGTCAGAATAAATATAGGCCATGGAACATATGTTGCAATGTAAGGCAGCAAAATGGTGACTTCTTTTCACATCTGCCACTTTGACCCATAATCTAAGTCATTAAACTTTTCAGTTCTCCAGGGAAACAGTGCAGAGTCTGTTCACAAATTCACTGCATGAATGTGCATTATTTTTTGCCTCTGTAATATTCTTTCTACTTAAGAGCTGACATTGACCAAAGTTCTATAATGAATCACAAACCAGAGCCATGTACAAATCAAAACCTGACATTTAATTGAAGTGTTCTCATTCTTTAAACAGGCTTTAGGTTTGTATCTCGTGGTGGTTAAAGGACAGGATGGCAAAATATTTAGAAATAGTAGCATGCATGCTGATCAACAACTTGTGCCCAAGAATGAGGCAGTACCTGCCAGTAAGTCACATGAGGTTTTTCATAGGTCATGAACTCACAAAAACCCAAGGTCTTGTATAAAGCATTAAATACACCCAGTTCTATAAGTGCCATTGTGCCCCTGGTCATCTATTTGTCTGACTGGCTACTCTGCATTCCTTCTGCTCTATTTATGGAAAGCTGTAATTCATAAATACCAATTTGTACCATTGTCATCATACATGCCAGGTACTTGTAGTATTGAAAACTGGAACTTGTTCTTAGGGCATACTTGAAGCTGGCATATAGAAATAGCATTATACCTATTAAATACTATTAAATATGTGTAGAATTCATATTCTCTTCCTGGTGTTATTTATTAAATAATATGTCTTTAATTTTCTGTATCTTGTTAAAGCTTCCATCTAAAAGAAAGATAAGTCTTCGTGTTATTGTTTAAATTTCATAGAAACCTACATGTGCTCATATGGTCATGTACATATGGGAAAATCAGTGTATTTTTCCTCACTTATATGGCTCAAACATTTAGGTCCAAGAGGTAGGTTTTACTGAGTTCCTTCTCCATAGATACTTGGAAATCTAACAGTCTGATACTGTTTTACGTGAACATAAATCAAGATTAACTGATCTTCACTGTAAAATCAAGCTAAGTAAGATCAGATTCTGATTTTATCATTTCAAGTAGCCACTGGATAGTTTAGTCTTCCTTCTCAGCCTCACAGTCATTTGCTGAAAAACTGTGGTTAGCAGGGATTTTTTGTTTAAAAGCCACAATTTCCAATAAATGTGTTGTTTTCCCTCTGGCTTGACATCAAAGACAGTTTCATAATGAGAGTGGCTCCTACTGAATTATATTTCCCATCAGTTTGCAGAGAAGTGGGGCACCTATTACACAAAGGCAATTGTTGACTGTACGCAACCACAAAGGGAGGCAACACAACATCTTGTTTCCTTCACATTTTTTAAATGCACCTCTTAAGAGCATCCATTCCAATTAGGAAAAAAAATCACTTGTACTTACTTGCAAGAAACTTGTTAGAATTCAAATGTCTGTGTTGATGGAAGGACAGGGACTCTGCATGCCCTGGGAGCTCTAGAGGAGGGAAGCCCAACATGTTCCACTCCTGCTTAAAACACAGAGAGAAGAAAAAAATATATTTTCATGACCAAAAATAAAAGGAGTCAATGATCACATCTCAAAAACATTAAGCAGAGTATGACTATGAAGTCACAGAATCACAGAATGACCAGGTTGGAAGAGACCTTCAAGATCATTGAGTCCAACTGATGCCCTAAATATCTCAACTAAGCCATGGCACCAAGTGCCACATCCAGTCTGTTTTTAAACACATCCAGGGATGGTGACTCCACCACCTCCCCAGGCAAACCATTCCAATACTTCATCACCCTTTCTGTAAAAAATCTTTTCCTAATATCCAACCTATATTTCCCTTGGTGCAGCTTGAGACTGTGTCCTCTCGTTCTGTCAGTTGCTGCCTGGAGAAAGAGACCAACCCCCACATGACTACAGCCACCTTTCAGGAAGTTGTAGAGAGTGATACGGTCACCTCTGAGTCTCCTTTTCTCCAGCCTGAACAATCCCAGCTCCCCCAGCTATTCCTCACAGGGCTTGTGATCCAAGCCCTTCACTGGTCTCATTGCCTCCTCTGGATGTGCTCAAGTGTCTCAATGTCCTTCCTGAACTGAGGGGCCAGAACTGGACACAGAACTCAAGGTGTGACCTCACCAGTGCAATATATAACATCTTTATATACTGCCTGCTTTCCACCAATGTTCCTCTTCTTCTCTGAGTCTATTTTTTTTTTTTCTGCAGTCAATTGGTGAAAACTTCAGGTGAGTCTTTCAACCCAAATCTGACTTCTTTCAACACCTTTTCACATTTTGACCAAAAGGTTATGTTTTCATCAAAAAAACTTGTGAACAGTCTTGCCACTCCATTTTTTCTCTCCCCACCCCCAGTAGTAGGTAGTAGTTAAGCTTTCATAGAATTTAGTGCTAAAGAATAAAATATAAGGCTCTCCCTACCAAATCTGAACATCACTGTTCACATCATCACTGTTCATATTATTACTTCCTGACAGCCAACATAATATGATCTCTGGATATTCACTACCACCTTCCACATGCTTTGAATTACAAATCCTCTTAGTACAAGTTGATAAGGTGGATTTCAGAGGCAGGGAGAAGGTCTTCACTGTGCACCTACCATGGTCAGGTCCTGCTCCATGCGAATGTCCTTGTGGTTGCCACACTGCAGACAGTAACTTCAACAGGAAGAGCTGCCTTCCTGCCAAGTTGCTGTCCTCCCTGCCCCCTACTCCGCCCTTCCCACAAATCTCATGGGAAACTTGATCATGGCTGGCAGAAGAGCTAAGCAAAATGCCTCAGTGAAGCAGTGAGTCAGGGCAAATAACAAATAGTTGTACTACACTGAACTCCTTTATCTCATGGTGAAAGAGTACCTCCCTGACATTCTTTGCCAGCATCTCACTGCCCATCCAACCTCCTGCACTCCTTATACAAACTTACCTGAACTTCTCAGATGGAAACAGGACCCACTTGTTTTCAGGCTTTGTCTCACAGTAATGAATGCTCATGGCAGTATTACTAATTCCACCACAGATTTTTCCCAGATGTGATGTGAGTTGTGACCACCTGTTTGAAGCTGATTGCAGGGGACCTCAGCTTTCTACTTAAAAAGACACACTGAAGTTGGAGAGAAAACTCTGAAAAACAAGCTGAGATAAAGCAGTAGGCTCAGACAAGACAGAGAAAAATAGAACACAATTTTATTTTGGACTAAGTGAAGATGAAAGCTCTCGGCATGTCTCCCTGCAACTCTCAGGACATCAGGCTGA